>NW_017728931.1:49817537-49873575 GCF_001723895.1 Crocodylus porosus | reverse complement strand
CGGACTAGATGATCTACTCAGGTCCCTTCCGACCCTAGAAACTATGAAACTATGATGTGCAACTCTAAGGGCACATCTCTTTCTCCTGATAGCAGCTGCCTGGATTTAAGGCAACAGGCATCAGTTTGCTTGAAATAATTTCCAGAGAATTCTGAAATCCGATTGTGTCCGTAACAAGACTGGAGCCAAGTGGCCTGGCCTGCTGTGACTCAGCAAAACAGGATCATTCAGACCGAAATGTTTACTTAGCCATAAGGATTGATCAACTTACGTTGCTGTGAATCAGCAAAACACAAAGACAAGCACATGGTTTTGGAGGCTGTTGAAAGGATTAACCAACATAATGTAGACCAGCGTGTCTCAACCCTTGGGTCCTGACCCAAAGCAAGTTGCAAGAATATATGAAAGGGTTGTGAACAAACTTGAAAAATGGATTCTCCTTTAAAAGGAGAAAAATGTGAGAAATTGTGGCTTTTCCTTTGCAGGCTGGCAGACTTCCAGCCTGCAAGGGGCTGTTTGGTCCCGCCCCTTGCCCCACACACTGGGGGCTGGGGCTTGGGTGCAGGAGGCAGTGGGTCAAGAGTGAAGGGCAGTGGGTCGGGACTGGCCATTGATGTTTACAAATGGGTCCTGGTACAAAAAAGGTTTGAGACCACTGATTGAGACAACTGTTTCCATCTTTCCTGTGAACATTTTTCATAGATTCATAGATGTTTGGTTTGGAAGGGAGATCATGGAGTCTGACCTCCTGCCCTGAACAGGAAAGAGCACTGGGTTTAGATGACCCCAGCCAGGGGCATGTCTAGCCTCCTCTTACAGACCCCCAAGGCAGGGGAGAGCACCACCTCCCTCAGAAGCCCATTCCAGGTTCTGGCAACCCTTACAGTAAAGAAGTTCTTCCTGATGACTAACCTCCATCAGTTTGTGGCTGTTGTTCCTAGTTACTCTTAGGATTGGCACACCATGTTTAGGGAGCCTTCAGAACAGCTGAAAATCTTGATGGGGACCTGCCGCTCCATAGTTGCCAGTGTTTCAATGTCCACATCAGCTAGATCAACTGTTGTCTTGCCCTCCTTCATAATGACACTCTTGCTGTTTTGCAACATCCCAGAAGGATCCGTCTCTACAGGACTTTCTAGAAACTGAAGAAAGCTCAAAGACTGGTGCCAGCGTGAAGCAGGAGTTGAAAGGGTTGTCTCAAATAGAAGACTGGATGGAGATAAACATGACTAGCTTGGCCTAGCATTGATCTGAGGGCATGACACAATAAGCAGTTTACAATTGCTTTTGAATCATTAATTCCAATAAATACCTAAGTCTTATGTAGGAAGTGAACATAATTTTGAACAGGCAGATAATAAGAAAAGGAAAATGTAAATACATAGGGAAAAACATCTGGGAGATTGGGAATGTGTTAGGCCAAGGAAGAGTCTCTGTAGGGAAGGCCCCTTCCATTTGGCTCCTAAAACTAGGCTGTATAAAGCACTAAAATGTTATTTTAATGAATGATCCTGCATTGGCAGGGGAAGGATGGACTGATCTAAGGTTTCTCATGCCACTGGAAGAGCAAGAGCATGCACTAGTCTGTGAGTTGCCTATTCCGGTCACTTGCTTATGAACCTAGAGATCAGTGCACCTACAGATTGCAGTTTGTCGTTTGGAGGTGAAACTCAGGGCCTTAGCAGGCTGGCACTACTACAGTGTGCATGTGACCACTAATTTATACATAAAGAAGACATGAGACCTTTGGAGTGATGGCGTTCCTGGAAACTAGATCATGTAAACTGGAGCAGCTAAAGCTCTTCCTACCCTGCAAACCTGACGGTTGCCTCCCATGGATTTTGTATCTATCTAATGTCTCTTGTTTTATCTTTATCTTTGGCCAAGTTCTACCTTTGTATAGTGGGTTCCTAGGTCATAATAAAAGCTCCCACGGACTATGGTAACACCAATAATTAACAACTACCCCCATCACCACCATCACTGAAAACATGTTCTGAGGTTCGAAGTAAAGAGATTCAAAAAGCAGAAGCCCCAGAAGACCTGGAAGGTATTGGATGCTTTAAGCCAACTCTGAGAAAATGGGTGACCTCTCTGTCAGGGCCCTGTGTTAGAGGCATATTACCAACAAGTGTAGTGGCAAAATACATTAAGACACCTTGTTATGGCTCTGGAGGTGTGAGTTTGAACCTTGTTCTGCATTCAGGCTGAAGACTGTCCCTGGTTGGCCAGTTGTAAAATGATACCCAATCACTTGGGCTCAGGAGTCTATAGGAGCTTGTGAGGCTGGCTGCATCACTCCCCTATGCACTATTGGTTACAGAAAATCATGCATCTTTAGTCACTCTAGCCTGACGGGCTCCTTGATTTGGGGTGGACCGTTGACCTTTTTGACCCACTGCTTAAATAATATCTCTGCCTCAGAAGCAGCAAGGAATAAGCAAGGCACACACTCTGAAGCAGAGAGCTCGCTCCTCTGGAGGAGGCATGAAACTCTGGGTCAGCCATTGTAAAAGGCTCTGACTTGGTTAAACTAGGCTGGAATTTTCAAAGGAACCTAGAGGAACGAGCTACCCAACTCTCATTGAAATGAGCAAGGTACTTTATTCTTGTAGGCCCCTTGAGTGCAGTATCCAAGAAAAGGAGCTCTGTAAGGACACCATCCTAAACCCACTGCAACATACTGTCCTCCCACTCCACACAGCACTTCTGTGCATGGGTCCTGCCAATCAACAAAATGGGCTTTTTCAGAGCAAAGCTAGTAAATGAGCATACGGTAAAGGATCACATGGCCACTCAAAGAATTTGTCCCCAAAACCTCTGTTACCAACTAAGTTTTCCTTACAACAAGGCAAAAAACTAGGGAGTGCTACCTGTTCTGACCCTTTAGACAGAAAAAATGGATCTTTTACATCCTCAAGAAATGTTTGTCCAAGAAAGAGCACCAGCGGCAGGCCTGCTGAGTTCCTACACAAAAGCAAGACAAGTAAAAGTAGGAGAAAACTGTCTAGCTGAAACCAGCATTAACATGGGCTTCTAGGTCATGAGAAACCAACAGCCTGATTACCATAGGTACAAAACCCCAGTAAGGCCTTAGTGCTTTTAGCAGCATTTGTGGATACCCAGTATATCTGAAAAATCAGGCTGTGAAAAGGTGGACTCTCAGACTGGGAGAGAAGGAACTTTAAGACCCAGAAAGAAAGAAGAAATGGACAAAGTAACCCTACAAAACAGCTTCCAAAGACAAATGGCACAGGAACCCCTTTAGCACCGAAACATGCTTTTTCTCCTGTTTTTGCTTTGGTGACTCCAAATGAGTCAGGAACAAGGAAGTGAATCTTACCAACCTAGCAATCTGAATCAGAGTCAGCAGTTATCTCCAGTTTGCAAAACTTTGTAAGACAAATTGCAGATAGAAAGGAGGAAGCACTGGCATGGGAATCCTGACCCCATAAAATTGTTGTTCCCCCTTTACATTTGCCAAGTCATGACAACATAATAACTATCAGTCTAAACAATGGACTGAAGTCCATAGTTCCTTTAAAGCAAACTCAAGATCCAGTTACCTCTAAATTTCCACCCCCACCCTTTTAACATTTATCTTCTTTTAGAAGCTGCTCCTGATGATCTGTTTGTCTGCTAGCAGCAGCCTATATTCAGGTTCAATCCTTACCCCACAATCTGCCTGGCCTTCTCTCCACAGCCAACTCCCAGACTTCTGGTCCCCTCCTAAGCCAAGCCCCTTGTGCCCTATGGTAGAATGACAGTGAGGCAATTAATGGGGTGTCCAAACTCTACAAGCAAGAAAAAATAGCTCACTAAACTGCTAGGTGTTGTGAGGGAGACCTTCCAAAGTCATTGAAAAAGTTGCAGAATACTTTATCCAGTATTATACATGCTTAACGAGTACAGGAAACTTAGCATACACATTTTGTCATTAGGAACTCCTAAAAGCGTCTAGATGGAAGAATGCAATAACTATGTCAGCAACACTTGCTTGGAAAGAAAGACCTTTGCTGACTGAAAAGTGCATGGGGAAAAGGTCTTAACACATTGCCCCACAGGGAGCCAGGCAATTCATTGTAATATTTTTTCTGTCCCCATTTCTGAGTCTTCAACACACAGGGCATCCCATACTTGTACTTTGGCAGATGGAGAGGTATGTCAGCTGTCACTGGCTGATGGCATTACACATCTGTTTTCCCAGCTTTGGTGCCATTGACCTTAAAAGACAGCTATGCAGTGCCTCTTGTGGCAGCGCAGTGTAACAGACCCTATAGAAACAGGGCTAAGTGCACTCTTTGCTAGTAGCTCCCCTGACACTGGAGAGTTACTGGTGGCTGGCCACTGATGTGGAACAGTCTGCCCAGTCATTTCCTAGGGGTGCGCTCCTCAAGTGTGTGATGGGTACTGCAGAAATGTACTGTCATGCTTGATTGCATTGTCCCTATTCTCTTCTTCCCTGTGCTTTTACTTGCATTTTTATCTGGACTAGTGGAGATCCCCTGCTAAGGAATGGGCGTAGTCAGCAGAAGCAAGTAACGCTTGGGAAATCAACAATTCTGTTCATAATTTATCCTTCAGTTCCCACTAATTTCACTTGCAGAACAGGCCTAGGTGCTCCCACAGAGTTAATGCCCTGTGTCAGCAAGGTCAGAGGTTAAATGCAAGTCCCTTCTGAAAACCCAAGGTTAAGTGCCAATTGCTACAACCCATGATGCAACCTTTCAAAACCAATAACTTAGGAGGAATTCAAGTTCAGTCGTCACTTCAGAATGGTCAAATTCTTTACAATATATGACCCAGCAAGGGTCAAGAGAGGTAGAAGTCAATCAAAGGTACCAGCTTTTTATTCTTGGACAACAGGACATGTTATATAACACATGGGCTATTGCATTGTAGGAATCACCTAAAGGGAACGGGAACTAGTTTTAAATTTTATTTGGTGAAAAAGAATCTTGTATTCAAAATAATGAGAGATGTTAGAAAGATACTTGAATTGTTCACCTCATGAAAGTCATATGGAACAGAGGTAGATGTCTTAGTATGCAAAGAAGCGGATACTTTTTATTGATTGTCAAGGTTACATCATTAGGAAACTGGAGGCATTTTTAGTTAAGAGTCCTCAAAAAGAGCCCTAAAGTTATTGGATTTTAACATCAGATATAAGAGCATAAGTTTCATCACCTCAAAGAGTGTGATTCTTATAGTTGTAACTGTATGCACAGTCTGCACATACAAACTGTACATACAAACGCCATTAAAAGTCTTGTGAACATTAAGCAGAATGATACCTGCTCTGCACACTACAATTCAAGAAATGCAAGTAAAGTTTAGGTCCCCTGTTAACCTCACAGTTGAATGATATTTGACCTGGACCTTGCAAGTTAGTCAAACACTGGTATGTGTACATGCTGGAGTAGTCAGCCTATGGTTATAGTGCAATAGCAAGAGTGTAGGAAGTCTTTGTATTCAATTGCTAGTTTTTCTAAGTTTGGCTAGCCTGATAATCAGGACATCAGCAATAAGCAATGTTAGGCTTTTTAAATTTGATCTTTTGCAGTTGGTATTCAGTCCAATGGGTCACTGCTGACCTCTAGTGGCTGCCTTGTATAATATTGGCTTCTAATCCAACCAGAACACAAAACTCTCCTCCCTCTGCCTGAAGAAGGGTGGTTGTACCTGGAAGCTTGCAGAGAACAGTTTTTCCAACTATTTAATGGATCTAATAAAATATATCTCATTTACCCAAAGACCCTTGTCTGCTTCTTGTATAGCATAAAGGCTATTATACCATAAATGTACTGTCTTTAGTGTCTGTCCCTGAATCTCACCTTGCGCAGACTCTTTCCTAACCCATAAGCAGTGTAGCTGGTCCTGTCTAAGATGGGCTAATTGGGTTTGTTAAATGGCTCTGCCAATTAGCCTGACTTCAAGCTAATTGGAGTTGTGCAGCTGAAACTACCTACCTCCTTGTGAAAGAGGCAGCATACTCAGAAAAGTGTCTTCTGCTTGAAGGCGCTGCCACGGGGGACAATACATTTACAGCACAGGTATGGCCAAAGTTATCTTAAGAGAGATCAGCATTAAAGAACATCTGTTCATTTTTTTTAAATTTTTTTTTTATGAACTTAGGGGAATGTTCAATTTGTTTGCATTTTTGTCATACCCATGATGCGAGAATCACCTGCTTTAAGTGATTTTAAGGATGGCTTCAGAATTGTGAGGAGAAAGAGACTTGGTAAAATCCTGCTCAAATTCAGTGACATTTCTGAATTAACCTGCAGCAAAATAACATTTTACGCTATCCTAGCAGTACCCATATCTTCTTTAGTTCTTTTTCTACTGTGAACATAATGAAGTTTGCAATTATTCTGCACAGCAGGAAAATCTGTGACCACATCTACTCCACATTCATTTTTCAAGTCACATATTAAACCAACAAAATGCTGTTGAGAGGGAAAAAACAAAAATAAAAACCAACCCACTGCCATAGCTGAAGAGATGGGGAATGGGATATCAAACCTTTCACTTGTAGGTTGCTGCTTCAGATCAACTCCAGTTGGCCGCATTCAAATGTTATTGCCATCCGTTCACCCATGGTACATTAGTAAGATGGCATTAGTTCAGTTCCTAGGGGGCATGTGCCCTCATCATAAACAATCTCTGCTTGTGCTTCTCTGTTGCTGCTCTCATTTGGTAGTTTCACCAGAAAAGCCAAGGAATGAATGAAGGGCCCCGGAGAGAATGGTGCTTGCAGCTCACAAGGGGACCCCGCTGAGAGTTATGTTCCGTCGGTGGGGGGAAGCTGGCACTTCCAAAGCCCATACTGCAAGTGTTTTCTCAGCAAACAGATGCCTTCACTTCCCAGGGCTGTGACCTGCTCTTTGAGTTCTGGGTTGCCACTGGTGCTTGAGCAGATGTGCCTTGTACCGCTTTGATGGGCTCTGGCAGAGTCTGGGGGCTAAGTGCAAGTCTGACTCTTTTTGCAGTTACCTTAAGGGTACTTATTTAAATCCCAGGACACTGGTATTAACCTCTCTCAGAGAGAGGACCTGCATTCCCCTCCCTCCAGACTGGGGCTTTAGGCTACTGACTCCTTATTACAGCTTCTTTAGTGGATCCAAGTGTAGTTCAACATTTCCAGAGCTATCCTCCCTCAGGGGCATGAGAGTGACAAGCCAGCTTCCACAAACACAATAATATTTATTTAGAACAAATGTATGACAGAAAAAAAAATTAAACAATAAACAGCTTACACACAGGCTTACTAGGACATCTTCCACACAGAGCCCTGGCAGGCACAGCACTCCCATTTGCCAAGTCTATTCTTTGGGTCCACTGTGAGATCGACCCTTCTTTCAGACTGAAGTTGTATATCCAAATTGTTTGCCATCTTTCTTTTATCCACAGCATGTACCATTTTCCATTCCTGCCCTCCCTCCATCCCACATGGGTCAGACTGCCACCCTTCCTCCCCTTTGAGTCAGGAGTAAATATTTAAGAGCATGGCTGCAGCAATCTTGGAATATTTCAGTGTAACATTGGTCAGGATTTCTACTCAACTATCCCTGTCCTCTAATAGGCTGGCATCTTTTGCAAGCACTAGATTCACACCCAAGAACATCCTAGAACAAGACAGGCAAGGTTCTTTGGGTAAATCTGGTGTATTTTATTAGACCAGGTCAAATAGTTGGAAAAAAATTTTTTGCAAGCTTTTGGGAACAAACACCCCTCTTCCAGCCCAGAAAAACTGAGTAGAAGATACTCTGGTCATACCCCTTTTCTTCCTTTTTCCATCTCTACCCCAGGGATGGCATGGAGAAAGGGAGCTCTTCCTTAGGACTCCCAAGAAGCCTTATTTGATGTCCCTCAGCTGAGAAGACTCCCCTGAAGCCAGCCCTGGCGTGGCTGCTTCTTCCCGTAAAACCCCAATGAAGAGCTCCCCTCCAACACACCCACCCACCAAAAAGGGCATTAGATCCTGTGACAGCTGGTTTTGTGGTTCCTTTAAAAAGGGGTTTCAGCAGAGGCTGGAAATGGGGTTCTTTTAATTAAAAAACAGTCACTTGCATGATTTGCTGTCCTGCAATGTTATCTCACTTCGGACCTAAAGGGAGAACAGCAGGTCATAGTATCATAGTGCTTAGGGTCAGAAGGAACCTAAACAGATCATGAGGTCCGACCCCCTGCCCTGGGCAGGAATGGGTACTGGGGTAATAGCACCTCAGCCAAATATCTGTCCAGCCTCCTCTTGAAGGCCCCTAAGGTAGGAGAGAGTACCACCTCACTTGGGAGCCCGTTCCAGAGCCTGGCAGCCCTAACTGTAAAGTAAGGCCCTGAGTATGTGAAAATGGAGTTGTAACAGAAATCTGTAGTTGAAACACCTTTGGGTTTGGACTGGATGGCCTTCAAGGCCCATTCTGACCCTGTGATTTTTTAATCTACCACCTGCAAGCCCTCCAATATTCAAGAGAGTGGACACATCTACTCACCTGTTGCTCTTCTGCAACAAAATACTTTATAGACTTTTTTGATTAACTCTTACAATAACTTGGGTAAGTGGTGTATGATTTAGCAGTGAGGATACATGTCCCAGCTCAGGGATAGCATGAGAGGGAGAAAAGTCTTGGGAGTCAAACACAAGAAATAAGCCTTTTCTTGGCTTCAGGATGATGAGACACTGGGAAGGAGGTTTAAAAACATGCCAGCTGCTAACATGTTGGGAGGGAACCAGGCTAGGTTGGAACAGAGCAGGACTGTTAATCCCTCTCCGTTCTTCTGCAGAGCCTGCCTCTAATGGACATTAGATAGATCAGAGATGAAAGTATGTTCAGAAAAGGGTGAGGTGGAACCTGCAGCATATCCTGATGCTTTAGATCCAGTCCTGCTCTGAAGCAGATAGTGGGGAAGAGGTTTTTCTCCCATCCTCTCTTCACTGCATCTTTCCTCCCTCCTCCTTTGGGCAACTAAAAGGTACTGCACATCACCACTATGATTACTGGAATGGGGAATCCTGGTTGAGAGGCCAGCCCATACCAAGGAGAAAATCAACTGGGTGCCCACTTTGCCTTGGACACATGAAGGGGCCACCTCATAAGCCCCAAGCCCAATTAGTTTGCCAAGGAAAGAAGCTACCGTGATCCTAGCTTGTTCTCTCCGTGCCCCCTGCCTGACCTGCAGCTGAGAATTCAGTACACGAGGAAACTAATTTTACACTTTCCTTTCAGGCAGACAGAAAAGGGCCCTTTCAGTAACCCAGGCATCACCACCTCCACCCTCACCCAGATAGCACCTTGTAGCAAGCAGCAAGACAGGAGAACAAACTGCATCTTAACAGGAACTGTTTCTCTGTTAGTCTTTAAAAGGACCAAGAGATTGTGATAGCTGATGTCTGATCAGCTCTCACAAGCCAAAGGAGGTTGGAGAGGAGTTGCCTCCCCGTGACATTCCTACCTGGGCTGAAGAAGTCTTGCCGGGAACTGCAATAAGGAGGTTCAGCCAGTGTCTACTCACCCTTTACCCACCCCACCTGAGGCAGTGCCTGTTCGTAGCAGCAGGACATCTCCTTCTCTTTCCACCCAACACCGTAGCCAGGTGGCTCTCTTGCTTAGCAGCCCAGCTCCCCAGCTGCCTTCCCCGCCTGCCGCAACTTCACAGAGAGCACACACTCTCCCACGGGGTCAAACTTTGCTTGTTTAATGTGCAATACAAAAGGCAAATCTCCCCGGTTACACTGAATAACCAGCATTAGTTCTAAGCCCAGAGCACCCCTCACCCACCACCTCTGGATAAGGCACAGTTTGTTTAAAGTATTATCTCTCCTCAATGTTCCCTCCCTTAAGGCCATGTCTATGGCAGGAGCACTTCGCCAGTATTGGAACAGGAGTATGCTACCTTGGCTAAGTGCTTCAAGCACAGTCCCAGCTATCCCAGCAAAGCTGAATCTTGTTCTGGCCTTGGTAAACCACCTCTAGGGAGCTGAACAAGCCAACCTGGGAAGTGTGCAGTTTTGCAGGCATGCTTGCCTTTGCCCTGTCAGCACAGTTGTGTCAGTCAGGGATCACACCCCATCACTCCCCTGACTTACAAAGCCTTGCTGGCAGGGGTCTTGTAGTGTAAAGCTGGCTGGAGACTCACTTCCCCTGTCCCATAATGGAAGAGAGGGAAAATTGAGCTAAAAGGCACAGGTTGAATCCAGAGGGAGTCGTAATCAAAGATCATTTCAAGAGTTTGCTGAAGGCCCTGCCCCTTCCCCACCACCCCCTTATAAAGGTGAAGCAGCATGCAGCCCCTCCACCCCTTGGATTCAGTACCATTTGCAGTCTCATCCCCAGCCATGAGATTTGGTACCTGGATTACGTGCAGCGAAACCAAACGGCCCATGATGAATAGGATGCTGGAGGCAAAGAGCAGTGGAGGGAGGGGGCAAGAGGGGAGAGGAAGGAGGAAGATGTTGCAGATCGTGTGCACTTGTGCAACAAGACACAGTAACAGATCATTACTGTCCACACCCTCCCCCATGTCTTCCCACCCCTGCATCTGCACCATACTTGCCTTCCTATTTCAGCAGAAAACGGGCAAAAGTCAGCCCCTGAGAGTGGAGGCCCCAGCTTTCGATGGAAAATGCAGCCTGTCAAGGGGAGGATGCAGGGTGGCAGCCACTTTCAGGGTGGGTTTACACTGATTTCATTTGGGCGGGCGGGGGGGACAGGGAAATTCTTCTGCTTGCTCTCATCACACAGCAACAACCCCAGTACTCCCCCAATTCATCAGGCAGTGTGACTAGCAGCTTTGCAAACTCCCCACCACAAGTCTGCTCTGTTACATCCCTGAATATGACAATGTTCAACTTAACCCCAAAGCAGCCTAAAAATGGGAAGAGGTGGGGAGTGGGGGGAAATAAGGGGGCAGGGCCCTTCCTCTCCCAGCCCCTGGCAGGAAGAGAGCAGAACAGCACGCATGGCCTCTTGCTCCAGCACACCAGTCTGTAGGGTTCATAAGGCAAACATGGTGTCGTCTTCCTTCTCCCGCTTCCGATGAGGGTTGGAGGTGGCGGGGGGCGCGGGCATCCCTCCTGAAGGGCTGGAGAGTGTGGGCAGCTGGTCCGCTGCCTTTGCTCGCTCTTCTAGGAACTTGTCAAATTCTGGGGTGGTGGGGGAAGAGAGGGAGAGAGAAAGATAATTAGCAAGGGGGTAGGAAGACTGAGCTGTTGACAGAACAGCTCCAGGAACAAAAGAAGGAAAAGAACTGGTGGCCCTTACCTTCACTAGTGACGCCCTTTGCACCCTCTGGCTCAGCACCCTGAGGAAGAACAAAGCCATGCTGGGAAGTAGGGCAGATCAGAGACACACAGGGCACCCTGTGTGGATACGCAGGTACATAGCGATGCCCAGCCCCAATGATAACCTCTTGACCCACCCAATACAAACACAAGGCAGTGATGACAGGAGAGCAAAAACACTACACCCTGATCACATTTCCCTGAAAGCTTCTCAGCCAGCTGGCAGGCCTGGTCACAGTGGTCCCCCAAACCATCACCCTCTGCTTTTGTATCACAACAAAGATGCTCTTCCAAGCTCCTTCCTCACTACAGGACGATGAGAGCTTTGGTGACCTGGACTGCACTCACTTGCTCCCCCAAAGTGGTGTCACGGTTGTGCTGCTCAGCCTGCGCCAGCCCTGTTACCTGCCCTCTCCCCTCCATTGGAAGGCAAAGTGGAGTCCAGTACCACACAACAGCTGTCTTCACATGGGCTATGTGCACACAAAGAGCTAAGCATGTGCTGAAGAGTTTTCATAATTGGGCTTCACAAGAGGGGAGGTGGAGCAGCAGCCTAGGAGGGCTGGGAAAAGGGAGAAACTGGGTGGTGGCAACATGGAAGGGAAACAGGGAACACAGGATGGTCAGTGTTGCAAGGTCAGATGAAGGGCTATTGAGGGGAACTACTTCTCAAGTAACACAGCCCTACTTGCACTTGCAATGGTCCTTTGGTGTTATCTCCAGCATCCCTAAGATTTTGAGCCTCTATAGAGGCCACAGGAGATAGTCCATTGCCTTTCCTGAGAAGCAGCTGAAGAGTCACAAATACCAGCCCAGCTTTGCCCCTCACTTACCACATCAGTGGAGAGCCACTGCTCAATGTCCTCCATGAAAGCAGCCTGGGGGACTGGGATCTGGGGCAGAAGAAAGAGAAGTTTGAGGCACAGGGGAAAGGAATGTTACTCCAACCCAGTCCTGCAGCAGCTCCTGCTCTCTCCCATGTTATGTGTTTAGCACAGCCCCACATCCTCTTAGCTGCCCCTGTCATAGCACATCCCACTGACAGCACCATGGTATCCCCAAAGCACAGGACTTTAAAGGTATCTGGGGTTTCATGGCTGGCACTGTGGCATTCGGATTGGCCCAGACAGATGAATGAACCCTGCCTGGCACTGCTCTGCCCAATAGGACAGCTTTCTGACTTGATGAGATTTAGGTAAGGCTGCTTAAATAGAAAGCCACAATATAGTAGGCACATTCCCTCTGTTATTACTGTAGATTTATATCCAAAGAACAAGAGATTGTCTCCATCCTGACTCTGTTCCACAGCAAAGTTATCGGTCATGTGGAATATTAAAGCCTAGAGCACTGGAAACAACTGTGATGTCATGGGTTTGTCACCTTAATGCCCATGTGAGATCAGAGAGGAAGAAGGGAAGGCCTGGTAAGAAATCTCAGGTCTAATGGCAGACAAACTGCAGTAGCTGACATATCTTAAGCTAACCTATGGAAATGCTACAGAAAGATGCGTTTTGCCTTGAGGGTGGAGATACCTGACTCTTGCCCCATTTTTGGAAATCATTTGTAATAATGAGCTTTCACCTTTGGCCAGTTCCACTATGAAAAGGGAGATGAAATCTAAACAGCTAGGATATTCAGTTTCCTATGGCTGCTACAAAACCCCAGAGCCCTGTCCCTGACAGCAAGCACCAACACCAGCCGAGAGAGGGGCCACTACAGCTGCAAGCAGAAGCAGGGGAAGTTATCTTGGAAGATGTTGTCCCTGAGTGTGCAAAAATCCATGGACTCCACCATGACGAAAATGGCACAGCCAAGGATAGCAGTATCCTCTCTCTGCCCGTGAACAGACTCCTCTAGTCTGGTCATAGTCCCTGAACTGCTGCAATGTCTCCAGGTCAAGATAAAATCCCTCTGGGAAAAGCAGCCCTTGGGGCATGACCATGATTGGGGGCAAAGGGCAAGATTAAGAAAGTTTGCCCCAGACAAGGACACACAAGGGAAATATTTAAAGAAGCCACTGGATAGTACATGGGAACTACCCAAACCAGCCCACACCTCTCTCTGGGCGGTGCCCTGCAGAAGCTGCAGCACAAGAGATGTCCTGTGACAGCATAGTCACACCGTAGGCAGCTCATTCTTAGGGACCAAACTGAGGCCTCCGCATCAAAAAGCAGGAGCCTCTACTGCAAAGGCGGGCAATTATTTTGGGCAGAGGGCCGCTTACTGAGTTTTGGCAAGCCATCAATGGCCGCATGACAGGCAGCCAGGGGCAGATAAATAACTTGGGATTTAGGATCTCGAGTTTCTGGGTCCAGTCCCTGCAAACATTTCACGCTAGTTACACAGAGAAGGTGGGCAGAGTCCCTGGCTTCTTTATAATTTGTCTCTACCACTAGTCCAGAGCAGGAGCCCTTCACGAACACCAATTTGGTCTGTGTGTCCTCAGACACTTGTCTTAGTATTGCCCCCTTGCCCAACAGCCCCAGCTCTCTCAGCTCTCCACTGGTTGTGGCACATCCTCACCATTCCTTGCCGTACCATCCAGTTAGTGATTGGGGTTCCATCGGTGGAAACACTGGTCTCCGTCTAATCAAGAAAGAGTCTGCACTGAAAGCTGCTATCAAAGAGGGAGGGGGAAGAGGTAGAAACAGATACAAGGCAGGTGGAGCAAGAGAGGAGGGAAGTTCAACAATGTGGCCATGAATCTCTCCTATGCAGATGGCAGAGGACTCGATTTGAGGATCCTCCATAATTCTTCCTCTCCATGACATTTCCAGTGGACTTAGAGACTCCTGTTAGCAGAGAGCAGGTCAATTCCAGAGCTTCAGAAGGACATGCTGAGGGAGATGGAGAAGAAATCTATGCCTGGCCTGACTGACCTACTCAGGGGAACTGGAAAATGGGACATGATGAAACACACCCCTCAGGTACCAAAGCAAGGCCAGACTTAGCTGGAGGTCAACCCTCTTAGACAGTTAAGGACTAGGCTTACAGAGCCTCACAGCTGACACTGTTAGTGGGCAGGGTGGTGAACCCATTACTGGCGATATATGCAATGCCCCAGAGCCACTTACTGCTCCTGTGCTCTGCTGCCGGGCATCCAGGGCTCCAGCGAGCCCTTCAGTTGCATGGGGATCTTCATACTTCACCCTGAAAGAGAGAGGCATGTAAAAAAACCCCAACATATGAGCAGCAGGAGAGGCGCACAGGACTGATCTCCCTATGGAATTCCTAGATATAACTATTCAGGGCTGCTGACTGCATTACTTCTCTCCTGTTGTGACCCTGAAGACACCCTCCCCCACAGTGCTGAGAGCATTAGATCCAACATTTGTTTATGAACCCCTGCTGGTTAGAAATGCAACAGTAATGGGTCTGCCTACACAGCAAAGTGCATGGATCCTTACAGCCTGAGCAAGAGGTTAAGAATAATAATAGACTGATGTCCTCTGTGGACTGAGCACAGAAAGGAGGAAAAAGACATACGCTGTCTAAAGGGCTACAAATGCTGCATAAGGGTTCACAGCCATACAGAGAAATACAAACAAGCCCTCACCTAGGCAGACCCCTTCACATGTCTCCCCCTTCTTCCCTACAGACACACTTCTAAAAACTTTACACAAGCAGACCATCTACCCCCTACCAAAAATTCCACTGGAAGCTGAAATTCACAGGCCTGTGCACCACAGGTCAGACAAGATGATCAAAACTAAAGGATTCCCTTTGGCCTCATGATCTCCAAGTGTGCCAACACAGTACTCTCTCTTCTCAACAGCTACCTTCCTTCACTAAGTCCTATTCCTCTCTCTCACATATTTACACAAGCAGAGAGACCATGTAGTTCTCTCCTCCTTTTGGATGCTCCTTCTCAAGCAGAGGCTGGGAGTCTGCAGTTACCATTCAATCAAGGGAGGATAGTCCTTGCACCAGGAAAACTGTCCCCCTCAGAGTATGTCTGTAAGTCCTCCTCAAGCTGCATCCATGTTCCTCCTGCAGCGCTGATGGAGCGTCACATGGAGCTGCTCTTGTTGGAGGCCAGAGGCTTGGGCCACCTGCGGTCAAACTTCTCAAAGAAGTTTTCGTCAGTGAAGGGCCCACTGTGGACGATGGCGTTGAGGATGAAATAAAGTGCTGCTATCATGCCACTGATGAGGAAGAAAGGTGTGAAGGGCCTGAGTTGCTTCCAGCACTGCTGTACAAAGGTATTCAGGAGCTGCAAGCCAGGTGAAGGAGAGGAGGATGCCATGGACTTCCTGCTGGTGTCCTGGGTCCAAAAGCAATGTGGGAGTTGATCAGCTCCGAGAGAGGGCGAGGCGGTGAATGTAGGGGTTGCTGACAGGCGTGAGAAGCCTAAGTCAGCGAGTGTAGAGGCTGGCTGGCAGAAAAGCAATTGGAGAGGCGGCCAGGGCAGGCTAATGGTGGGTGGTGAGGAATAAATAGAAGATGCCTCATTAGATGCAACTGGAAAGATCACAAGTATCTTTTCCTGAAGGATCAGATTGTGCTGGAGAGGATACACTTCCATTCCTGCCCAGCTCCCCCGAGGGCCGTCCAATGCGGTGGGGGAAGGCAATGCATTGAACAGGGACCAGGAGATTAGGTTTCATTACAAGATCAGGTGGTGTTGGCTCCAGTGCTTCAATCCCTATCTTGCTTCTATCCACACGGCCCTGCTGCACACCCAACTCCCTCTATTTGACATCAAGTGACCTCCATGCAGCACCCTGCATGAGTCAGTCTTCCTCAGGGGCTGCTTTTGGGTTATAGCCCTCTGCATACGTGACAGCAATTCAGAGCCCAGGGTTAAGATGGTTAACGCTGAGCACTCTCTGCCAGGTGTGTCCAAAACAGGCTGGAACCCAGCCTGGTTTCCCGTTCCCGTTCAGTGCATGTTCAAACACAAACCCCCCCAAACCCAAAGCACACCCAGCCTCCATCAATAGCTGAGGGAGTTCAGTACCAATCAGAAACCCAGCCTTTGTGGACATCCTAGAGACCAGGCCATTGGTGACAACTGCACATTTTCACTCAGCACACTGCAAGCGAAGCAGGTTAGGCAAGAATGGAGTGGGCTTGTGGCGAGAGGATGGCAAGTCAGCCTATGCCCAAGAAGGGCTGTGGTGTAATGAGTCACATTATAGGGTTTACTCTTTTCCTTTCAATGAGGACTGTCCAACTTCTGAATGGCCAAGGGCTGTGTGTTGTGTAGCTCCCCCTCCATGTGAGCTTCCCCTACCATCCCACCAACTTCATGGGCTGTACTTCCTCCACCAGCAGTGGGGGCACAAAGCAGAAGCTGAAGAAAGGAATCTGAGCCTGGGGGCCCCATGCAACCTACATGCTACTATCTGGACAGTCCTGACCTGTATCATCTATACTGGCCATCATCAAACACAGAACACCAGGCTAGACAGACCAGTGGTCTCATTCAGGGCAATGGGATGGCCCGCTATATGAGCCAATGCTGTGTGGGAAGTCAGACTTCTTGCTTCTCAGAAAAAAGCACAGCCCTTAGCCAGCTCCACCCACAGGACTAAAAATCCATCACACTGTGATTCTTAGTAGCCTTATCCATCAGTTAATGTTGTGCACATCATAGATTTCACCTCTGCTCCCTTTCCCAGAAGCAGAATTCAAGTCAGACTGGGAAGAACAGGGGTAGAGACAGACTGACTGTAAAGGAAGAGAACCTGCCACAGTCCTGTTGTGACCGTTCAAAGGGATCCGGCACTCCTGTGAGTTATGGGTGAGAGCACAGACTCTCATGTCTTTCAGAGAAGGTGGACAGATTTTCTGAGAAGGCTGGAGCATCCAGATCTGGTCTCTAAAGCCAAGAAGAAGCAAACTGTGGTTCCGTACCACTCTCTTACGGCTTGTTTGTGAAGGCTTATTCTGTTTGTGGTCTGGGCTGCAGAAGCTGGGATCTAGCCCAGGCAGTAATACTACTAGCTAGCCATGAGTTGCCTTTCATCAGCAGATCTTAACTACATTACTAAATGAAGTATCACCATTTCTAGGGATAGGGAGATAGGGAGAGTGAGGCACAAGAAGGTGTAATGACCAGCCCAATGTTATACAGCTGGCCAGTGGTAGAGCTGGGAATAGACCCCAGAACTGCTGATTCCCAGTTGCACTTATGCCTTCCAGCAGGTGCTCATGATTTCAGATCCAGGGGGCCCAAGTTCTGCTGTGTTCCCACTGAGAGTATTGTATTAGCCCAGAATTCAAGGAAAGCTCAAGTGCAATTATTCCTGTCCCACATCTCTATCCCTTCTTGCTCAGCCTAACACACAGAGGAAACACATCTGTAGCAGAGAGGTGAAACCTACAGCCACCTTCCTCCCCATCCCCAGGCTCTCATTTCCATCTCCCTACTTCCCCCTTCACCCAAATTCCCATCGCTGAATAGCCGCCACTCACTCTTTGCGCTGCTCAGCCAGTGAGCTGCCCCTGGTCAAGGCAAACATGTCAAACTCATCTTCCAGTTTGCCAGAGGTGTCTAGGGACCGTAGGCCAGCACTGACACTGCCAGAACCTAAACCTACAGGAAGGCAAGAGGACAGCAAGGTAAATACTCAGCACCAAGGAAATCCCACAATTGACAACATAGGGAGTGAAGTGGCACTGGGAAAGCTTGATTCTGAACTGCGCAGGCTAAACTTCTTCTTGGGGTCCACTGTTAGCCTCCCACTGGTAGATGGTGGGAGCCAGCTCCATGGTCATTCAGTAGGAGTGTTCTCAGTTCAGGCTACAGCACCAGCATCACCGACACCCTCACCCTTCAGGACCGTGAAAAGAAAGTGAAGCTAAGCGTTTATCTGAACCACACTGTGATGAGAAAGGGTCACTCTACAACATCACTGCCCCAGTTTCCAGCTCACTTCATAATTCGACAACTTTGTACAAAGGTTAGCAGATGAACACCTGGGCATCTTGAGCCTGAAGAGGTCCCTGCCCAGGAGGGGGACACTGGTTACTTACTCATCCCAGCCAGCTGAGCAGAGAGGTTGCTGGTGGCTTCAGGCTGCCTCACTGTCAAAGGGCCACTAGATTCAAGGTCCACTAAGTTGTTTTCCACTTCATTTGG
Organism: Crocodylus porosus; assembly: GCF_001723895.1. Lineage (NCBI taxonomy): Eukaryota > Metazoa > Chordata > Crocodylia > Crocodylidae > Crocodylus > Crocodylus porosus. Next base: position 49,855,204 of record NW_017728931.1, on the reverse strand, counting down.
GACCTTTGGGTGAAAAGAAAAGTCATTCTCTGTTCCTGCAGGCTGGGCTTAGTTCTTACTGATCCCTACCCATTCCCCTGGCCACAAGCTTTCCCTTTTACCCTCAATGTCTGAGCAAAAAATACAGGCTGCCACATCTCTCCCTGTTGGGGGTGACTGTGGTTAGAGTCAGTTCTGAGTTACCTTAGCAGACCGGCCAGTCCGGAGACGCTCAAACCTGCAAGAGATGAAATACAAAGAGTTTCAGTGGCATAAGCTTCCATGGCTGATAAGCATCTCTAGCAGGCATTCACCACCATCCTTCCAGCTTTACCACTCTGCTTCCCTGAAGGTTGCAGGCTGGCTCAATTTGCGCTTTCATACCTGAGAAGAATGAGGAACCTCATTTGCAAGCTTGATTCCCACCCAGGGTAACAGATCTCTGAAGCACTGTAGGGGTGGTGTTGCAGGAGAAAGGGCAGAGGGAAGGGTCTACACTTCCCTGGAACAACACCCATCCCAAGTGACCGAGGGGCGGCTTGTCTTTCTGATGGGGAAAAGGGAGAATCCCTCAACTAAATCCACAAACTGCCTTTGTCTCCTACTAGAATTACAGGAAAGGTTGGTACAACTGGGGAGGCTTCTACCACTGGGTATTTTCATCAGGGCTATGTGGCCTGCACTGGGGACCTCTGATGCAGTTTGCAGGCAGTTCCTTCCTCCCACCTGTCCTGCCAGTCTTGTGCTGCAAAGGTTTCTCTATGTCCTAGCAAAACTTATACAAAAGCTAAGCATTATGGAGGAGGGAGTGACAGCAGTCAAGACTGCTCTAGAGGAATGAGTTTGAGCCTCATTTCAGATTCATGACAGCTGCCTCCAGTTAATCCAGCTGTCAGTGGGTACCTGGCCACTCAGGCTGGGGGATCAAAGGCAGCCAGATGTGATGCTGGCCACGGCACTTCCTTGTGTGCCACTAGCTGAAGAAACTGGAATTCCTTAACTATGCTAGGTTTCAGAGAGCCCTGTGTCCTTTAAGCGACACAAAGGGAAGGAAATAAACCCCCTTGAGCTGGAGGGCAGTGGACTGACGATGTAAGAGAGTTGCCCCAGTTTGATACACTTGGAATGTCACTTTCATGGAAAAATGGGCAAACATAAAATACCCAGGATGGAGAAGGGGCAGCTGGGGAGAAGAGGGAAGAGGAGCAGGAAGGCAGCATGACTGAAGAAGTACCGTTCGTAGCGCAGGAACACATTGTTGAGGTTGTCGTTGACAAGTAGCAGCTCCTCCGTCAGCTGCTCATGAAGGATTCGGGGAATCAGCTCCAGCACACGCCGCTGCATGGCTCTGCATGTCCGGTTCAGCTCCTGCCACAGCAAGGGGGAGAAATCACATAGGTCAGGCCAGGGGAGCAAGGTTAACTCAAAAAGTCATAGATCTGCAGGACTTAATAGCCACAGACTACTCTGTCCCCAATGGGTCTTCCTCTAGGGAAGGCAGGGGAAGATAAAACCAGGCCCTGTGGGTAGTGGTGAGAGGCTCACCCAGGCAGAGTAAACTGAATCCAGGCCTGTTGGTAACTGGTCTGGTCAGATCTCTCAGTTGTGGAAAGCTGAGCTCAGGCTTCCAGCTAAGCCAGTTAGGGAGAAAGGCCCAGTCAGGAATACAAGGTCACCCCACTGACAGGCTACTCCTTGGCCAGGTAGATTGTCCTGGGCTATTCAGATTAAATTTTCCCCTTGATTTTGTCTCATCTTTCCTTGCTGTATCTACCCCACACAACTTTCGCTGTTCCCCATCATCTATGTGCAACTGTTCTCCTTGTGTGGTGTGCGGGATGCCAATCAGTTAACTGACTCAGCGCTTGGCCAAGTTTTACCCAAGTGGCTCTTCTCTCCCCCCAGCTCTGGCATCCTTACTTGTAGCAGTTCAAGGTCAGAGGGCTCTGCCTGTGAAGGCACCAGCTCTGTCAGCATCTCGGACATCACCTTCACATTCCCATTCACCACTTCCAGCTCACTGCGCAGCTTCCCAATCTATGAATGAGAGAGGACAGGGTTGACTAGCATATGATCTCATACAGCCTGCTCAGGATGTAAAGGAACCACTACTGGAGACTGGACTGACTGCTTGGTCTGGAGTCTTGGAAACTCTAAGCCCTCTAGTTACTATCACGTGAGACTCCATTTGGTCAGGCCCCAGTTGGAGGCTGGGTCAGACCCCAGCTGGAGTACTACGTCCAGTTCTGGGTGCTGCACTTCAGGAGGGATGTGGACAACATCGAGAGGGTCCAGAGGAGGGGCACTCGCATAATCGGGGGCAGCAGGGCAGGTCCTATGAGGATAGGTCACAGGATCTGAACCTGGTCAGCCTCCACAAGAGGAGGCTGAGAGGGAATCTGATGGCCGTCTATAAACTGGCCAAGGGAGACCAGCAGGCAATGGGAGAGTCCCTGTTCCCCCGAGCACTACCAAGAGTAACAAGGAACAATGGCCATAAGCTGACAGAGAGGAGATTCAGGCTGGATATCAGGAGGCGCAGTCAGATCCCTCACAGTCAGGGCGGCTAAGATCTGGAACCAACTTCCAAGAGAAGTGGTGCTGGTTCCTACCCTGGGGGTCTTTAAGAGGAGGCTGGATAGACACCTTGCCGGGGTCATCTGACCCCAGCATTCTTTCCTGCCTGTGGCAGGGGGTTGGACTTGATGATCTCCCTTCCGAACCTACCAACTATGAAACTCTTTACTGCGGATCAAACCGAGACTATCCTCAGTATCTTCTGATACCAGGCCTCAATCTCATCCCTACACTTTATCAGCTAGCCCAGGTGGCTGTAGTGACCTAGCTCCCCCTTCCTAACCAGTGGCTCTTCCATAGAAGAGAGGGAGTTTTATTTCCAAAACAACAGTGTGAGAAGAAGGAAAAAAAAAGCCCCAATCCACAGGTGAGCCTGTGCTGGGCATACAGTTAAAGGAGGTTTCCCTCTCCCACCTCAGTGGCAAAGGCTGCTAATGAGACTCTGAGGAGCAGTTAGCTCATGCTAGGGGACAGTCTTCTAGAAACTGGAGAATTAATTCCTTCTAGGGAAAACAGATCACAATTCAATGTTATGCTGGCTCAATGCGAATGAGGATAGGGGAAAAGGGAGAAACACTTGCCTCTGGAAATTTAATCACTGGGCAGAGTGGACTCCCAAGACAGAGGGAGCAAAATCATTTGATGAAGGGACAAACAGACAAAACTGAGGCATTTGTTATGCACACAGTTGCTGAGATGAAATGTCAAGAATCCCCTTGGGCCCTGTATAACCCAGCACCCCTAATTATCTTGCAGATGCGTCAGGAGACACCATCTCTTCGCTAGCCCACTGGGTCCCTCCTACATCATTCCTTTGGGAATGTCACTGCACAGCATTTGGTGACCTCCCAGCTCACTCCCATAGGACTGGGCTCAGTTCTCTGGAGTTTGAGAGCAGCAGGGAGCCTAGGAGCAGCTGCACTAGAACAGACAGCTTCAAGGTGAGGGAATGCTGGGCCAGCACTCTGCTTACCTGCTCTAGCGTGGGTGTGATGGGTGCATCGCTGGGGGTACTTGGCTCTGCTGGCAGAGTCACAGGGTGCAGAATGGACTCCATTCTCTGAGGGGAGTTGGCAGCAGGTGAATTCTGTCCTGATGGGGAGTCAGGGCTATAAACAGTCTAGAGACAGAGCGATGCATTAATAGTACATAAGGGGGGCAGGGAGAGAGAGATTGATTATATTTTTCACAGATGAGAACACAAAAGCAATAAGGTTGGTAATGTTCAAAAAATTCACTGTTTCTTTCCAGCAGCTCCACCTGCTTCTCCCTTTCACCTCTTCCTCCACAGCTGCAGCCCTTTACTACATGGCTTCCACAGCTCCTGTACTACAGGAACAGCTGCTTGACATTACACCGTAGCCCCACAATTATTTGCTATCACAGACCCTTCAACCCACCTTGATCTCCGTGTGCTACAGGCAGCCTCAGCCACTTATCCCCACTCTCATCATCCCCATATAGCAGCAGTCACAGTTTGTCCTTTACCAGAGGCCCTATGCAGGCTTCACTTACTCTCTGTGGTGTGTGGATGGGAGACAGCATATCCAAGTCAGTCATGGGAAACTCCAGGCCTTTTCTTCTCAAGTCCTCATAAACAGATACGACACCTGTCAAGTCTGGTGAGCTGCGAAATGCATCTGCCCAGGACTGGGGAGAGAAGGAGACAGTGCATGCTGTAACTTACATCATTTGCCTTTTATTCCAGCATCTAAGGACACAATAAACCAGGCTGGGAACTATGTTCTAGAAGTTAAGTGCTCTGTACTGCCAAGCAAGAGATTCAGGTCCCATTCTTAGTTCTAGCGGCTGGAAGTACGAGGCAGGTTAAGCCCAGTGGCTTCTATGCTGTCAGTCAGCGCAGCTGTATGTGATACTGAAGTTCCACCCCTGTTGCCTTCCTTTTCAAATGCCCTCTACAACCAGCATCCTGTCACATTTTGAATAGAGAAGAAACAAGGGCCCTACCCAACAGATGGGCCTGCACGGCTGCCCTTCCTCTGTCTCACCTGTATAAGGGTCAGCACCTTGTCATGCACAATGGTGGGTGGATTGTTCTTTGGGAGGATGGTTCTCACCAGGACACCCTCCACGAAGTCATGGCTGGCCACTAGGATGTGAAAGCGGTGGCCACAGTTTTTGACACAAGTCTCCAAGACCTGTGGAGTCAGACAAGCATTAGTTGGTTACAGTTCTCTGTGAGCTGGCCTGTTTGCCTCTCTCCCCCAGAGGGAAAGAGTCACCTCCCTACAGTTTGCCTGCAGACAGCAACATTTCCACATCACAGCTCCCAAGTGCCTCAAAATAGATGGGAAAAAGGGGTCATTATAAGATACTGTCTGGTTTACCTTCCTGGCTGAAGGAGCGGGGAGGCGGAGTTGCCTTACTTGAATTTATGAAGGGTCAGCTGATACATAGGGCTCTAAAAGAAAAATCCCATCTGCTGGTATCCGTCTCCCCTACTCATGCCTCCATGTTCCAAATAAAGTACACAGTATCTACCACGTGCCTTTGAAGTGGGAGCCTTGGCACCACAGTCTCTCCCACACTAGACAGCAGGACTCTCAGGGTACCACCCACTCTGAAGATGCAAGTACCCCTTTCCAGAGCTGCCACAGACCCTTGATCAAAGAAAGACTCCTCTTCCCCACTCCCAGATTCTGAAAGCCATTCACCCAGACTCCCCCTAGTTCTGTAGTTTTTCCCTTTTTAATTGAGCTTAAGCCCAATGGAGCAGTATTGTGGTAACCCCTGGAGATAGGAAAGGCTGGAAGCAGAGAGCCTAAGGACCTAACTTTATAGCAGGATTCCAGTATCTGAGAAAAGGCCTATAGCACTAACCGTCAAAGCCAGCATGATCTCATGGAAGTTTTTGTTCCCTACAATCCTTTTCTTTATGGCTCGGAAGGCATCCTTGGGCCTGCAGGAAAGTCAGATGGAGAAAGGATTACACAGAGAACTAGGTCTGGTAGCAGAGACTACAACAACGTGGCTTCCAGGTTCCAAGGCTTTGCAGTTAGCTGGTGATTCTGTCCCCAGTTTCCCTCTGTTTTTGGAATGGCTCAAAACAACAGCAGGTAAGGCAGCTCTGATGGCTCTGCAGCAGAAATGGTAGTTACACTAGCAAGTTTTGCTTCCTGGCACCACGGGCATCTGTACTGACATCACTGACGATCCAAGGTACAGGGACAGAGTGAGCATGCACACAGACAAGAGACAATGCTATGAGTGGCACCGCTCTTGGATTCACCAATTGGCACAGGACGCAAAACCAGAGGAAGGTGGTGGGAACTGAGGATACACTTCTCTGTCAATGCGAGCCAAAAAGGGACTGGGGTGTGATGTGAGGAAGAAGGATGTTAAAAAGAGATGACTGCAAGAGCTCCTTTCTTTCCCCCACAAATGATCACACTACTTCTTTAGAGAAAGTTTATTCTGCAATCTCAGCCAATATTGGGCAGGAAGAAATGAAGCCTGCATTTTCAGCTGCAATGCTGAAGGAGAGAAACAAGGTATAACAAAGTTGCTAACACTCCTGCTTTCTCAGAAAGGCTGGATGTGCTCGGCCAGGGTGGTGCTGCAACACTGTATGAGGGCAGGATTCTGGACTGAAGTACACAAACAAGCTGTGATAGGGTAGGGCCGAGGCTGGCATAGTACTGGGTGTCTAAGGGCAGGAATGAGATACACTGGCAGAGCAAAGGGGGAGGCCAGGGCTAGAATAGCCAGTGGCAATGCAGGCCAGGAATGGAGTGCACTGGCCAAGTTGTGTGGGAGCAGGGATGCTGACGGATAGAGGACAAGTAGAGGGAGCACTATACAAAAGGACTGAGGTACATCAGCTGAGCCATCTGGGGCCCAGAACTGAAACAGCATGGGAAGTGGAGGTCAGGGCTATGTTCTGAACTGTGGGAACATATGAATACCTGACTGAAGGGCATGACTGGCAGAGACAGGTGACTCAGAAAAATGACAAGTGGTGTAACTGGAAACTGGGCCTAGCTACTGTCACCCTTCAGGGGGGTGGGAGTGGACAGTGGAGAAGGGCAGAGATTCCCCTGTTTTGGATTTCACTGCTCCCACTGCATGCTGTTCTTGACATTTCTGCAGCTAGAGGGAGTGGCCCCTGAAGACTTCACCAGGTCCCTGGTGCAGGTTATTTACAGGGCCTGGAGCCAGTGTGTCCAGCATGCTCCAGATTTCTGAAGGTCTCATTCTACAGCTGCTCATCAGGGAGAGGGGACCTGGGACCTCCCACCCTGTTGCACATGTCCAATTTATTGTATATGCAAATACCCGAGCACACAACCCCAGCTGGGCTTGGATAAAGTCAAAGAACTGAATGGTAGGCTGAGATTTTCTGAGTCCCTTAAGTTACCAGTCTGGAGATGGTTAAACTCCCAAAAGAGAGGGCAACAAAGGGACATATCAGGATAAATAACTTTCTTTTGGGAAAGGGAATGAAAAATGGCTTGAGCCAGGGTGCTTATAACAAGACCCAATGGCCTGGTCAATAAACTGCTTGTCATGCTTACATAAAGAATTCTGGGTAGCAACTAATGGAGTCTCTGGCTAAGACAAGTAGCTGTGCTGTATCTACAAGTCTCCCTAGCACAGCAGAGACTAAGAGAGTAGCCAGGGATGTGGTATTTTCATCTCACTCAAGCCAAGGCTCCTCAGGGGATTTTGCTGTACAGGATATATGCTTGTGTTGCTGGAGGCACATCCACACCAGCTCCCTTACCCTTCCTCTGTCTCATTCACGATGTCACAAATCTCCATGTTGAGGGCCCAGTCTTCATTCTGCAGGGATCCATCAGTGGCTTTCTCTAGGAAAAGAAAAGGTACAAGACAAAGATAAGAAAAGGCTCTGGGCTGCTGTTCAGAACCACCCATAAGAAACCTGGACCCACAGGCTGGTGCTTTTCTTTCACTGTTCTGACATGGTTGAAGACAGGAACACCATTACAACCAGAGTAAGTAGGTAACTGTGGGGAGTACGAGGAGTTACAAAGCAGATAATGGGGATGAAAGATGGTATGCACCTAACTGATTTATGCCCTTAATCAACAAGTAGGTAACTGGGGGTTTGTTACAACAGGAGACAAACTGGGATCGACAGCCTGTTATGCAGTTGAGCTATGCCCTTAACGTGTGTGTGTGTGTGTGTGTGTGTGTGTGTGTGTGTGTGTGTGTGTGTGTGTGTGTGTGTGTGTGTGTTGGGGGGGGGAGGTGTTCTGTATCAGAGTTTCCTGTCCCTTTCATTCACTGTACATTATATATGTGTGTGTGTGTATGTGCGTGTGCACACACGCTATCTTCTTCTTTCTCTCTCTCTGAATTGGCACAGTCCAGGGGGAGGCATGACTACCTGACTCCACAATACAGTGTCACTGCTCCAGGAACTATTTCTTTTGCTACTGCTCTGTAGCTACCGAAAGAAAAAAATTGCTATATTGGGCCTGATCCACCTACCACTAAACCTAGTTTAATTCACATGGAATAATTCTGAATTAGCTCCATACTAAATAAGAGAAGAATCAAGCCCCTTGTTTTTGATGCAAAAGCCACAACAAAAAACCTACCTGCTATTTCATTTTTAAGCTTCCCTTCAAAGGGCACTAAAACATGGCCCTTTGGTCACTATGGTGTATGCAGGGGAGTCAACTGCAGGACTGACTGCATCAGGGCAATCCGAATTCCTCTTTGACCACGTCCCCTTTAATTTAGAGTTTCTGAGTGTGCTATGCTGTTATTCATGGGAAAGAGTTGAGCAACAAGCTGTTATTACCCAGTGTTACTAGGGCCTCCACCCTGCAATCAGCTAAACCACAGGTCCACCCCACGCTTGGTGATGGGATCACCGCCTAGGAACACTGCCAGCCTGCAGATAAAAGCGAATATCATGGCAGGCAGCTGGGGCTCTCTCCATTGCAAAGTCAGGGGGGTAGAAGCAAATGGAAGATAGCGCACAGAAAAACATTAGGGAACATGCAGGCTCTTTACCTGCCCTCCTGTCTTCCATAGTGTCCATTGCTCATATGGGGCCAAGGTTTCAAAAGAGCACAGGCCTGTTTAGATACCAGATGAAGGTTCAGGTTTTGCAAAAGCCTGAAACACTGAAGTGTTCTGAGCATTTTTGTGAAAACCTGGTCCTGGGTGTCCTGGCTCCCCTTTCTCTTCCCATTCAGAACAGCCCTCTTTGCCAATCTGCCTTCTCTCCCTATCTTTGAGATACCTGCTCTGCTGATAGAGCAACACCTAATGATTTCTTGCTCTCTCTTCCCCTGTCTCATGTAGTAAGTTGCCATGCAGCCCTGCCTACTGGTGATGGAATAGGAAAAGACAAGAGGAAAGAGAGATGGATTAGGGAAGACTTTAGCTCTAGGGTTGTCTGAAACTATTCCTACCTTACACAGTTCTCTGCGCGTTGAGATACAGTACCACTATCTCAGGGGAGGGCAAAGTGCAATCCACTGCACACTCAGCAGTCCAGCTCATTGCTACCTTCACCTTTCATACAGATATACTTCTCATGGAAATGATAAACCCAGGCAGGCCATTTTCTACCATAGTGTATGGACAGACCTAATGGTCTTGACTTGCTACAGGATCATGCAGACTTAAGTCAGATCCAAACATGTGATACATGCTTCAAAGGGGAAGGAGGCCATCACTCTAAGCTACCGAAAGGCAAATTTGTTCATACCCACACTCCAAAAACCAGGTCAACTGCACGCTGATGTTTAATGCAGCCTTTGGGCCTCAATATGCCCCACCTGACTGGGCAAAAAGTGGGTACCCATGGATTCAGCTGGGCTGCTAGCACAAGGTGGAGGCAGGCAGAACAGGGAACAAGAGGCCACAGAAAACCATTGTAGCAACTGTGGTTTTCAAAGTTATGGCTAATCTGCTGAACTGAGGCTCTGTGCAGCCCCCTGTAGGCTCCTCGGTAGGTCAAGTGATCTTTTACCCCTTCAGGAATGAATCATAAACAAATGGTTCCTTAGGACATCCTCTTTACCATCTCCTCTAACACGCCAGTCAGCACATCCTGCCCACTACCAACCCAGCACAAATGCCAGCATCACCAGAAGTTCCACTGCACTGTGTCACCTTCTGCACTGAAAGGCATAAGTCACACTGCCCTTGCTACGCTGGAAAGACCTTGAGCAAGACTAGCCTGTTTCGTCCTCCCCACAAATCAACAGATCACGTGTGGACGGGGCGGCTGGAGAATCCTTGGCAGCAGGAGAAATGGGATGGTGGGGTGGAGGGATGGTGGGGTGGAAAGCTGTTCCTAACCATGAAGCCTTCCTTTCAGTTCAAGGGTTCCTCTGAGCCTCTCCCTTCAATATCTTCCCTCAACAACCCTGACCAGGATCTGTAGGCACTGTGCCCCCACCTCCCCGAGCCAGATTTCACAGGGTGACTTGTAGCACTGCTTGTCCTACACAGACAGGCTTTCAAGGTCTGGATGGTGTTTACTTTTCAGGAAGAAATGCAAACCAGCCCCACACGCTTCTCTAGCCCAGCTCCTCACTTACGAGGAAGACAGGACTCCAAGCAAGCAACCGGAATGGACACAACCGGCTTCCCTACAATCAAGCAACAGGCCACTGATTCTGGCACCCCGTCCAACAGCAGCCAGTGACATGCTTTGGAAGGTGAAAAACTTGACCAAAAAAATATCAAGGGATGCTCAAGACTCTGAGCGGTACAAGACTGATGTAGCCGTGATAATCCAGAAATGGAGTGAGAGGCAAGGACTATCACAACTATAGCATCGCCCTTATACAACCATAACATGGAAGAAAGCAAAAGTCTGATAGCACAGAGGCAGCAACTGGATACATGGACAATATGACTGCAACTGTGACAAAGCACTAGAAGGCTATACAGGTGAAGTGCTGATTTTAAAAAGGCCATGGGAGAGCTGGGTTAACTCCCTTCTAACGCTTCTCTGTAGCACGGCACTACCCTAGATTAATAAGAGAAGCTGGAGTCCTTCCTGAGAAAGGAAATCCTCATCTTTACCCTTCAGTTGGAGCTTGGGGAAAAACAAAGTCTACTTATTGGTCACATGATGGATCAGGACGCCAGGCCCTGCTTCAGAAGCTGTAATTAGCATATGAGCTGTCCACAGCTCATGCAACATGATCCCGGGAGCCCAGCCATTGCACACAACAGCAGCAAGGTTTTAAAAACAGGAGTTACAAGAGCTGGAATGTAACTGGCCACTGATTATTTCTCATGGTAGGGGTCACTGGTACACGCAAACCTGACCAGCCGCTGAACATGGTGATCTGACAGCATGTCTGCCCTGCAGAAACTTCAGCACCGCTTTATTTTGGCAGCAAGCCCGTGTCCAGGGTGTGGCAACGTTGGGGTTCATCTTACACTACTGAACGCTGCGAACCTGGATTGCTTTCCAGGCCAGTCAGGTTAGTCCAGATGTCTAAGGCTCTGGCATGCTCCCAACTTGTCCTCTTACGTCTTTCTACATCAACCTGCAGTCGGTGTCAGGGATGAAGTTAACAAAGAATATTCCTTTCAGCTGGAGTTTGGAATGATCCTACTTGATCTGGCTAAGTTATCAAAGCCGGTCCTGTTCTAAAGCTCGGGAGCTAATCCCAGACCTGGGACGAGTGGTACAATGGATTTGACCCAGTTCATACTGTGATAGAATCTGACCTTTCTTCCTTTCCCAGCCTATTGTCTCATCTTCATAGTTGGGGAGGGCTTGTTGATGGATTTATGATGCCATCCAGCCAAGCCTGTGGCATATAGTAAAGACAGCAGGGAAATTGAGAAACTCGAGATAGAAGGCACCAAGTACCCTCTGTGACATCTGCCTCGCCTCCTCACCTCAACCCCCCCCAAAAATAAAACCAACCCTGTTTGACACTTATCTTGTTGGGATCCTTTGACCCCAGCTGACTTCCTGCCCTTTGGGCAGGGGCTGGACTCAATGATCTTCGGAGGTCCCTTCCAGCCCTAATGTCTATGACATCTATAAAACCTGTTTGCATCCCTCTCCAGCCAGTCAGCCTCCAGGAACTTCTCATCTCATAAACACCGTCCGCTAGCAGGTTAGAGTCTACCATCTCCTCCTCACACCTTATCCTGTGTCCTAGTCCATGACCCCTGCCAGCATTCCCTATAGTGCTTTATCCTTGCCAGTTTTGAATAGCTTTGCAAAATATCAAGGGCAAGCTATTCCCGCACACTTTCCTCTGAGCTGGGGGTGAGCCGCCTTTCATGGAATCACGACTTTGGAGATCCACGAGAAAGCAGCACCAGAGACACAGCACCTGAATCCAAGTTCTCCCCACCTTCTTTTGTACCTTGCAATCCCTGCCCATACCTTCTCCTCTGGTGGTGGACCGTGGGAGAGGACACACAGGCGCAGGGAGGACTCCACAGTTCAGATGTGAGCTGCATAATGGGAGAGGTTTCCATTTTACAGACAGGGTTGAGGACACAATGCAAGGCTGAGGATCCACAGACACATTGCTTGAATACAGCAGAGATCTGTCCCTTGCATTTCTGCCTACGGTCTACTCCCATCAGGCAGCATCGCTTTTTAGGAAGCACATGTCTCCTCAGACAGCTCCTGCTCTCTGACTTCTCTCTTCAGGGGGGTGTGGAGGTGTGGTCATAAAGGAACTGTTAACACTTATCTCAGCAGCAGCAGCACTGAAGTGTTAAGGAGGAAGGGGCTGCTCTCTGCTTCTTTAGCCTTCCCACTCCTGAAACGCCAATCCCACAGAGCCAGGATGAAGGGACTATGAGGTGGTGGGCTAGGGAAATAGTATGTCATCTTCCCTTTCTTCCTTATATTCCTTGCAGGGGCTTAGGCATGTTTTATTTGTATTGGCTCCCTTCTTCACACCACAGCAGTGGGCCCCAAAGCTTCTCTGGCCATTGCCCATGCCCTTTCCCTTAGTTTTCCCTGAAAAACAGATGCTTCTCTGCTTCCTCACTTCTATCCCTATTCTCTTTATCCTCTCCATTATCAACAGCAGACCTTTCCTACCCCACTCTCTGCACAGACGTGGTAATTTTCTTTAAACTCCAAATGTCAGGGCCCAGGGCTGGACAGTATCAACAGTTCCCTACTGCTTACCCTCAGGCTTCTGGGTCTTGCAACTCATGGAGAGCTTCCTTATATTAATGTGTTTTTCCACAGTAGGATTGCTTGTAGTTATTAGACAGAAGACAGTGCAAGGTGGCACCTTAGAGACTAACTCGCCTGTGGGTGCCAACCAACTTTGTCCAAGAACTACATAGCATTTGATAGAAAGCCCAGAAATCCTCTCTGACATACAGAAAATCCATACAGTTTATAGTCTGAGTGTTTTTTTCTGGGGATTAGGAGGTTTTTTTCCTGGGCAAACTTTCCTTTAAAAAAAAAAAGTTCTAACCAGGTCGACTGGGAAAAGCCTGTGGGATATTACATGACAGAGGCTGATCCTGTGGTTAAATCATACGATCAGAAGACAAGAGAATCCAGCTCTCAGTAACCAACTCACTCTGAGACACAGGGCAAATCATTAAGGTTCCCGTCACCCCTGTTTCTCTGATTGCAAAATATAGAGGACACTACTATTTTCTTACTTCAAATTTCCTACCTTAAGCGGGACTTGAAAATCTTTATGAGCTTTCCAAATTTTATTCCAGGTTCAGGCACCCCATGCATGCAAGCCATTTGTGTTATAAACTAAAAAATATCTTTCTTCTCAAGGTGTTTTATAACTTTGTATATCACGGAGACACATTGACACACTCCACTCATGTTGCCCTTTAGGGAATTGCATGATTAGCCTTCAGGCTGTAGACAGGCTGAAACAGTGGCCCTAAATTGGTCAAGACTTTGGGGCTCCACTGTGTAGTTGGGTTCTGTATCCAGACCATTGATCTGCCATGAGACTCTGGGCAAGCCACTGTCTGTGCCTTGGGTTCACTCAGCTGTCAGGTGAGGTTAATAATATTTATTCTTGTCACAAGAATTTTGCGAGGCAGAACTCCAAAGAGGGAAAGCACTCCCACGAATGGCTCCTTGCTGTACCCTATCACTTCTGATAACACACAACCAGGTGCAGCCCAGCTTCTTCTTTACGGTCTACAAAGCTTCCACTCTTGTGGGCTCTCATAACCCTTCTTCTCCATCTGACAAATGCAAGGCATTGCCAACACTGGGCTTTCTTCTCCAATTCTTCCGTTACCAGCCCTGACTACTCTGATCTCTTCCCCTTTGTTACTGGCATTCAGCTGCAAACCCTTTTTCCCATCATGAGCAGAGAGAAGCTGCAAACAATCTGGTTACTCTTTTGATCAAAATATCTAGGGGTAGGGAAGGGAGTGGAAACCACCAGCATCTAGAAGCGAGTAAAAAAAAAAAGCAAACCAGACCAAATTCTGTTCACTCCAGGAAGCAAAGGCCATTTACTCTAGAAGCATCTGTGAGAATGCTCCTCCACTAAACAGAGTCCGTCTGCATGGACAAAACACACACATACACACACACAAAAACACACCCACTTTTTCATCCCTGAAGGAACATGCCCTTATGCGATTAAGCCAAACTGATCTTTTCCCCCACATTGTGTGCCCAGCTGCTGCTCATCCTCCCAGTGTGCACCATATCTCAGCACTGCTCTATTAATATAGCTTGTGTCATTCTTTGAACTCTTCGAAATGACTGGCACTCATAAAAAATGAATGTGGGGGCAGGGAGAACAACATTTTTGAGGTGTAAAAACAGGACAACTGCCTGGGTGCTCAACACTAGCAATATGAGTGCATGTCTGGGGACATGTGCACAGCTCCAAATATGCTCCACAGCACAGACTTTTCCCCTGCTGGGAGAGGATGAGACCAAACCTATGACTAACGTTAGTCATGTTGCTACTGGAGGGCATTGAGATATTACAGTAATGAGGTCTGAGTAAGCAGCTGATTAGGACAGAATGTCATGGCAAGGCAGGACTAGGAAGCTCACTGGAAACTTTTGGTGGGTTAGGAAGAAGGGTAACAGAGGGTTTTGGTCACTGGGGAAAGCTGAGAAGAGAAGAGAGAAAAGGGCTGGTGGGGAACATCTGTAAAGGGGGAATGGACACAAATGCTCTATGGGGAAAGGAATGCAGGTGTCCATATGTATAGGATGAACATGCACTTCGCTTGTCATTGGTTCAGTACCCAGTGGCTTCAGAGAGTCAAAGTCTGCAAGGAGTTAGGCAGTCTGACCCAAAACACTGTGGAACAGAAAGGCTGAGAGAGAGAGGGGACCAGCAATCAAGGACAGAAGCAGCTGTCAGAAAGCCAGTCTCTGAAAACCTAATTCCCATTTTACACACACACACGATATGTAGAAAGACCATATATGGCAAACCATAGGAGAAAATATTACCTAACCCCTTTTAAAACTTCTTGGGAGCACCCCCCTCCCCACCCCGTCTCTCCTACCCTTTTTTGTATTTCAGCTCCAAAACAATTTTCTATTCTTGTCTACAGCTTCTTTGTGCCCCTTCTCTTTAGAGTAGTACCTCCCTGTTCTTCTCTCAGGTTAAATGACCAACAGGACAACAGGGAACGCTGTTCTCTAAAGTTCTGCAAGGTCTCGGATTAGGCCCAATCATTCTACCTCCATGCTTTCGGGCTTAACTGGTAGCTCTGACTCCCTGCCTTACTAGAGCCTTTATGGGGCAGGGGATAACGAGGGGTCATCTTCCTAAAAAAACCCATGGTGGTAAATCCACTCTGAAATAAAACCAACCCCCAATCCTGCAAACAGCTGAGGCAGGTGCCTAACTCTTGTAGCAGAGATCAATCCGGCCAGAACCTGTGCAGCACAGGGCTGTGGCATCCACATTATAACGCTGATCTGTGCCAAACTGATGACACGATGGACACATGCCCAGTCTGGCCCGATTGCCATGAGTTTTGCAGAAGCTTCCCAGCCTAGGGGGTAACTCTGTGAGGAGCTGCTGGAGGCAGGGGGCCGTGGCAGGGGAGACGGCACTCTGGGGAGGGTCCTGAGCCCTGCTGAAGGGTTTCTGGTGCTAGGGCTGGGGGGATACAGGGCACTGCTCCAATGCCAGGCAAAGGATGCACCACCCACCCCTGTACCCAGCAGCTGGTTCTGGATCTGCAAGGAGACAATACCTTGGGGGTAGCCTAAAACCTAAGGAGTGAGAGCGAGGGGACCTGCTCCATGCTGGAAGCAAGATACAGCCTGCACCCAAGGGTACCCACCACACCTCCCTTCCTCCAGGGACACCCCATGCCTCCCCAGCCAATCAGGGAGCGGCTTCTGGCTCAAGAAAGTCAGGGGGAGGGACGCATGTCAAGCAGCCAATTACTGCCCCGCCTGCCCGCAGGGGACGGGGCTCAGGTCGCGGCACCTTTAATGCGGGAAACTTTCCCCGCCATCCACGACCCCCTCGCGCGGGGATTGCCTGGGAGGACAGCCGCCGGGGTGAAACGTCGCTGGCCCCTTCCTATTGGTGGCAGCCTGCCGTCAATCAAAGCAGGATCACTTCGCCATGGGCTGAAGTCGCGTCAACCCCGCCTTAAAGAGGGCGTAAGTCCCAACCCGCTCCCCCTACCACGCACCTATTCGGCGACTATCGCGGTCACTTTCTGGGGGTGGGGGTGGGGGCAGGGTCGGGCTGGTTAGTGGACGAGTCCAAATGTCAAGGACGTCGGAGGGGGCTCCGGGCCACACTCACCGATGCGCTGCCCCACGGGGGAGCTGAACGGGTTTCCCAGCAGAAACTCCATCGCTGCCGCCGCGCAGCTCAGCAGTCAGCTGACCGCCAGCGCCCGTCACGTGAGCGCCGCGCGGCGGAGTTGGGAGCCCAGCCACCTGTGACGCCAACGGCTGCCGCTTGTGATTGGCTGGAGGGCGGGACCCCGCTCGCGTACCTTCTCCGCTCGCCTTAAGCGGAGTGGTGACGCCACCGCGCCCGCCGTGACGTTACAGGTTCGTGGCACTTCCCGGCTCCCGGTGTGGGCAGGGAGGGGTCTCATGGGGCGGAGGAGGCCGGGAGTAGCCTGCCTCACGGCTGGGGAGAGAGGCATAGTTCCTTGTGCTCTGCAGGCTCCCTTAGTGGACCTGGCAACAGATAGCAGCCTACACAGGGCAGCCCTGAGTGGATAGCCCTGAGGCCCCAGGCAGCCGTGCCAGGTGTAAGATAAATACTGTATTTGTAGGATAATTTCAACCCCTGTACAATGTATGACAGACAATGCTAAAAGCATGAATGACGTGTGTCCCTGGAGGCTGGGGGGCACCGTGAGCACCCACGGCCTGCAGGAACTGCTGGCAGCATCAGCGGCGCTTCTTTCAGGGGGTGCATGTACACCCCCTACACATTGCCAATGGCTAAAACTGTTCAAAATGTATTTGTTTGCACATACCTAGTTGGCCTAATAAAAGATACCACCTCTTCCATGAGTTTTGATTCCTTTTGCCTCTAGACAAGTAGGGCTACAACCCAGATACCTGACAAAATGTGCAATGGCTTTTGATGCAATTAATTGATGCAGCATATATAAAACCCAAGTCACTCTCTGGTAGGGTTGCCAACCCTCCAGGATTGCTCTGGAGTCTCCAGGATTTGGATACAAATCCCCAGGAGACTGTTGAGAGTCACCCAGGAGATGAATGATAGGGCATTCATTAACATGTTGAATCCAATTTATACAGTAGTCCAGTGGGATTTTAAAATGTACTTGTCATGTGCATTTGCCTTCCTGATGTAAAGTCTACACATCGTAATCCATAATTGACGTAAACAAGCATGCGGGCAAATGCGTGTAGTGTTGTGGGCACGTTGGCGTTCCAAAAGCCTCCCAGAATACATTCAAACAGTTGGCAACCCCACTCTCAGGGAATCTTAACCAACTTCTGGGTTCACTTTCAGCACTTGCTTATGCCTGCTTGCCTCGAAACTTCAATTTTGACGACCCAGTTCTCACTGGGGACTTCCAGTGAGCAATATAACATAACTGCAGAACAATTTACAATATGTAGACCTGAAACACAAAACAGAGAGAAAAGACTAATTATAGCAATCAATTCAGTTTAACCAGTTAGGGAAAGAGTTAAACAAAATGTCATAGTGTCAAGCAGAGCAGTGCAGGATGTGGTGATGATAACAGTATAAGGCAGGGGTGGGCAAAATGCAGCCCAGGAGCCAGATACGGCCTGTCAGGCCATTCTATCCAGCCCACGGGGCCTGTAAAAAATTTAGAAAATTAATATTTATCTGCCCTGGGCTGCCTGTTATGCGGCCCTTGATTGCTTGCCCCTGGTATAAGGCAACATGATGTTACTTAGTTGTATACTTAATTTTTTTTCAGTGTATGACAGTTTTTCAGAAAATACAATAATTTTGAGCTTCCAATACAATATTTTCATATTTAAGACCTGGTAACACTGTTTCCAGGAGACAGATGGCAGACAGAAGTAAAGCTGAAAAGGATCTCAAAGAGATCATCTAGTCTAGTAGCTGGCAACCCCCGGCACATGTGCCAGAGCATGGCATGCAAAGCCATTTGTTTCAGCTGGCCCCAGCTCTGGGCAGGCCCCTGCTGTGAAGCCTGAGCTGCTTGCAGAGTCTGGTCCTTGAGCCACAGAGCCAACTACAGTCATTGCAGGCCTTTCTGCAGCTGAGAGGAGGCTGCAGGCTGGGATTCCTCTCCTTTTCCTTCCTCCACTCTTTCTTCCATCAAAACAGACTAATGCTTGGTTGAGGTTGAGATGCCAGTGGAGTCAGCTGACAGTCAGCTCCTCCCAGCTCTTGATGTCAGCATCTCTTTGCTTTGGGTGTGCCTTCAACGTGTCATTGTAGCCTTTTCTCTGCCCACTGGGAGATCTCAGGCAAGAGAGGATATGGCCTTTACACCTCTTCCCACCGTGGCCCACATATTGGTAGTACCATCCTCCTCCACCACACCTCCTTAGCGGTACTAGTCATCACCTCTACTTGTGAATCCTCGGCAGGAAGGGACCAGCTACAAAAAAACCCCTCTTCCTCTAGCAATTCTTTCATAGGAGAAATACTGCAAGTTCTAACGACACCAGTAAGAACTTCCAGAAAATGTGCCCCTTGGTGTAGTGTTGCGGATGTAATACGTCTGTTAAGAGAAACAAGGCCATTACCAAGTACTGATCCCCATTTTGACAAAGCTGCCTACTCCACATGGCAAAGTCCAATTCCACATTGCTTCCATTTGTGCAGATCGCATTAGCTTATGCTGCAACCTCTGTAAGATGGACTGAACACTGGCTCTTCTGCCTCTGTGATCAGCCTGGCTTAACTCTGTTGCAGTCACAATAATGGGAATAGCAACAGCTGCAAAAGCAATGGAAGTGCTACCACTTTTGCAAAGGCAACTGTACCAGTGAGCCTTAGACCCCTACTTCCATGGCTTCAAATAAGCTGATACCATAGTCTAAGTAGTAAATAAGCATGTTGCACGAGGTGAGCTTGGAATGGGACCTGAACGTCTGTATTCCTTCCAATGCAGAATTCCAGGAAAACCGCTGCTTAAATATGTTGAAATTGTTGTGGGTACGTGTTTCCTGGTTCTAACGTTATTTTCCTTTGAACTTCTGTTGAAAGGTCTCCTTACAAGAAGTGCAACTTGAGTTGGTGAGGAATCACATTTTGCATGATCATCGTATATTGGGACATCACTACACAAGTTCTGAGCCTATAACTGACTGAGTCTCTCTGCTCTTGAAACTACGGTGTTTTGAAAAAGTATTACAAGATGTGATCCTGCCATTTCTGTCATTGCTGAGGGATCCTGAAACACCTGTAGCATTTTGCCTGCCATTCACTGAATGGTAAACAAGGAGAGGGGCAGGCAGATAACCTGGTACTAGGGCATTTAAGTGACAACCCTATGTAGTCATGCAGGTCTCTTACTGAGACTGCTAAATGGTGCAACTCAGTAATTCCCAGGTTGTATTTCAAGCATCCTTTCATTAGAAATAAGACACTGAAGTACCCAGCCAAGAACCACAGGACAGGTCTAGATTTCAAATACCAGAGACATTTCATTCCGTAAAATGAAATACTAGGACAGCTAGAGTAGTGAGGGAAATGACAACCAGCAAATTACAATACCAAGCAAAAAAATAAATGACACAAAACTCCAAATGTTAAAAAAAATTATATTGTAAGTACAGTACAAAAAGTTTCTTTATACAATTGTAATGCAATCTGGATCAAATGGCAGGAAAATAACAAAAATATAAAAACTGCTAGTTCTCAGTCCAAAGATTTTCCCTCTAGTACCAAATACCACAAGATACAGATTATACAAATGTGTACAAATTTTAAATAAAAATACAATACATTAGGGTTGTGTGTGTTTCTAAACTCTTCAAGAGTTTACTGTTGTACAGATGGTAAAGCTAAAGCTGATCCCCTTCTGTTCCTTAGATAGAGATCTGCAAATCTTTTCCTTTGATACAATACTTCATTTCTTCTGGAGAGCTGGAAATGGAGCCAAGCATTTTATGCCACTTGCAAGAACCATGGTAAATGTCCAGATCCAGAAGCCAGACAGCCTTTCCCGTATCTCCAAGCTCCCTCAAATTCTGCTTCAGATTAGCCATATCTGGGTGAGAGATTTCTGCCTTATTCTGAGGTTTTGAGAGAGTCCTCTGTTCCATCCACCAAACCAGCCCTTCTGATTGACAAATAAAAGCAACACTGAACTGGGAAAAGGGGAAGCCCTGCAAGAGACAATAGCTGGGCGGGAAACTGGCAGGAAGCCCCTTCCAGACACCTGAAGATTGACTTTAAAACATAATAGATTTAGGTCTCAGCAGCAATGAGGAACAGCTTATTCTCAGCTGCCCTGGAAAAGAGAGAAACCACAATTTGTAACAGCACAGAAGTGCTCTGATTCTGCTACTTTAATGGAGGGGGAGGCTGAAGCTAAAATAAAAGCTTCCCATTTCAGCTTCCACCCAACATCACTGGACACCCTGTTGGCCACAAGGGCTCGAAGTTTTGTTGGCTGCTGTTCCCCCTTGCAGAGTCTAGCTTTGCCACAACAGGTGCAGCTTATTCCTGCAGGAACTAGGGATGAGCACAGCTGATTCATATTTTCCACACACTTGGTGGAGGGAAGGACTTTTGTTTTTAAATTATATCTATATACACAGAAATATACAGGATAAATTAAAATCTATTACAGATATTTGTAAAAGTTAAATACACAATATGGACACCACGCACACATACACACAAGCCTGTGTGAGAATCAAGTGCTTTCCTGCAACTCACATTGGAGGAGCAGGAGCTTGGAATGCCAACGTGGCTGTGGGGAGCAGGGATCTGTCCAATGAACCCATCTGTGCCACTCAGCAATAACTCCTTCAATCTTTAGCATTAATCACTTCCTCTGGAGAATACAGCAGCACCAAGAGGATTCCATGCCTCTTAAATAATACTGCTGGTGAAAGGGATGGGATCAGCAATCTTAGAAACTAAAAGTCTTCTACTCATAAAACCAGCACAACATGGGCAGGGGCAGTGCAAGCTTTTTCCTCTGCCAACTAGTTCTTCCTTGTCAGAGTGGGCTAGCCCTGCTCTGGAAGAATTCAAGGGAGGTTCAATTTTCCATAATCCCAAATTCAATCTTTGGCCCTCTGCTGTGGATTCAATGTTGAGCTAATGGCAATGTACATGCATGCCCACGGGAAGAGTCCAGATTCCTTGCCATCTCCAGGACTACTTTAATGCAAGCTACCAGCCAAATGACAAGAAAATCTTTCAGTCACTTGTGACTGGCGGGGGGGGGGGGGGGGAAGAAAAATGAAATGGAGAGGTGACCACAGGTGGTAACCTCCGGATTTCAACAGGCATCCTGTTGTCTCCCATAGACTGAAAAAGTGTTAGAAACAGGGCTGGTGATGTGTCAAGTGCTACTGCTTGGTCCAAAATAAACTAGCTTACCTATCCATCTTGGATAAACAGTCAGTTCCCAGACCAATTCCAAATAAAACGTTTCTCTGAATTTAAGGCTGATATATCAAAAGCTTTCTGACGTCTAATCACACAAAAGCCTTTAGATTGGAGAAGGCATTGAGCAGGTCTCTCCCACCAAATTGGAAAGGATTCTCTTAGCTTATACTTCACAACTTTTCATAACATTAATAAAGGTAAAATAGTTACAATCCTATGTATATACTATACAAATATAAAACTTTAAAACCCTACACACAAAGCCCTTTGAGTGCCGGTATAACGTGTATGTACACGAGTCAGTTACATAGAGGTGTGTACATCCCAGGGTCCTCTTCTGTCAAAGTCCAGGCATGATGTAGGCGATGTTGTCAAGTGTGTTTGACTGGGAAGAGAACATGTAACATTCTTTTTAAAAATGGGCTCTGGCTCGAAAAGCTACAGAAACAATGCTTTAATATAACATAGCAATAGGTGGGGATTTCTCCAGTCTTGTCATTCAAGCTCCTACATGGTGAGACCAACCCAAGTCAGAAGTCACCAGCACTCTAGGCCAGGGGTTCCCAACCCCCGGGCCACAACCTGGTGCCGGGCCATGAAGGCCGGCTGCCAGTCCACAGGAGGGCTGGCTGCCAGACTGGAAGTGACTACAGACCAGCAAACTGCAGACTGGACGTGACCTGCATACTGTGGACTGGCAGCCAACCCTTTTTCATACTGTATTTAGTACAGTATTGAGTATAAAAAAGGGTTGGCTGCCTGCAGTATGCTGGTCACTTATGGTCCACAGTTTGCTGGTTCTCAGCATAAAAAGGTTGGGAACCCCTGCTCTAGGCTAACCACCAATCACGGAAATGCTCTGTCTACTGCTCAGTCTACTTGCCCCTGTTGTTCTCTCAGGCATTGAGATTGCATCTAGAATTAAGGGAACACTTCCTGTTGTTCTTAAGTGCCTCCCTTACCCTATATAACTAGTCCTAGAACTAGTGTGAAGAAACTCAGAAGAAATCCATATCCAAACCACATTATCCAGAGGGAAAACAGTGATAAGGGATCCAATTAAGGTGATGGAAGGGATACCAATGAAGTCCCAAATGCACATACAAAACCTTTGCTAGAATTTGCAATGTGTTAAGTTAAACAGAACAAGTAAACAACCCTAATCTGTTTCAGATGTAAGGTAGGAGAGCTTCTCTATGTTCCTAGAGTTTCTATACAAATCAGATGGAAGTTTGAAGGACAATACAGTCTCCTGTGCCTCAGTGAAGACCATACATACAATTAAGTCTGATTCCTGGTGTGCTGCACTCCCAAAGTTCATACTCAAAGACAGAGGAAATGGATTCTTTGCTAATTTCTTGATTGATCCTACAATTTAGCAGCACCACCTATTAACTGAAAAGGTAAACTGCACCACAAGCACAGGGTGCTTTGGGGACAAGCGAGTTACAGATGTAGATGAATACTTGATACTACAATTAGCCTGCTAATTTCAGACAAGTTCTCCAAGCTCCAGAAGTGAAAAATTAGCACTACCCATCTAACACTCCCTAGCTCTTTACAGAAATAAGAGGATCAAGCTGTCAAGTCATACACTGCATTAATGATGTTGGAAGGGTGTCAGAGCTCATAATGCTTTGGGCAAGGGAAAGTAGTACAAGAAAAAATACTCAATAGTAATGTAGTCATAACTTGAGCAGGTAGGAGTACTCAGGTGACTCAGTTTATTAGAAGATATGCCAATAGCCAGCATGGGACATCATGGCAGAACCTTTGTAAAACATGCGTGTTCATGTCACATCCACTGCTTTCTTCACATTTGTATTGCTATTCTTTTTTCTTGCATCAGACATGATTTCCCTTTACTTTGTTCTACACATTTTGCTTCTTGTGACTTCATTTTTCATTCTTCTTTCAGCTCTCCTTTTCATTCATGTCTCCTCCTAATGTGGTCTTTTATTGCCCTGTCTGCTAAAGTAATATGTTCTGTTTTTTCACTTGGATTCACACTACACTGGAGCTGCAGGATGTCTGTTGCCAAATGAGGGTTTAATAGCAAATGTGTTTCCGGCATGCAGGAGAGAACATGCAGCTAGCACCCAGCTATAAATGATGGACAAGAAAAGGTCCATCTTTGAAGGTATGTAGTACCACCCCTCACTATTAGGAGCCACATGCTTAATTGCAGGTCACAGGAACAATGCATACACGACTAATAAAAAATTAAACAGGTGGGTGTATAGGGTGTAGGGGCCTTTAAATTCTTATTGCAAACTTGTATTAAAATGTCTAGTATGCACAGTTGCTTTATCTGCTTGAGATTGAGTGTTTCAGTCACTAAGAAATATAAGCTACAGCTACTGTAATAAATATATTAAAAAGAGACCAGCTTTCCTTGAATGATTAGCATCTCCACAGCTTTCACTGAAAAATCATTAGGCAATGCCTTCTCAGAGAATTCTCTCCTACATCCCTCCCACAATAATAGTGCCCTAGCATGAAGATTTCTGCACTGGAGAATCAGTGTCACAAAGCTCTGCCAATCAGTTCTTTAACTCTCTTCCCCTAAAAATAAGTAAGTCTAGAACCAAAATAAGAGTCACATGGAACTCACCAAAACTTGCTTGGGGCAGCCATTCAGCTCAGGCAGTTGTGTGGTCAGACATGTTAAAGGGCCCAGGGCACAGATAATAGAATCTAAAAGCACTGACAAGCTTCCTGAAACAGCCACCATCCCCTGAAAAGAATAAAGGAGGATCAAACTGAATGGAAAAGAACAGCAGAGATTAAATCTCACCACCCCATAACCTCTTCTCTTGCAAACATTAATGACTTGCTCCTGAGCTTCTCTAATCTACCTAGTCTATTTATGTAGTTACTACCTCATGCCAAGCATTTCATACATCATTTTGAAGTTGTCTTGAAATTGGATACACTTGATAATTGTTTTCCATCACCTAGTGTGGTAACACATATTTAAACCTCCGAAACAAAACATGAAATGTCTTGGAAAATGCTGTCTCCCTGAACTCAAAGAATTAAGACTGTAGCTAGGGCTGTACTAATGTAAGAGATTTCTGGGTGGAGAATTACTTTTGAGCAGCTTCCTGTGAAACAAGAGCCTTTGATTGTTAGAACGGAGTGAACAGCTCCCTTGCAATAAAATCTCAGTTGTCATCACTAGAAAAAAAGGAGTTCATGCACATTTGTTTTATTGGCCATAAAAGCACATGGTATGCAGGACCGTGGGATGAGAGGATACTGTCACCTACTATTCAGCCCACTGAAGCTTTGAAACACAAGACTACATGTTAAAAAAGGCAATGAGGAAGATAACGTTGTCTGAACATGTCCTTAGAAAGCTGAAGGTGTTTGGCCTGAGTGCTGGCAGCAATAGCTTGGGTGTGCCAGCAAAGAAAGCGTTACCAGATGTTTGGTGCTTGCTGGGTTCCGGGAAAAAGAACTTACTATATCCTTTGTTAAACAGGGACACAACAAAAAAACAACTGACTCCATCTTTAATTTCTTTTCATACTAAAAGAATTTTGGCTAACTTGGGCTAACATGGGACAGCTCTCCCCTGCTTCAATAATGGCACCTGTACTCACCTCTGTCTCCTGCAGCCTGTGTCCAATGAGGCTCAGAGATTCACCCAGCAATTGTAGATGTGCAGCTACGTCAATGGGTTCCGTCTCAGGGACTTTGGCTGGCGAAGAGGATAACACCACAGTACTGGAGGGCGACTTCTTGTGGGGTGAAAGTATTCCTGTCGGAGAAGCTGAAAACAGATTGATATAAAAAACCCCTGTTTTTTTCCTCTCCCTTCCTTATGACCAGTCTATTGAGGATGCAAGCTCTTTAGAGTCAGGACTTTACCTATACACATAAAAAGCACATATTCCACTTCTGAATGTAGTATTAATATTAATACTTAGTGGTGGTAGTATTAATACTTAGTGGCGATGGTAGGAAATTCTTTGATTAAACACAGATGCTAAGCTAATCATGCATTTTTTAATTCCATCCTCTAGTCCCTACTCAGAGCTTCCGCCTGTTATGGCTTGCTTTAAATCTTTTAAAATGAATCATGGTGGTTTAACACCATCATCTTTGTAGCTAAGAATTGGACAGGATATCCTTTTCAACTCTGCTGATGCCATTTCTTATCCTAGAGGGATTATTTCTTGGTAACATGATGGATCAAGCATGGAAACAGAACTAATGAGTAGAAAGCTAGAAGAGAAAAGAAGGACAAGGGGTGCTTGCTCTTAATTTAGTACATAGTTGTTAGCTCTCCCCTACCCCTGAAACCTGAGCAAACATAGCTAGTACCTTTCACTTTTGGGGCACCCTCTGATGAGGTTGCCTTCCTCTTCACTGTTGTGGCCTCTGCTTTATTTTGCTTGTGCTGCAGATATTGAGCTTTCTGCTTCCAACTCTTCACAGAACATGATAAAAAACAAAGCAAGATTCAAACTGTTAGGCAATCCTGCTGCCAGAACTGGAATGTGAGAGGCAACTTTATGGATAGGTGACCAGCTAAGCATTTTTCATGAACAGGAACTAGATGTGTGTGTGTGTGACTGGGGGGGTGGGAAGCTGGGGGTGTTTAAGACTGCTCAGTTCCAGACTGTAGGGGGCTGCCTTTTGTACGTATGAAGGTGGCAGTTGCAACACAAGAGTGTGCAGGCAACTGATTCATACAAAGTATTTTAGAAATTTTTTTTTTTCATAAAATTGTACCAAAGCAGGGCTGGAAGGGATCTCCAGGGTCATCTAGTCCAACCCCCTGGCCTGAGGCAGGATCATCCCTTTTAGGGCGGTGTGAAGCTTCAGGTACTGATTTGATTCGGAGGAGATTCGGCCTGATTTGGTGGCCTAATCTCTGAATCCAAATCAAATCTGGGGACCAATTAAAAGGTCTGAACTGATTTGGAAAAGATTCAGAGACCTTCAGTGATTTGGGTACTCCCTGCCTGCTGCAGGAGGGAGCAGGACCTGGACTCAGAGCTTGTACTTATGGGGCAAGGGAGAGGGTGCTGGAGAAGGGGGGGGAGGGCACCATGGGGGGACCCCTGCCAGGCCCATCCCCTGCCTGCTCCCCAACCCCCCTCCCATGGCTGCCCTTCCCAGGCCCAGCTCCTGGTTGTTT
Organism: Crocodylus porosus; assembly: GCF_001723895.1. Classification (NCBI taxonomy): domain Eukaryota; kingdom Metazoa; phylum Chordata; order Crocodylia; family Crocodylidae; genus Crocodylus; species Crocodylus porosus. Next base: position 49,828,501 of record NW_017728931.1, on the reverse strand, counting down.
AAAAAAACTAAACAAACCCTACTCACTGGGTGCTGCTGGGCAGGGGGGCAATTCCTGCTGCCCCTGACTCTGTCATGAGCACCCCCCCAACTCTGGCCCTTTAAGAAAAAAAAACAACCTCCCCAGTTCTTACAACAGCCTTGGAGGTTCTGGGGGCTCGTGCAGAGCCCACGCAGCATGGGGATCACTCCCCTGCCAGGCAGGAACTGGCAAGTCTGGGTTGTTTTTCTTAAAGGGCAGGAGCCAGGGCAGCCTTGTGGGGGTTGGGGAAGCCAGGGGCGGAGGAGGGTGTCAGGGGGCTCCTGCAGAGCTCCCCCACACAGTGCAGGGCAGCGAGGATCGCCCGCAAACCTGGAAGCACCCAATGACGGAGCTGGGGTGGGCAGGGCAGCCATTGCCAGGGCTCGGATAGCAGGCAGGGGATGGGCCTGTGTGATTTCAGCGAATCAATTTGGGATAGTGATTCAAATCACAGAATCAAATCACTGTTCCCTGAATTGGCTGAATCCAAAGCAAATGCTAGCCACTTCGCACAGGCCTAATCCCTATCCAAATCATCCTATACAAATCATAATCTAAACTCTACATAAGACTGCTGTCAAGGCTATGCTTACCAGTTTATCCTTCTCAGGTAGCTGCTTCCAGACTTCTGCCAACTTTTTACTCAGTTCCCCAAAATCTAGTGAGGAAAAAGGACAGAACAAGAGAAGGGAAAAAGGTTTTTTTTAAAAGAGTCTGTGTAATTACAGGAGCAGTGGGAAATTAGCTCATGTACATGCTTGTAGTGAATAGCTTGTTCCATGGCTATTTCAAGAACTTATACTGTCCTGGAGATTGTTTTCAACATAAACCCTGAATATCTTCTAAACTGGAAAGGCTGATGTGGAACATCTGCACTGGGAAGTTCTGTATGTGGAGGCTCCACAGTGCAAGGTAGGGACAGTTTTGCAAGTACACAGAAATGAGGTTGGTCAAATTATTACTCATAAGCAGGGATCCTGGTTTCCTCCTTTTAAACATCGTAAATTCTCTAATAAAAATCCCAGATTCTCAGACTTAAAACACCCAAATCCACGTTTTTCCACAATTAAAATGAAACATCACTATATACAGGTATCAGGTGAACAATGCTTCACTGATATATTTACACTTTGGAAGCCTAACAGTACCCCAATTATTATAATAAAATTAATTCTAAATACCTATATATGTTGGTGTTTTTGTTTTTATCACAGAAAATCAGAGCTCCCCCTGCTCCCTTTGTGCACAAAGATGCGGTCCAGCTGTGGCTCTGTCCCCCTAACCCACTTTCTGGAGCTGAGCAACCCTGATACACCTGTGTCCTGCCCCTGCCGTTCCTCCTCACTCCCAATCCATAAACCCCTGGCCCTCCTGACTCACAGCCCACCCTCCTCTGAACAGCCCCCTGGACCCTGCTGGTGCCCCTCACTCCCAAACTGCAGCCCTCTAACCCCACAGGTGGCCTTCACTCCCAACCCACAGCCCCCTGGCCCTGCCACTGCCTCATAGTCCCCAACCCACAGCCTGCCACCCCCCCCACATGACCTGCAGCCCCCTGTTCCTTCTCCTCTCCCCCTCCTTCCCACCCTGCCAGAGGGGCCCCTAGAGCTATGGGGCCAGGGCCCAGAGCCTCCTGGCCCCACAGTAGCATCCGAGCCCTGGCTGCCATGGTGGAGCAGAGCACAGAGCCCAGCTCCCCCTCCCATGTGGGGTTTATGGATGCAGCAGAGTCTGCTGGGGACAGGAGTGGATGCAGGCTGCCTGCTGTGGGCTTGGGGTGCCCTGCCCTGCTGCCTTCTCCCCAGAGGCCTCCATAGCCCAGCAGGCAGGACCTGGTACAGCAGGGCACAGCATCACGGGGAGGCTCAATGGTGCCACAGAAAGCCCAGCGCCACCATGGCAAGGTTCCCCCTGCCCACCTGGCAGCAGCAGGGGACAAATGCCCTGCCCCCCCATGCCAGCCTGCAAGGGGAAACCCGCTATTTACTGCATTATTCTCCTTTCAAGATGGAAAAAAAAAAAAAAAAAAAGGAGAAAATCCACATTTTTCTCCTTAAAAGAAATTCTTCAGAAAACCTGGATCCCCACTCATGAAATCTTTTCCTCTTCACGTGGATGGCTCATATTCAAAGCCTAGTAGCAGACCTTTTGCTAGTGTTAGTAGATGACAGGACAAAGTGAGATGTCCTCATATCCAATCAGATCGCTGTACAAGAACTGAGGAAGGGGCCTGGTTACTCTCTTACCTATCCCTGGATGGTCTGACACAATGGTTGCACGATACTCCTTACAGAACACTTGGTAGGCAGACATGTTTTTCTTCTTTGGCTGGACAAAAGAAAAAAAAAGACAGTGAGGGAAGCTTTTTAAATTATACTACAGTCTATTTAAATGTACGGATTTCCTAGAATTTCTACAAAACCTTTCAGAAAAGGACTGCTCTGCATTGGTCCACTGGGCAGTAAAGGGAACTCCCAAGAGAAGTAAGGAGGCTGAAGGAGAATTCTTTCATATTTTCTTGGTGAAATCAGCACTCATGAAAGTAAGGGCTTTAACTATTGATCAGAATCAGTCCTAGTCTACCTGTACCCTGCAAAAGCTCTGACAATGCATTTCATTCCCATACTGCAACAACATGTTATTCTAATACAAGATCCATGCACACTTCCACTAATACATCTCAGTTCTGACTTCCAGCACCACTTCTCACTACATTGCCACTAGTCACACATCCATCGACTCAGCTCAATCCTGATACGTAACTACCTCTCGTTCCAGTTCCAGCATCCCTACAAGGAGTGAGATATTAGCAACACAGTGATGGAAACAGGAGACTCTGCCACCACAGTCTGTGATTAGAGAAAGCCTACCCACAATTTTAAACAAAGCAGTCCATTTCATTGACTGAGATTTCTGATGGGTTCCTGACACAATTCAGCTCAGTTTCTGTTAGTCTGCTCCAGTGTTTCCCAACCTTTTCCAGTCCAAGGCACAATTACACTAATAAAAATTTTCCATGGCACATTTGTTAAGGCATTCCCCATCCTCCTACCTATTGTAGCTCATTGCTGTGGCAAAATTCGATGGCACACCCATTTCTTTCTGACAGCCATGGCACACTGGTTGGGAAACACTGGTCTACTCTGTGATTTCTCCCTCTGTACACCGCATACTGCAACAGCTCTGTTATCTTGCAAAACTCATTTTATACACCATCCAGTTTTCCCCACTTTCACGTTTATAAATTAGCCATAGAACTCCAGGTTCTCAGCTTACAACACAATTGGAAATGTGCCACTTCACAAAACTAGTATTTGCACTGCCCTATTGGACTAGATTAGTGACAAGTTTTAGTCCACTATCCTGTCAAGACACTTCAAAAAAAAAGTTTCTCACTAACCTCTGTCAGTGAATGTCTGGCTAGTAGCCATCCATTTGGTGGAGAAGAGCAAGTGATTTTTTTTTGTTTTTGCAAAACAGTTTCGGAAATGAAATGGTTAATGCCAATACTGTAGTTAACTTTGGGTTTCATTATTTAAAAATACTTTGAGATAGAAATGCAAACTGCCCTGTCTAAGATACGTTTCAGAGAGACAATAACCTCAATATTCACTTGATTCACATAAACCCAAATGAAAGCTCCAGTTCTTTAGGAAATGGCAGCAATCTGAATCTGCAACTGCAATACCTGATACCTGACCCATAGTTATGCAACATCACAGACTTTATATAGAACAATTTCTATTACCTGATGCTGTTTACCTTTTCTTTGTCCTTTTCTGCTTTCTCTGCCTTCTCTTTTTCCTTCTCTTCTTTTTTCTTCTTCTTCTCACTTTGTCCATCTACATGGAATACTGGAGGAGGTGGTGGAGGAGGAGGTGGAGGAGGGGGAGGAGGCAGAGGAGGCGGTGGTGGTGGCGCAGGGAGGACATATGGGGTGCTGGGTGGAGGGGGCGGTGGTAGTGGTGGTGGCGGTGGCGGTGGTACTGTGACTTCCGCTATTGCCACAGAGGTAGGGAGTCCAGAACTCCTTTTAGACTTGGAGTGCTTCTTCTCTTTATGTTTCTCCTTGTCCTTTTTTTTCTTACTCTTTTTCGATTTCTTTTTCTTCTTGATCTCCCGGTAAGAGTCATCTATCACCAACTCTCCAGCCTCCAACTCTCCCCCAGAGGATGAACCTGATTCTAATGGAGGCTCCAACCCTGAAATGTCATACTCACTCCCATGGCCTTCTGAAAAGAAGGAGGTGTCAGGGCCAAATCCCTCAGAGATGGGCGCTGGCTGTGGGTCTGGTGGTGGCTTGTGCTTCTTCCGAGATGACTTCAGCAAGCTCTGAAACTCATGCCCCAAAAGGAATGATCCTTGTTCATCTCGGGCTGATTTCTTGGAGGATTTTTTTGTTGCTGCTGGTGGTGAAGAGTAGGGGAATGACTCCTCATCTGCTGCGCTGCCTCCTTTCTCCTTTGGTGAAAGGATGAGCTTCATCTTCAAGCCATCAGGCTCACGTAGGGTCAGTGTCTCGGTGTTTACATAGAGTGGTTTCATTTTTTTGGGTTTGTGGAAGCTCCCATCATCCAGTGAAGCCTCTCCACTGCTCCCACTCAGCTTCTTCTTGTGGTGCTCCTTTTTGCTCTCCGAGTACCCAGAGGCAGTAAAGGAAGAGAAAGATGACTTTTCTGAGGTCTTTTTTGAGGCCTTGGAGCCTGTGGTAAGAGGTGTGGTGATAGCCTTGAGGAGGTCCATGGCCGTGTCAGCAGAAGTTGGGCTTGACACTACTTTTTTCTTCTTCTTTGATGGTAGTTCCAAAGGTGAAAGGTCTAAAAGGGACCAAAGCAACACACATCAAATTCATCTCCTCCAAGGCAACCCCTCTTCCTACACTGGTTTGAAATAGGACAAGAGTCCTACAGAACTCCTTATGCTCAGAGCTAGCTGGTTATTGTTCTGACAGAGAAAAAGACTTCTAACCCCTATGGCCAGTGCAAGTCTTCCTTTGCAACGCGAAACAAGCTACAGAAGAAGAGAAGCCATAGACTTCGAGCTGGTTAACAGTATAAACTGTGAGGTTCATCAGAACACTTTTGATAAAATATGTTTTTGTCAAAATATACTACTTCCTTGAGGCCAATCCATTTCACGGAAATGTGCTTATCACAACAAACTGCTGCCTAAGGTCCACTGTTTTATGGTTACTTCTAACCTGAGCTTTTCACTCTGAAAAGTTATTTTGAGAAAACTCTAATTTATGGAAACATTTGAAAGTTTAGTTTTTGTTTCACTACAGAAAAAGAACACATTTTGAAACCTTGAAATACTTTGTTCCGCAAGTAAATCCACAGCTTGCTGTGATACCAGAATACAAAAGTCACATAAGGGCATGTTAGGGAATTGTGATTGCTCAGTGAATAAGACCTTGTTGTGTTGAAACCCAAAGATTAGTCCTTCATCCTTCCTCTGCAACCTGGGGCTTTCTGTCTACCTGCTGGGTACGTATCAGGCTTTGTGCTTCCCAACAGTTGGTGACTCCTAAATGAAGGAGTGCCGAATACAAAACGGTTACTGTGGGCTACCAAGTGACCCTTCCTTAAAACTAGGGATCTGTAAGTCTTTCCTTCTGCCCCATTTCCTTAATCCTGCCCACTTGCTATCCTACCTCCGTGATAGAACTCATCGGAGGAATGCTTCCTCTTCTTCTTGTGTGATTCTGTCCCCAGGAAGAAGAGCTCAGTGTCCTGGAAAAAGAGAAGAAATGAGTTGGAAAGACAGCAGAAAAAAAGAACAAATGTGCACTGGATACTGATGCAGGTAATTCTGGAAACCAGTATTATAATTATTATTTATATTACTACAGCAACAAAGGAACCCTAGTTATGTAAGGCAATGCCTAAAGCACATCAGCAACCTAACTCCTGTTGAGACTTCCATAGATACTTGAAGGACAGCGATCTATGGGAGATGCTTCTCACATGAGACTGGCAACATGGAAGACGATAAAAAAGGAGCCTGTCTGAAAATCTAACAAGCTGGCAATGGCAGCTGACATCAGGCCTTGATCAAATGCAAGAGCTGACCTGAACGTACTGAATAAGAGTTGGTAGGTAAGGAGAGAAAAGGCTGTGAAGGGCCTTACAAGTGGAGACAAGTAGCTTGTTTGATGTACTGGAGAAGGGGGAACCAGGAGAGAAATGCAAAGGGAGAGGTGACCTGGCCAAAATGACTGACTAGTAAAATGGTCTTATAGATATGCAACGCAAAACACTTTAATTATTTATTGACCATTTTGAAGATAAAAATTAAGCTTGTTTGGAAGAATCCAGCTGAGGGATGGAAAATGAACCAGCAAATGAAAAAGCAAAAGCAGAAAACAATAGTTTTCCACATCTGCTGAACTTAAAAAAATAAAATTAAAAAAAAAAAAAAAGGATCCCCTTTTAGTTGACTCCAAAAAGCATATATTTAAGTTTTTTTTTAAACTTTCCTCTCTGAACTAAGGTTGTCAGTATCTATTCTCAGTTTTTTAACATCTCATGGAGATGAATGGAGCAGTTTGGAGCTTTTGGTTACCTGTGGCACTGCAATAACTAGAATCTTCTTCTTTAAAAGACTGCCTAAAGTCCTGCTCTCCCTTTCATTCATCTAACATGAAGTCACAAATCAGAGACAAAACAATTAGGCCTGACTCCTTCTCAGAGCAATACAGCACTACACTTCAAATCATAAAGTGTCCCTGAGCAACATGGGATATTCCCTGAGCTTTGCCTACAATCCTCTGCAGGACACTTCCTCAAAACAACCAATTCTCCCACCCTACTCCAACTAGGGAGTCCATCATAGAGGACACTCTGGTTGTCCTCTGTCTTCTATTGATACAAAACTGATGCCTTTATGTCTCTTTATGAAGAGAAAAATGAGGACATAAAGGCGTTGGACTTTGTATTAATAGAGGACAGAGTAGCAGAAAACCGAAATGCCCTCGATGATGCCCACGCTAACTTCATCACAAGCTTTTATATGCATCCTTTCACCTTCAGCCTTTTCTTCCAGGTCTTCCTGACCTGTGCTGCTATCTCTTGCTCTTCCTGCAGCAGACCCTTGTAAGAGTGCTTTCTCTTTTGCTGGGTTCTGCCTGCTGTCAGCTCCACGTCATGAATACGTCAGTCACTCACTAAGAGCCCTAGGACTGATGAGTGTGATGGGAAAAATATATTTGGGGGTGTGCCTCCCCAGTAGGTAAGTCCCATCTGGCCGGGGCCCCACTCAATTTACCCCTGCTCCTGCCTCTGCTGCAGTGTCCTTCACTGTACAGGCCTTGATCTAGCTCCCACCCCTTCACACCCCCATGGACTGAGCTGCTGGGCTGGGGCATGTGTGTGCCTGCACGCGGGCACTCAGCCCCCCACCCCAGCTTCCGATCGACTCTGAAAGGCTCTGAGATCTACCAGTGGATCTCGATCCACTGGTTGGTGACGACTGTTCTAAACCCTTCCTTCCTCAAACACACACAACTAAGTAGGAAGTTTTGTTACAGTCCACAAAGTAAACAGCTTTGTTTTCTAAGTACTCAGGAGAAGTACTGGGCACAGAAATTAAGTCACACCACCAGGAAAACATGTGAAACCCCAATGGCACATATGGCAAGTCCCAGGTAGAATTCACATGCCACAGTCTACATAAGAAATACGTATGACAACAGATTCCTGCCCCCTCCCCACCAGTAGGCTTACAATCTTAAGGACCAGATACAAACATAGGCGTTGCCAATGGCTAGGTCAGACCAGATGTCCACCGTGCCCAGTCTCCTGTCCCAGACTCCTGGGGACAACAGGGCTGTTGGCCTGATCGTGTCCCCAGGCAGGGTTTTACCAGGCAGTGCCCACTGGCTCCCTAGACCAGTGGTCTCCAATGTGGGGTAAGCGCAAGACGATCCATTGGGGTGCAGGAAGAAAATATTAGATTTATATAGATAGGGCTGCACGATCAAAAAAGTTTGGAGACCACTGCCCTAGACCATCTGGGGGCCGGTGGGCATAGTACAGCGTACTCTGCTCCGTGTCCCCCCTTGGTGCTCTCGTTTCAAACCTATGGATTTCACTCCCATTCCCGTTTTATATTTTTTCGTTGTCCTATGCAACCAGTGCCGTGCCCCATCAGCCTGGGGGTCTTTGCCTCACGTCAAAAGCCCTGTCCCACTGACCCCCTGGGGACTGCGTGGCTGCTTTTCTGTCCCCCATCCATTCACGTCTTTGGGCAGAGTTTCACTGGGCAGTATCCAATGGCTCCCTACACTTAAGGGCCAGGGGGCGCTGACCCGTGTCACCCCTTGGTGCACTTATTTCAACCCTTTGAGCTTCTCTCCCATGCCTGTTTTGTCCTCCATTAATAATGAGTTCAGCCAACACTCCCCCAGCAGCCCCCCTAATAACAGTGGGGGGCAGGTGCGGAGGGGGTAACTATTGCTCTGCGGGCGTCAAGCCCACGTTAACTGTGTGCATCCAGTAGGCGACTGTCCCACGGACCCCCCCGCCCTAGCCCATCCCGGTCTCACTCCCCGCGCTTTCCCGCCTCGGCGGTTTGAAGCGGCCCCGTGCGGCCTCTCACCCTGGCGGGCTCCAGCCTCGCTCCGGCCCGCGGCCCCGCGCCTCCAGCCAGCCCTGAGGTCCTCCCGCCGCCTGGACCAGGGTGAGGGGGTGGGGAGGGGGCCGCACGGCCGCTTCCCTTCACTCCGCTCGGCCGCTTCCCGCCTCGCCGCCGCCGCAGCCCGCGGCCGCCATCTTGCAGGAGGGGGCGGGGAGAGACGCCGCACGGCACCGCCGGCCAGACAGAAGCAGCAGAGCGCCGAGCGCATCGATAACCGACACTCTTCGGTGCTGCGCACAGGGTTTGGGTGAACCCCGGGGACAGCCTCTGCGGCTGCGCCGCCTCGCTCCGGGGCGGGGAACACAAGCCGAGGCCCCTCCCCCCGCCGCCTACCTAGCCCAGCATCCTGCCCCAGGGGCCAGCGGGCGTCACGTGACATACGAGCCCGACCGCGTTTGGTCACGTGAGCGGCGCCTGCACTACAAGTCCCAGAAGCCCCCCGGCAACTTCCAGGGGGCACGCGAATAGTGCCGGGTAACAGCGGCGTGACAGAATACGGTGATACCCAGGGATTCTAATTTTCTCTGATTTGAAAAAATCCTCAGTTTTTAGTTTAAAAAAAGGAGCCCCAAATTGACATTTTTCCATGATTAAAATGAAGCGCTATCTATCTGTTTATATATTTATACAAGATGAGCACGCTAATGTTATTAATGATATTAATAAATTGGGTATGATGATAAATGGTATATTGATCATGCAAGTGACATATATTGACATTATATCGATATATTAATATGCTAATGTATAATATAATACACTATAATGTAACATTCTATTCTATATTAAATTGTTATTTTATATATTCTATTGTATTGCATAAACTTATATTGCATCATATATAGTTATATATTGCACTATTATATTACCTTACATTATATATTATATGATATATTGTGTTATATTGCATTATTATATTATGTACTGTATTATGTATTGTGTTATATATTGCATTCCTGTGTTATATTATATATTATTACATATAATATATTCCGTTATAAAATATTACTATGATTACTATATGAGTAGTGTGCAATAAGAGATCACTCCAAATGATCATTAGTTGCAACGTAACAGAGCCCTCAAGCAGCGATTCTCAACCAGGGGTGCCACAGGACCCTGGGGTGCCTGGAGATCCTTTCAGGGTGCCCGAGGGGCCACACACTGTTAGCACTTTTAGGTGTGGGCTTGGGATTTGCTAGCTCAGACCACAGGTTTCAAATAGGAATCCACAGTGTTGAGAATGTTTGGACCTGCTGGATCTTTCTGAGGTCTTTGTAGTAGAAGAATTGCTGTATTGTTTTTCTAGAGTCAAAACAAGAGTGAAAGCTAAGAGCCAGCATTTTTCGAGGGGTGCCTTGAGTCTGAAAAGGTTGAAAACCATGGCTTTCAAGTGCTGGTGGAGACCAGAGCCCTAGCTATCAGTGCCTACAGTGTGCAAACACACAGCAAGTGTCAGTGCTTGTCATAACAACCCCTATGTGTGCATATGCTTTACTTACCAGAACAGTGCTGATGAAACATTTGTGGGACCAAGGCCTGAATCAGTATTAATTCCACATGTTCTCACAAATCTACATGCCTTAGGTTGGCCTCCACCATCAATACGGATCTCTCCCTACAACACTGTTGTTCGTCCAGTCCCCACCAAAGGAGGGGAGATGACTTTTTCCTTGTTGTCCATATTCATCCCTTACTGGAGCGAAGATTTCATCAGTGCTGCTTCTGTGCATGAATTCACACCTAGAACTTGCTAGGCATTCAGCAGTATGTGATGTTGCTAGTCCAGTCTTGCCTTTGCCAGATTATTGTTTGTATTGTAGAAGGACCTGGGAGTCACAGGTCTGTGCCCCATTCTGCTAGGCACCAGTGACATATGGTAGGTCTCTGGTGCCCGAGGGCCAATGCTTGCATATGTGCCCCCGTCTGTGGGCAATCGCCAAGCGGGGGGAGGCAGGGTTCCCCGGTAGGTGATTCCCAAGCCTGGATACACTGGTGGCACTTCTGATTTCACTGGAAGTGCTGCCAAGGGACCAAGTACCCTATGGAGGGCCCAGCCTGTGCCCCACCCCCACCGACAGGCCGGCACCCCCTGTCAGTATGCCACTGCTAGGCACCATATCCACACAATGAAAAGATGGCCTTGTCACAAAGCTTTTGTGGTTTCACCAAGTATTCCTCCTGACTGATTTTGCAGCCCTCATGGCAATATGGCTTGTTTTACAAATATTTACTATCATCTCACAGACATCAGATTGGACAGGCCTGGTCGAGACTGCATGAGTATGAATAGGGAGGAGGCAGGT
>NW_017728931.1:49806404-49817057 GCF_001723895.1 Crocodylus porosus | reverse complement strand
GGTCTAATAAAAGATATCACCTCTTCCAAGAGTTTTGATTTCTTTCTTCTAAAAAAAAAATTCAGTTAATCTCTCTTTTCGAGCCAATGTGTGAAGATAGCTAGCTAGCATGGAACACCATACATCCTGCATTCAAACAACCTAGCATCTCCTTCTTTTGGACTATCCAGGGATTTCATTAGCATACAGATCTGGGCAGTTAGGGCTGTGCGAAGCTTCGGTCCCTGATTCGATTTGGCAGAGATTTGGCCCGATTTGGTAGCTGAATCCTTGAATCCAAATCTAATCAGAGAACCCTTTAATCTCTCCCAGTCAAATCGGAACCCTCTGAATCAATTCAGAAAGATTCGGAAATTTGGACATAGAGACAGTTTTAAAGGTTTTTTTCTACATACCTCTAGGTAGCAGGGGCTCGTGAGTGCTGCAATACTGGGGCACATGGAGCATCCCACAGAAGCATGGGGGGCTCCCCAGCACTCTTGGCAGCAGACCTGGAAGTGGACCAGAAGCACTTCTAGTCTGGAATGGGCATCCAAGGGAGGTGGTGCTCTCCCCTACCTTGGGGGTCTTCAAGAAGAGACTGGACAAGCACCTAGCTGGGGTCGTCTGACCCCAGCACTCTTTCCTGCCTAGGGCAGGGGGTCGGACTCGATGACCTATTGGGGTCCCTTCTAACCATAACATCTATGAATCTATGAGCATCTAAGCTGAGGTTAGGTGACTATCTTCTAGTGAAAAGTCCCACTAAGTGCTCATGTACATCTTTATGATTGTGAATACTTTTAAAAATCTGGCATTGAGGCCCCTGCCCAAGGTCACACAAATAGTTTACAACAGAACAGAGAACTGAAAGTTCCTAAACCCCAGGGCTAGGGGCAGAAGTTATCCATAAACCGGCTTAAGTGACCAGAAACCAGTTTAAACCTGTAATAGAACATAAGTTCAGTGCACACAAGCCAATTTCAAAATGGACCAAACTGATTTAAGATAAACCTGGTTGAATGTAGTATCACACTTAACTGATTTGGGTCAAACCGGTTTATGCAACTTCTTTCCCAGACTGGCTCCTGGTTTAAATTAAACCAGAGCCCCCCAGCATGCTCTGGACCTGTGGGCTGGGCTGTGCTCTCTGCTTTTTGAGCCAGAGCTCTGTGAACTGGGCAGAAGCCTAGTGCAATGAGCAGTCCCTGCAGGGCGTGAGTGGAAAGCAGCCAGAGCTGGAGCCAGAGCTCCATGCGCTTGGCAGAAACTGCAGAGCTGAAGCTTCCACTCGCACAGTCTGTGACAGCTCTGACCGCCCAAGTCCTGCCTGCAACCTAGCCTCTCCGCCAGGAAGGGACTTCTGCTCCCAGGACACCATGAGAGGGACTGCTGCCCCCATCACAGTTGCTCCCCCCTCACCGCTCTAGCAGCAGGGGTAGGGGTGTGGCTAGAGGCCAGCCAGAATGGCTCTCTTAGGTGAGGGGGCAGGGAGAGAGGTTATTTCCCCCCTCCCTCTGGCATCTGGTGAAGGGGGCAGGAGGCAGCTAATCCTGCTGCCTGCCCCACGCATGGAGTGATCGGCTGTGGCAGCGGCAGTTGGGGTAGGCAGACCCTGGCTGCAGCCCCCTGGGGACAGGGGGGAATAAACCCCTTCCTGTTTCCTCTGCCTCAGGCGGCCATGCTGGCTGGCCTCTGGCTGCGCTCCTGCCCCCACAGCTGCAGTTGGTTGAGGTCTGTGCTGGTGGGACGGGGAAGGGGGAATTAACCCCCTTCTCTGGCCAGTTCACTTGAGGCTGCTGCCTGGGCTGGCCATGCTCCCCCACCACAGCTTTTCCGCAGGCAAGTGCTGCTCTAGCACCCCCTAGCTTCTGGCCTGAGCCACTGCAGGCATGGGCCTGCATTTCCTGAGTCAAAAATGAATGTCTATTCACTTGCAAATTGGTTCAATCTAGGCAGGTTAGACTAGCTTGCAAATATTGAATCAGTTCAGGCTCTGGCTTTTTGAGTGTCTGTCCCTAGCCCAGGTTAGTGCTGGCACCACTGCACTAACTTTCCTTTGACAGGTGAAAAATGGGAAACAGCAAAACAAGTTCCCTTTATCCTTTTCAATCTGGTTGTTTATGTATTGCAATCACAGGTTGAAGGGACCATCTCTGGAGTTCAGAAGGTGGAGTCTTTCATTCAGTTCACTCTGGCTTTGGTCTCTGAATATGTCTACAATGCAGCTGTAGAGAGCTCATTCTTGTCGCCAAGGTAGTAAAATGCAGGTCTTCCCACAGGTCCTGTTTCTTTGGTTCACCATCTCATGCCTGCCTGCTCTCAGATGGTGTCAATTGTTTCCCAGGTCCAGGACTATTATTTTATACATTTCCAAGTCTTTTATGTGCAAAAGCCTTCTTCCCTCCTATCAGCACACAACATCACAGCCCTCTTATCAGGGACTGGCTAGCCTTTTCCTTCTCTAGCCCGCTTCAAAGGGATCCCTACCATCCTTTCACTGAAGACACAGGCTCACCGTTCTGGACTTTCCTTTCTTTGGACCTTCCTCAGTTCTCTCTTAGCAGGGAATCACTATACTGGGAGCTATTATTCTCCTCTGCCCAAAGGGACTTTCCTTACTTCTGGCCAAGTGCTTCCTCTGGGCACAACTGACTAGGTTCCCTGTATCAAAGAGGTAGTTATACAGGGCTAAGGTATTCAGGCCAGATCAGAGTGTATAACAAATGATTTGTCACCTGCATTGTTTCAGCATTAGGGACTAACTTATTTGTTTTAGTCCCTGCAGAAAGCATCCTTTTCTATTTACCCAGGAAAATGGAATGAAATAGTTAACACATTTGTAAGGATACTACAGCATCTATTACATTAATACGATAGATACTTTTCAAATGCTGCCTGATTCCACAGTATCTGTCTCAGTGGGCATGTACATTCTTCTTCTGTGGCTACGTCTTCTACACCTGCATAGTGAATGAAAAAGCTAGCTGGGAGATCAGTGACCTCATTTACCTGCTGGAGAAACAATACATCACCTTACACAGATATAAGCAGGATACAGACAGGAAGACCGAAGCACCTGGGAGGCATTAGCTGAAAGGAAGGGAGAGGGAGAGATTGTTAGAGGAGAGGTTAAATGCTGTAAGGCAGATTCAAAGGTGATGCACTGGATAGGGTGAGAGTTACCTCTTCTGCTTAGTTTGACCTCTTTACAATTAACTTCTCCCCTAGGTGCATGTAAGAGAGTCTAGACTAGTTTCATCTGCATGCCACAGACTGAAAAGGGCTATAACATACACTGTCCTCAGCAATTTACCAAACTTCTTCTAAATATCAGTGAAGTAGGGGGAAATCTGAGGGAATCAAATACACACTTTCCTTCTGCCTTCCACCCAGTGGGTACCTGCTGACATCAGTAGAATTATCTGAAGTATTATTGGCACTGACAAACATCTCAGTGTTGGATACTTTCTCCCTCACAACCGTGACATGACCCAACTACCCTCCTTTATCAATTTATCAAGTTATTGGTCTATTTTTTGGAACTGGTGAAAGTACTAGCATGGCTCATTTGCATTTTGGCTGGTTCAGCTGTGTCTCAGGCCTCGTGAAATCACCCATCATGGCTGCACTCAAAACAAAATCTCTCTACTCAGGGTCCAGTTTATCATGCCCTGATGTACAGTATTTATAAAGAACAGTTTTAGCCCCTCTCAGCCTTTGTTTTGCTAGGCTAAACACACCTCTTTTAGTCTCCTGTCATTAAAAAGGCTTTCTATTCCCTGATAAACCAAGTAACCATTTTCCACCTCTGTTCCACTATGACTTCATCTTCCCCACAAGTGACTAGAGCTATGTATAATATAGTGTCCCCAGTGCCTTAAACAATGGCAGTAACGCTTCCCCATCTACTGGAAATACCTCACCTTTTGCATGGTCATAAAAAAATCAACTCTTTATTAAAAGTTTGGATACAGTTTTCTGATCCTCCCTTCTTTTGCAAGCATTCACATGACAACATGTTGTACAACCAAGCTAACTTATTAACAGATAAACTACAAATACTGTGCTGAAAACATTACAGGCAACCAACCCCGTGACTGCAAAGTCAACAAATGTTGTGTACGGGAGCTGTGACCCCAAATAGTGCAAAGTCGCTGGTAGGGGAACTGAAGATTTGCAGTACCTTGGCTCTCCTTTTCTTGGGGCTGCAGAAGGGTAGAATGAACAGGAATATCTACATTCCTTGGCGTCTCAAACCAGCAGAGACTTCCCATGCCTGAAGAAGGGTGAATACACCCAAAAGCTTGCCAAGAACTTTTTTCCAACTACTCAGTTGGTCTAATAAAAGGTATCACATCTACCCAAAGAACCTTGCCTGCCTGTGTCATTAAACCAACACGGCTACAACCAAAAACCCAGGGAACATCTATCCATTCCAGGAGTTCATGGACTAGTTCACAGCTTACCCAGCTCCAGAATTATCCCGTGGCTAACTTGGCTGCAGAATGTCAGAGCAGGGAGGATGGGCCATAGGTATGGGGGAAGGGGTGGGAACTGGGGAAGGGGTAGGAACTAGAGGCTGTAGCTTGGTAGGTGGCAGAGTAAGAAGCTGCTAAAACAGCTCCCTCTGTTGCTGTTAATGGTGTTCCTTTAACCATTGCAAGTCATGATACAATCATTTCAAGACCACTTTGTCTTCTCTTTCCTTTTTCTCCATATTCCTTTCCCTGTCCAACTCCTTCTCCATCTGGCAATCACGGTGTTGATTGGACCTGTGTCCAAATTCACCATCCATTTCTTGCAGCAGGTCAAGCGTAACCCTTTTTCTTTTCCCCTGTGGATCACTTACAACAGGGGGCCTGGTTGCGAGCTTCCTAGCAAATTTGAGCTAGAAGGTCGTGACGGGACAACAAAAGAACATGGGTTTTGTCCCTGGGGGCACCAGGTAAAGGAAGACAAAAATAATAGCTCTTTTTTTTGTTTTATACATCATGCAAAGCTACAAGCAGATACTTTTATCAATCTATGTGCCCTAGCCAGCAGACATACTATGGTAAACATTTAAGAGACAATTAATTTAAACAGTTAAAAAAATTAGAACTAATGGAGGTGGCGGGTTGTGCAGTCAGGTTGAGTGAGGGGCTTGCTCAACATTGATTTTTAGTATTACTTTTGGCTAGAGAAGCCTTGGAGAATGGTTGTTGGTTGGACATCCTTGATTAGGAAAGAGAACAACTTTTCCAGGCCAGTGATAGAAGATCTTTTCTCTATTCAGAGGAGATATTTTGTTGCCTGATGACTGAGCATTATACCAATGACTGGAGAGGGCTTGTCAGCTACAAAGGCGGTAACTGGAAGTTGCCTCACCTGGGAATCTCACTTATTAGCCTTAGTTTCTCTTTGGTGAGAAATTCTCAAATGTCACCAACCATGCAGGGAAACTCAGATAAACATGAACAGGATGCAGGCGCTTGTTAACAATGGACCTGCTTTCCCTTCTCCAAACCCTTTTAATGTCTCAACGTAATGCCACTGATGCAGAGAACAAGAAGGGCAAGCACTGTTGCCATCAAGGGACTTTTTCACTTGGTACACACACTGAGAAACAAAGGCAGGTTGCATGGGCCAGTGCTGTTATTCTAGTAATCAGTATAACACTATATTGGTGTGACAGAGTTACTATGAGGGCAGTAGATGTAGAAATATGCATTTGTGCTTGCAAAGCCTGCAATCCCACCTTTGATTTTTTTAATTCCATTAATGAGTTCAAAAGTAGCTAGATTGTATTAATAACTGCATTTAACATCCCCACCCCCTTCCTCCCTTTACAGTGGAATTCATCTCTGATCAGAAAGGATAGAAGTCCTTGAAGAAAGGCAGGCCAGGGAAATGGCATGGCTTCTGCCCTCAAGTGAAACAAAACCCCACCCCATTGCAGATATCCTCCATAACAATAACCGCATTGGCCATAATATGGACATACCTCCCAGTTGTGCTGGATTTTCCCCCATTGTATTTACAGAGATGGTAGCTGCTGCTTACCAGCTGTGCCTCCACCTCCACTGGTGTTTCACCTTTGGTCTGTCTCCTGAACCCCTCCCCATATATCTCCTTGAGGTAGGGCTCCAGGACATCCCCTGCCTCATCTGGCTGTTTTATCTGTTCTGGGATAAGTTCCCAAGCTGGAGTTTAGCCTTCTTGGCTGGTACATCTGCCACTGGGGTCCACTGACCCCCCTCTACCACAAAGCCTGCTCTGGTACCATCACCAGTGTTTCCACCTCCAGTCTAAATAAATCAGACAGTCCCATCTCAAAAGCCTCTCACAACCAGCTCAGACTCCTCATAGCAGGAGCAAGTAGATGGGGAGTGGCTGGACAAAGGGTGGGCATACTGGGCCTGGCAGAAGGCATCATTTGGTTTTTCGAGTACTGTCTGAACAGGGCAACTGTCTAGTTAGTTCTCAACTTTGCCAGCCTCTTTGGCAATAACAACATACAAGTGCAAATTGTGGGTGCCTCTCCCAAAATCTTGCCCACTGCTGCACTTATGCCACAGGAGAACAAGAGGCCTGGTATGCTGCAGGTTGTCACAGCATCTTTTCAAATTGAGTGAGTTGAGCAGTACCAAAATACAGCAGTGAAATGCTGAGTTATACACTGTCAAGAATCAACCATGCTTTTAAGGGGAAGCTCTGCTTTGGGACTCCCCCAAAGCAGCCTTATTCAGTCTCCCTTTCCTGAAAGACTCCCTGAAGCCAGTCAGGCCATGGCTTCTTGTGGGGCAAGGTTTTTGCTTAAAACACTGACTCCTCTCAGGCCCTGGCTTCCCCAGCAACCCATAGCACTTCCACTTTGGACAGCTGCTTTGTTCCACTCCTAGGAACAAGGGGTCTTCTTCATCAAAAGGGGTGGGGTTAGAGTGCCAACATCCCAACAGCATGGCAAGCTCTACTTCAGAACAAACAATCTGTATTGTGCCACTCCAATTCTCTGTCCTCTTTGGGTTTATTCCTCTACTCCTGTGTTTCTCAAACTTTCAAAACATGTAACATTTCCCTGCCAGAGGAAATCATACCAGGGCTGAGATGTACCATGGAAAAATGACACCAGATAAGTCTTTCTTTAAGGAAAGGATGAGTCTGTTCCCATGGTTCTCAACCTGTTTAACCTCAGGGCTCCCTCCATATCTTCTTTGAATTTTGTGGAACCCTGCTGAAAATCACTGAGATGGAGCTAAATGCAGAAGAGATCTGGGGGGCAGGCTCATGGCTAAAAAAGGTTGAGAATCACTGATCTAGCTGATGCTACTTAAGGTCAGCGAGGGCAGGACCTCACCTTGCTGTGACCTGCTCTTTCCACTGGCTGCTGCCTCCTTCCCCCTGGTCTGCATCTCAAGGTACAAAGGCAACCCCACTGCTGAGGCTGTTCCTGCAGGGTTTCATATGCTAGCAATCACCCCCATGGCCCCTTCTTCTGGCCCTGCATGCATGGGGGGAGTGGAAGGGATGAGCCAGGCTGCAAAGTGTGGCTCCGTCTGTGTTCCTACCTGCTGCCTGCTTGCAGTAGAGCATGCCGCTGGGAGCATGGGGGAGGAGGAGGGCTGGCTCTACTCTGACCTCCCTGGGACTACCTTTTCCTTTCCCCAGCTTTCTCTGAACCTCCCTCTTTCTCCTCAGGCCCAGGCAGCCATCTTTGCAACGAAACAGTTACAAAACTAAAGTATTACCCCAGGGGACTAACACTTACCCAATACAATTAAACATAATGTCATAGGGAACAAATCAGGGAGCCCTGCTGCTAGGCCGAGATTGCCATTTGCCCCCAGGGTGCAAAAGGCATAAAGGCATCCTGCATATGAAACTGTTTACATCAGTGGTTTTCAACCTGTGGTCCACGGACCCCTAGGGGTCTGCAGAGTATGTCTAAGGGGTCCTGAATCAAAAGTATGTGAATACCTACACTTAAAATTCAAAAGGGTCTGCACCTCTATTTGACATTTTGTACAGGTCTGCAAACGAAAAAAAGGTTGAAAACCACTGGTTTACATCAAAACATGCTCACACTGAGCCCCCAAAGTGTTTTCCACCACAACTGCAGGCTAGAGCTCATACCACTCTTTCACCACACAGTAATAGGTATTGATAAAATAACAGGGAGCTTCTAGGGTTTAGGAAGCAAGCGGGAAGGCAGAAAGCAGAAAGGCTGGAGTATATGGTCCTGGAGAATTGTGGGATAGCTATGACTATGAAAACCCGCACAACACAACTGCATCTGAGCAGCATTCACAGTAGAAAACAGCTGAGTTTGAGACTACCTTACAATGAACTAAGCTTTAACCTATACGCATCAGCAGGGAAAAAAAAGTTTAGATACAAAGGAATTAGAAACCTAGGGACAAGGGGTGATCCAGGGGGATGCACTGGTGCACTTGAAACCCTACCTGCCTGCCAAGCAGTGGCAGCAGCATTTCTACTCAGGCAGTGCTGAGGGAATCAATCGACTTCATGGCTCATAATCTACTTGATCCCTTCTAAATCCTTCATCCCACAGGTGTTAAGAATCCCCTCTTCCATTTAATGGTTTGGATGTTCCACCAACCAAGCTGTCTCTTGTTCTGCAATTCTCCTGTCTGCTAGCTGCTCCTGGTAATAAAGCTTCTATTTCACTGCCCTGTGGATGGTTTTTAACTCATTCCAATGAAGTTCTATTTGTTTTTGCTTCAATTCTAAACTGAATAATACAGCCTTAGGCACCTAGCAAATGAGTAAAGCTTCTAGTTTCTTTTAACTGGAGAAAAACATATGTTGTTTTATATTGATGATGCACTTCACTATGTGCACCCCTTACCTTTCCAAAATTCTACATGTGCCTATGCCTGGGGATAAGGATTTTGTAGATGGGTTTGGACTAAACTTTGGGTAAGAGCGGAGGATAAACCTGCAGAAACATTTGTGAATATGGCCAAGGTGAATCAGAGAGAGACCTTTTTTGGGACACAGTGCTGGCTAAAGAATGGCAGGCTTGAGAATATCTGAGCAAAGGCACTGAGAATTTTTTCCATTTCTCCCGTGCTCAGGCAAATAGGTAAATTGTACTCGGTATACTATTTTGTAAATAAATACAATTACACCAAAGGTTATAGTGGACATGCATCGCCCATTTTCTCTCCTGGCAGAAATGATCTGGCAAGGCTATGAATATTGGTTAACATCTCCAGCCATTTGGATAAGTGTGCCTTTTCTGATACTTAGTGCAGGTTATGTTTAAATTTCTCAGTTGATTGGGGGGGGCAGGGGGTGGGGGGAGGATTGCTTTGCTGGGAAGCTGTCCTACAGTCTACAAGATCTTACTGGCAGGGTTTTTTTCCTTTTTATTCAGCTGAGCTGCCAGCCTTTTTCTGCAGAAATAAATGACCAAATAAAAAACAAATCAGAAAAACTCCCCCACTGAGCCTATTTCAGTTGTTGCTGTTTTTTGTCAGATTTATTTTCTTCCTGCAATGCTTTAGTTTCCAGATGAAGGAATCTGAAGAAAAGATTATTATTACCAAGAAATTTGCAAATTAGTGAAGCTCAAAACATTACCCCAAAACCATTTTAGTAAAATTAGCCAGGATGGTCTAAAACCATTACATTTTCATTCAGATGATCAAATATTTGGATTTGGAGGTCCTATTACTCAGACAAAATTTAGAACTATTTATATTGGAAATACAATATGAGCTCTGATGGGTGTGAAAATGAGGAAAGCATTTGAATCCCAGAGAAAAAAGAAACACAGAATTTCCTTCTTCTTTATTTTGGGCATTGGTATTCTTCAGAAGAGACAGGCAAAAATGGGGTGAGCTTTGAACATGATAATACAGTAGCTGTGGATAAAGGGAATCAGAATTCTAGGATCCATGAAGAATGGTATGAAATAGAATATGCATTGTATTATTATGCCTTTATATAAATCAAGGATGTGTTCTCACCATGTCCAGTTCAGGTCATATCATCTCATAAAGGATACAGCAGACAGGAAAGGCATTCAGATATGGGCAACTATAAAGACTTTCCTGTAAGAAGTGATTGACAAGTCTTGGACTGTTTACCTCAGAGAGAAGCACACAAAAGGGAATATAATGAAAAGTACAGAATAATAAACAGCATCGGAAATGGTAGGTCAGGCACTTAGAGTCACTGTTTGTTGTAAAACAAGAACAAAGAGACTTTTACTGAAAATTTTAGGCAGATCATTTAAAACTAGGGGTGCAACAAAAAAGATTTTCTTGGCTGATACTAATGGCTGATTATTTATTAACCAGTCATATCAGCCAATATCTTTCCAATAGCGAATTTACAGGAATGCGGCCCAGCAGCTTGGCGAGCAGCGTTCCGCCGCTAAGTCTGGTGGGGGGAAAGGGGCATGGGGGGGAAAGGGCGTGGGAGTGACAGATCAAGGTCCCCATGGTGAGGGAGAGAGTGGGGCAGGTGCAGTGGCAGGGGCAGGCTCTGCCCAGCTGGGGCATGGTGTGGGATGGAGCTGCGGGTGGATCACCTGGGGTGCATGGGAGAGGTAGGGAGGGGGATGCAGCTCCCTGCCACTGCATGGCTCCCCAGGGGAGGCATGGAGGCTATGTGCCCTCTGGCTTTGTGCATGGGGTGAGGGTGGGCTGCCTACTGTGGGCT
>NW_017728931.1:49791272-49806304 GCF_001723895.1 Crocodylus porosus | reverse complement strand
AATCCATCTCTGAACTTTGCTTTTCATTCCTACTAATACATCCAGGTGTACTGTTTGTGTCCATATAAAGGATGCCACTAGCTAGTGCTATCTACCAACATTTATAATTTATTCCTTGTGCTGAAGTCCCTATCCAAATCACCAGATGGCAGTACTGTCTCTCTTCTAAACAGTTGCTTAACATGTAATCACAGGGAAAATGCTGTGAGATGTCAGTGGCTGCCACAGTTTGAAATTTTATATTGCATACAACTACCCCTACAGAGCACAGGCAAACTTTCTTTTCAGCAAGGCATTTATATTTTCCATTTGATGCCTCCATAAAGGCTAGATTTTAGTGGGCAAGTCACTGATAGCTTCTAAACACTGGTAAAAGGTGCACATTAATAGGCGCACACATTATGTTATAATCTGACAGTGTAATATGAGATAGCATAACTAAGTTGACTTTGGCCAATGGCAGCAGTTGAACTCAGGACCATCAGCACTGAGTAGCAATGCTGCTGTTTGAGCTACAGGCCTAGTTGGCAGTAGGAGCAGATACCTTTGCAGATATTGCAGGAGCCTCAATCAGGGCACCATTGTATTAGCTGTTATACAAGCATGTGGTAAAAGTAGGATGGTGAGGATTTAGACATTTAGTTTCATTCCAACCAGCAGAAACAAAACTCTTTAGGTTCTGAAACAGCCCATGCAAGCTGCTGGGGTCTCACTCTGGGTAGGTTGCAGGGTAGCCTGTAAGGAGCCAGTTAAGTGAACTGGTAGGAGAATAGGCATGGGCACAGCTAGAAGCTGACTAGCTGGTAGGTTTCATCACAGTCCTTTCTGGTCTCCAGAGGAGCATCCTTAAAATGGAATAGCAGTAACATAACTGAGACCATTTGTACACGCCACAAAATTGGCCTTTAAAGTGGCTTAATGCCCTTTGGCTCCGCTTTAATGGTGCAGCTGTTTGCAAGTGTCAGTGGCGTAATGCGCTTTAATGGTAGGCTGTTTGCACATGTCAGCAGTGTGATATGCATTACTTGACTGGGACCCAGCAAAATAAAACATCACTGAGGTGGTTTAGTTTGCTGTGGAGGGAAGCACCAGTGCAGGCAGCCCATGCAGGCAGCGTGTGCAGGCAGGCTCCACTGAAGGGGGGAAAAAAGCGGAGAGCGTGATCTTTTCTTTTTTTTTTCTAACCAGAGCCTGCCCGCCAGCCTGAGCTGCACAAGGGCCAGATGCTTCCCTCTGCAGGGACCACTCAGGGACCACTCAGTCCTGGTGCTGGGACCTCTTGACTACCCCCCTCCTCACTTCTTAGGGACTGCTTGCCCTACTGGAAGCTTGCCCTCCCCTCCCTGCTGCTGGGGAGGCAGGTAAGGGTAGGGCTTAACCCTTGTGTGCATGCCCCAGAGGTTTACTTTGCCCTAAATTGAAGCGGTGTTTTTAAAGACCCAACGCTTCAATTTAGGGAGAATTAAACCGAAGTAAACCCCCGTGGTGTGTACAAACGCCCTAAGAGGGGGCCAGCAGGGCACCAGCCCCAAGCACTGGCTGAGGGGATGCAAAAATAGCAGCTGTTTCCACTGCTGGCCTAGCTGCTGGAAGTGGCAGCCTGCCCACTGCTACTGCCCTGTGCACTGCCACCACTCAGGTTCAAAACTGCAAAACAGTTTCAATTTTAAATCGGAAAACAGAAGGTTCCTAACCATTAGAGGAGTGAGGTGCCAATAGGCATGGCGGCAAGGCAAAGAAACCTAACTAGCTTTAAAATCGAGTTTGATCAGTTTTTGAAAGGGATTACGTGATATAGCAGAGGTTGGCAACATTTTTGACTGGAGTGCCAAAGACACACTCCAGCCTCAACCCACACCTTGACTTGGCATGCCAGGGGGCCTGTGAGGGGCCTGATCCTAGTTGCTGACAGTGGGTGCACACATGGCTAGAGGTAGAAGGTCTGGGGTTGCACTGCCTTGGTCCCTTCCCCACTATGCACCCCTGTTTCTGTATGTATCTTGAAACAGGACCATTTGTAAGAGGAAGTCCTCCTTCCACAGGAGATGACTCTGGGCTGTCTCCTTTTCAGCCAAGGATGGCTTGAAACCCTAGTCGACTGTTTTAATTTCTTAGGCGACTTCATGAGGGAGCATAGGTTTCAAGCCTGCTCCCTAGCAGAGCCAGCACTGGCAGGAGGGTAGAGGAACAAGCTGTTTGGCCAGAGGCCCTGCAGGATGGTGTCCAGCAGCTCTGTGTGGTCAGTGCAGCTCAAGTGTGCACTAGAGATAGGCCCAGGGAGCTCTTGTTGCAGGGAGGGAGTCACTCACACTGGGGTGGAGGCTTTGGCAGCAGCGTGGCAGGCAGGAGAATAGGGTTTCCACTTTTTGCAGCTTGAGGCCCCTCACTGGTCCAGAGGTGCTGGCAGGAGGTGGTTTTTAGCTTTCCTGGGGCTCTGACTGGGGGCAGGGGGAGTTGTGGAAACTATCTGAGCTCTGTTGCTGCTACAAGGAGCTCAGGCTGCAGCTGGTGTGGGGGCTTGTGCCTGTCTGCAGCCCCTGGCTTGAGGTGCTGCTTTGTAGCCATGGGTGGTGTGGACTCATCCCCAGGGGGGGATGGGGATGGGACTCCCACTGTGGCAGGGCACACAAAGTGTGAGCCCCAACCCATAATGCAGTCAGGGGAGCCTGCCTCTATCTCCTGTACCAGCTTCTTACCCTGGTACCTCATGCCTGCTGTGCTCCATGCGTGTTCAGCTCCTCCCCCATCCTGACCTGAAAGGGGAATTTGGCTCTGGGTGTGGGCTGCACCAGGTAATTGCCACCAACTGTTTGCCGGTTGCCATGATGACTGCTCCCCCTGCCATGGTGGCTCTTCTGAAATTACAGAGCCTCTGGGAGTGGATCTGCACAGATGAGAGCTGCCTCTGTTGGGTGGCCCTGGCTCTGCAGCTTTTTGCCTTGGGGTCACATCTTGGAGGGGTGCCCCACTCTGCCTGGACCTTGCCTGTCACAGCCGGGCTTGGGCTCTGGGCAGCTGCTGCCCATGGGCAACTGATGCCTCCTAAGTCTGGGAGGGCACCAGCAGGGCATGATTGGGTGGTGGTGGCGGTGGTGGGGGAGTCCTCCAGCAGCCAGATGGCGACTGGGGTTGGGGTGGAGGGTCCTGTGCTGGCACTTCTGCAAGTGGCACTTCTTCTGTCAGAGCCAATTTTGTGGGGGGGCACTAGTGCTGTCTGTGCCCCCTACCAGCCAGAGTGCTTGCTTCCAGAGGGGGAAGCAGTGCCCTCAGGGGTGGCACTTGCCCCCCCTGTGCCTCCCCCTATGCATTGTCTATACTGCTGCCTTCCATGGAGCCCAGGCTGCTTGCAGAAGGACTTGCAACCTCCCAGCTGCCTGCTGTGAGTAGCTCAGGCTTGGTGGCTTGCAGCAACTGCCCAGAGCCCAGGCTGGCTATGATGTCCTGAGCAAAATGGCCTTGTGTGCTCTGGCATGCATGTTCTGTGGGTTGCTGAACCCTATGATAGAGTGTTCTGCAATAGCAGCTGATTGGCTTTGATGACCCTACCAGTCCCATGTTTCACTGAAATGACAAAGTGTGAGGGAATGATTCCATCAACTTTTTTTCCAATTAGCTCTTGAAAAAGGATAGGCCATTCCCATAAAGCATTTTTATACACAGTTTTGCTTCTGATGAAGGGAACTGTGCTCATATTTACTTCTGGGAAAACACCCTAACTGCCACTGAGTATTCCAAAAACATAGGAGCCAGATGCTAGCAGACAGAAAACCTTTCTTAACAACACCAAAAAAGGCAAACAGAAACCACAGCTTGGAGGACTAATGAGTCAGTTATGTATTAATTTAGGGTCTGAGCCTAAGACCTGTGAAAGATACCTATGAACTGCATGAGGTTTAGATCAGCTGCTTATCTGGGAACCTCTATAACAGTAATTCTCAACCAAGATGCTTTGACATCCTGTTAAGTGTGCAAATATGATTAATAAAATAATCCCAGAGATTTTAAATAGGAATTCATAGTGTTAAAAACATCCTGACTTGCTGTGATCCTTCTGAGTTCTTTGCAATAGAAGAATTAGTTTCTATTGTGAAGAAATGAGTGAAAACTAAGAGCATAAGTGAATTAACGCATGGACCAGCCCGAGCCCAGGGGCCCCTGCTAATTGGGGTCCCCCTGGCTGCCTTGCAGGCAAGCAGTATTCGAGCCTGCAAGGGATCCTTCTTGGGGCTGCTGGGAGGTGCAGGGGCAGCACAAGCCTTTTCCGGGGGGGGGCTGGACTGGTCTGGGGGGAATGGGGGCTGGTTGCACATGGCCAGGAACCCAGCTGGACAGCCAGCTCCCTGCAGGGAAGTCTGATGTGGGGGCACGGTTTGGTGGGAGGGGGGAAGATCATGGCCACCACCATGAGGGAGGGAGTTGTGCAGGGGCAGGGACTGGGGCTGGGGACACTGCCCAGCCATGGTGGTACATAGGACCCAGGACTGGGATGGGGAGCAGGACAGTAGGGCTGTGCAAAATTTCACTGGCTGTTTTGTTTCGATGCTGTTTCGACTCATTTTGAGGTCAAAACAGAAAAATCCAAATGAAACAAAGCCCATCGAAATAGCCTTGAAAGAAAATGAGTCTAGCTGAAACATTTTGAAAGGTGAAACATTTCAACTATAGTGCTGAGGATGGGAAGTCTGTCCAGCTGGGCTGACTTTCCATCCCCGGCGCAAGGTTGAAACAGCATCGAAACAGCCTTTGTGTTTCAATGGAATGGAATAGAACAGCTGTTTCAAATCCAAATGAAATTTGAAACGGAACACTGTTCCATGGAACCATCGAAACTCAAGATGAAAAGGAATGGTGCCATTTCTCACAGCCCTACAAGACAGAGCTACAGGCGACTCATCCAGAGGGTGTAGGGGGAGGGAGAAGGGAGAGCTGTGAGCTCACAGAGGGTATCTTGTATCCACCTTTGCCATTCTTGACTTTTTGCTACCTTTGCCCCAGGGGAGGGGGGCTAGGGAGAAAAGACAAGAGGGCAGGCATGTGCCACCCCACCCCTAGTGCAGCTGCGTCCACCCAGGCTCCCCTTTGGGGTATGGAGGCCCGCCTGCCCTTAGAAGCGGCAGCACCAGGAGGGGAAGGGGCCCCTTCCCTCACTGGAGTCCAGTTCCCACAGTGGGCTTCCAATTTTGTGTTGGCCCAGGGCCCCAGTAAATCTTAATCTGCCTCTGACTAAGAACTGACATTTTCCGAGGGTTCCCTCAAATCTAAGTGGGGGTGCCTTGAGGCTAAAAGATTGAGAACCCCTTCTCTACAAGATTAAAGGTCAGGTTCTTGTATCCAACAAAGGTACCCTTACAACATTTTGGCAGTGTAAAGTGCTTGAAAGCATTTGCAATCTACAGCTGTATTAAGGTTCCCTTTACATTGTCAGTGCTATGAAGTCAGCTTAAGTACAAATGAGAAGTGGATCATATTGGTTTCCTGCACACACCTGATCTGCCCATGTATGTTCTTCATCATTCTTTTTCCTTTCTTTCTTTCCTTTCTACTCTTAAATCTGTGATCCACTAGTATTGAAAATTTGAAGCAAGTTTAGAAAAAACCATTGAAGTTCAGTTTTATTATTACTGCATTTCATCGGAAAACTAGATTATACTTTTATTGAACTGAATACATTCAATAGCAGCAAGTTTTGTTTTTCCAAATAAAGTTCTATTATGAAAGCAAAAAGGGTAGCTCTTTCTAATATGCCAGCTCTAGAAGTATCTTCCATTAGTTCTTTTTTTAAAATAGCCTTCAGGACTCACATGACTAAATCAGCGCTCAGCAAGAATCTTGTCAGAGAAATTCACTATATTAAAGGCAATAAAATGGAAAAAGAGGGAGATGAACATCAGTGTTACCTCATCAGCATCAGAATAAACTCTGAAATAGGCATTCTACATTTACATAATGCTGTCAGCTGCCACTACAGAGACATGGATCTATTACCCCTGTTTATACTGCTGCTAACTTAATTTATAGCAATTTATTCTATACAAGTAGACAGTAACTCAAATGATGAGAAAAAAAATCCCTTTTGCACTGAAAATAAAAATGGTAACATGCATAATAGATTTCTGAAAGGAATTTGAATGGCCAGTTAATACACCAGCTGAGTTAAATATATTTTTAGTAAGTCTCAGCACAGATGACCAACTCTTATATGCGCACTAGCAGACCAAGAGATAATATGGGCTTGGTGCAGAAATACTTAGTATAATTGGATGGGCCAAATTTGCTCACAGCTACATCCCTGCAGGCTTGCTGATTTCCAGGGGGTGTTGCACAGGGGTAACTGAAAATAGAAGTTGGCATTGATTGAGGGCATGGGAGGATTTTCATAAAGGTGGTGCAAAATACTGTGGTGTTTCATCTAATTGGACGTGCCCCACTGACGGGGACTACATGGCAGTCTGAAAAAAAATATGGTTCAAAGTAATTGCCCCTCATAATACTTCCCCCCTGCCTTCTCCCCTATGGTTATATCCTAGCTATGATATATTCAGAGGTTAAAATCAGGCCACATTTCACGGACCAACAAAGGGATCAAATTCACTTTCATGCAGAGGAAAATTAACATTTCTGGCCAGAGCACTACAAAGGTCTCTGCTGCATGGGCCTAAGCCCTTCACACAGCACTGTATCCCCTTTGTTAGGAAATCTGGTCAAGACATGCTTCACTTCAAGAAGTCAGTGGACTTTTACCATGTGTATAACATGAGATTATGGTTTGCTGAATAGTGTGGGACTGTTAACATTGTACCTTCTGATTTACTATTCATGGTATGTCTACTGAAGTACAACACTGCCATGCTGAGGCATGCTAACCGCATTCCATGTGCTCTGGCTGCTGCATTGGAAGCAGCATGGTCATGTTTACAAGGTGTGTACACCCATTAGCTCTATTACTCAGCAAAGCTTTTTGGAATGCACACAGCTCTCTATCTATACTACTTTCAGGACAGAAGTTAGTATATTTGGAGCTGGCATGGTTTGTCACTGTACAAAACTGCCTTCTACAGTTTAGACATACCCTGAAAGTGCTTCCATGGGCTAGGGACAGACATTTAAAAAGGCTGAGCCTGAATTGATTCAATCTGTGCAGGTTAATTTAACCTGGCTAGGCTGAACCAGCTTGTAACCGCACAGACATCCCCTCTGGACAGAGAAAATGCAGGCACATGCCTGCAGTGGCTCACACTAGAAGCTGGGGAATGCTAGAGTCCCCCCCCTCGCACAGTGCTGAGCTGAGGTGGGTGTGGCCAGGCCCCAGCAGGACCTCTAATTAGGGAGGTCTCCCTGTACCAGCCCATACTTTTCCTTGCTGGCAGCTCAAGGGGTGGGAGTGTTGCCAGGCCCCAGCCCCTGGCTAGTACTCTGATGCAAAGGGCAGGGGTATGCAGTGCATACATCTGCTGATGATTCAGAGCTTTTCAATCTCCCTCCCTGCTTCTTTATACTGTCTGCAGCAAACTAACAGACAAGCAAGCCAGGAGGGGGCTGATAACAGTGATTATTAGTGCTGTGTGAAATGGTACTGTTCGATTTCATCTTGAGTTTTGACGGTTTAATGGAACAGTGTTTCCTATCAAATTCATTTCGAGTTGAAACAGCTGTTCCGTTCCATTTTGTCAAAACAGAAGGGCTGTTTTGATGCTGTTTCGAGTTTCACTGGGGATGGAAAGTTAGCCCAGCTGGGCTGCCTGTCACCCCCAGCGTGATGTAGTGTGGGGAATGGGGAAGCAGTTCAGGTGGGCTGCCGCGCCGGTCCCTGCTGGATCTCGCACTGGGAATGGAAGTCAGCCCAGCTGGACTGATTTCCCATTCCCAGCCTATAGTTGAAATGTTTCAACTTTTGAAATGTTTCGACCAGCCTCATTTTGTTTCACGGCTATTTCGACGGGCTTTGTTTCGTTCTGATTTTGCTGTTTTGACCTTGAAATTGGTTGAAACAGTGTCAGACTAAAATGGCCACCGAAATTTTGTACAGCCCTAGTATCACTTCGGTGGCAATACTGACTCAGGAAAAGCCAAGGATCAAAAAAGATCAGAGAGATACAGTCAGGACTAATATGAGTTGGCACAACTGTGCTGGTAGCACCAGATTTCAGTAAAGTAGTGGATGCTGCAACTGAAAATGACCTGTATGTGGAGAACCATGGTGTCCCACAGGAATTTAGGACCCTGCCATATCAGGTCCTGAGTAGAAGGGGCTATTTGCACAATGCTTGCCTGCAGTTTACTTGACTCTCTTCAATCTCATGATGTTTAAGCAAATACAAAAATCCCAGTTACATTGTGTTTCCTAATTATAATTATACAACCCCAGAAGCTCTTCTTTTTAAGAATGTAGCAAGGATAAACACGCAAGCTTTTCTTCAAAAGATACAGATTCTTCATTCAAAGTTGATATGAAACTAAAGCAATCATGGTGTTAGCAGTAGTAACATTTTCCTTTCTTCCCAACAGCTGGAAGCTTCTTGCTTCCCACTGAGAAGCTGCTGCTTTGCATCTCATCATCATCACACAACTGGAGATACTATGCCTGAAACACCTAGACACTCCTGTCTCCACATGGTAAGGCTGAGAATATCACAGCTCTGCATTTGAACTCCACTTAACCAGTGCCATGCATGTTTTGGGAACAGATTCTAAAGATTCACAGATGTGACCAGAACAGTAAAGAGCAGATTCACAAAGACATAAGAGAAAGTAAGTCACCGAACAAAATTATCTAGGGTCTCTTGTATTCCTTTAAAAGTGCCAGCCTAAATTGCTTCAGGTCCAGCTTCAAATTTAAAAAGAACAAACTAAAAAAACTAAGACATACCTCATGAAAAATTAAATCTCATCCAGCACAGTTAGGGACAAGCCCCCCCCGGCTCCTTGGCTATTAGATGAGCATCTCCATGCTGTTCTGTTTGCCAAGGGCACTTCATGCTGTGGGACTGCATGTGATTAAATGGCTCTATTTTAAGATAACAATGAAGTAAAGAATAGAGTCTTGACTTTAAAAGAATATTTGATTTAATATTTCAGAGCTTTACAATAGGTATGTGTGTTGCTTTGTGGATATGTATATTCAAACCAGATGATATTTTGTGAATGGATTATTCAGAAAACAAAAGCCTGTTATAAGTTGACATAGCAAACTGATTTACATCAAATGATGCTCTAGTTCAGAACCTGCACACCCAAACCACTAGAAAGTATAGACAATGCTTTGGAGACACAAGAAGGCGCTTTTTAAGTTGTGCACATGTAAGCACATTTCAATGGGATATGAGGTTACAGTCTCATCTGGTGAGGTTTCGTGTATCCTTTGCTCCCAGTACTGACTTTTAAAATACAGAATGCACTGAAGGGGATCAGCACAGAAAGGCTGCATGAAAAAAATGGGTTGGAAGACAGCTCATGAAGATTTTTGGTGGATGGTAAGAACAGGTTGTTCTGAGCAGAATGAGGGTTGCATGAAAAAGGACGCAAAATTTGGATTGGGAACACATGTAGGTGAGGAAGTGACACTTGGAACGATGGATGAATATTTGCAAAGAAATGTTATGTGTGACAAACTGAGGGTCCCCAGGGCCCACATATATGTAGATCAGGCAAAGAATCAGAAGTCAATTTTTGAATCCCTAGTCTCTGCTGCTTTAGTATCATGGCACTAGCATTTACTAAGAACACAAAAACTAGAGTAGCTCGGAAACTAAGAAGAACAAAGTCTGAAACTCAGAAGAGTTTTATTACAAAGTTGATTTTTGTCTAGCTAAGCCGAGATTAGTTAATGTCCTATATAATAGTAACTCAGGACAGGACTCTTGATACTGCCCATATAATAAACTAGCTTTTATTTTTTATTGCTGTTCATCAGAAAGCTAGAAATCAAGAGTCAATTAACAACTGAATATAGTGCATTCAAATGCTGTATGTATTACAAAATCATCCATACCGGGAGTTATAGATAACATCACACACTGCATTCAAATGGCTGCATTAGCAAGTCTGTCGTCACTATATATGAAGTTTGCCTCAAAAGCAGAGTTTAAGAAGTGCATTGTGGGGTTTCATGTTTATTGCATTACACTGATTCCATATCAAATTCTTCTGTTTATAAGTACCAAAATTATTTTTTTCCTATCTGCTGGCCCTGCTAGCTTGATCAATCTAGCATCTCAAAGTTAAACTGGGTTTCCCTTTTCCCCTCATACCTACCCATTCCCAAGCATCATGACAGATACTTCCAGTGTTACTTGTGTGACCTCATTCTTTTCCTGTATGCCTTCCCTCCATTACACATATTCATCTCTAGTTTTTTATCAGATGGTTTTGCTGAGGGATCAGCTAGCTGAATATTCCTTTTTTATATGTTGTAGCAACACTTCAGCCTCTGCTACCCACGGGTCCAACAAAATGCTGATTTCAGCTAATACAAGCTACCACCATTGACCTTGGTTTTATTCAATTGCTCCTTCAAAGCAGTATTTTGATGTAAATTGGCTGGTAGCCTAGTAAGTTGGAAAGCCAAGTCACAACCTCTTCTTTTTGATGGCCATTCCCAAAGGTCTGTGTGGTCCCAAGGATGAACAGCAGGGGAAAGCTGCAGCAGATGAAGATAGATTGCACATATGACTTAAAACAATATAATTCATAGCAACCCTAGACCACTTTTACACTGCTTCACAGCAATTAAGAAAACCACTGGTTGTATAAGCTACAAGGACTAAAAATAGAGGTTGGATTTTCCTGGACAAAGCATTTTATTCTGGGATCCTGTGCAGACAGAAGTAATAATTTTTGTCCAATCTGGTCACAGAGAACAGTTTATAGCTGTGACCAAACACAAGCTCATGGCTGCAAACAGCTTAAAAGTGGTGGATTTGGTGAAAATCTGACCCCTCATTGCATAAGGTATCAGATAAAGACATTTAAAAATGTAGCATTTTTTCTAACTTGTGTCTGTGAAACTCCAAGCCTGTTGCTGTTTTCAGAATGGGAGAGGGGAAAGGGAGCAAAGGGAGTTCAGTCTGGGGATGTGTTTCAGTCTCCCCTGGAGTGTGGGAGCTCCAATTCACCTGTGGTGGTGGGGGCTCCAATTCACCCACCCCACCTTTCGGCACCAGCCGGGGAGCCCCAGGAATGAGCTCCCTCTGCTGCCTTTCCCCCCTCCCATTTTGAAAACAGCAAGCACTGGCAGAGAGCCCTGGTCATTGCTATGGGAACCTGGGTACAGGCTCCCAGTGGCAGCTACATTCCCCTCTGGAACCAACAGTGAACTTCTGTTTGGTCTGTGGTAAGTTGTAACTCAGAACATTTTGCAGAAATTGTTCAGAGTTATAGCTGGGAGCTGTACTGCTGTCTACACCCCTAGTGCATGCCTGTGGGCCTGTTTTGATGTGAGTCAGGGCCCCAGGCAATCAGCCTTGGGATCAGCTTGACACATGTTTTTAGCTAAGGACTTCTCTCCAGAACCTAGAACATGCCTCTTCCATTCCTATTCTAGCACTTGCATGAAGCAGCCTGCAACTGTTGCAAACAGTGCCTACATCAAAGCATCTTTACCTAGGCTAACTAAAGGGTATTTGTGGCACATACGGGCTGGGGAGGGATGCGGAATGATATGCTAACCTGGACCAGGGCTCAGTAGCAATTGCTGCAGTTGTCAGTGAAGCCCCAGATGATAGAAACTTGTCAGCACTGGGCGTGTCTACATGAGACACTTTACTGTGCAATAGAGCTAATTACTGTGCAGTAAGCATCCAGATCTACACATGCAGACACTTAGTGTGCAGTGATTGGCTCTAATTGTGAGTTAATTTGCTACCTGCAAGTGTAAATAGCAAATTTATTTGAGATTACTTACTGCATAGTACTGCACGTGTAGATACCTGACTGGCAGAGAATGTGCGCCTGGGCAGCTAGGCAGCAGGGGCAGGAGGTTGCTCCCTGCCCCCAGGAGCTGTCTGCTACCAGGGCAGGCTTCACCACCAGAGCCCAGGCAAGGACAATGTCCACCTGTCCCAACAGGAGAAAGCCCAAACTGGGATACTGTGGGGCCAGTGCTGGGAGATCTTTATGTCCCAGCCTGGGCCCCGTGACCACAGAGCTGGCACAGGGAGAGAAGGATTGTCCCGTAGTGGAGTCTGCCCCAGCAGCAGGCAGCTCCTGAGGGTGGGGAGCAATGTCCCAGCCCTTCCCAAGAGACAGCTGTCTCCTGGCCCCTGAGCTAGCACCCAAGAGGAGCCTAGAACTCCTCATGGTTGCTGCAGGGGCCTGTTGCAGGTCTGTAGAGAGTGGGAGCAGTCTGCTGCTAGGAGCAGCAAATCTGCTGCCGTGTCCCTGCATGTATAGACACGTGCCTGGGAGAGTTTATTCTTTAGTCGTTTCCTTGACAGTAAACTACTCCCAGATTATTTGCATGTGTAGACATGCCCATTTTGTCTAAAATGTGTTTGGGCAGCTGGATAACTAAAGAACCCTGTAGCAGGCTATAAAGGTTTTTCTATTCCTCAGTGCATTTAAATCCAGTCTAATCTTCAGTGACCTACAGTTTACATCTGATGGCTGCTGATATCCTCTTAGATGACTTCTATGATATTAGTCTAGTTACCCAGGTATCCACATTTCAGAAAAAATCCCCATAGCCAGCACTGAGTTCAAACCTTGAGGAGAGAATAAAGACTCATTCACTCCCCAGGGGAGAGGATAAAGACTCATTCACTGTACTCTTGTCTTGAGAAGTAAATTCATCAGGAGCAGGGAACAGGGCAGGATAGGAAGTTTGCATTATTGCTCTTCATTGTGTTTCGTCATTTATAGCCTTTGACCTCCTGGAATGGTCAATCTGACACATTCCATAAGCACTAACACGGAAAAGAGATACAATACCAGGCACCAACATGGGACATTTTATTGTCTTGGCATTTAGACCTGTTATGTTCAGTAAGCAGAACTGGAATTAATCAACATGCTGTAATTACTATTTTTATCAGTGGTGTTTTTAATGTGCTTTTTACCCGCAGAAGATAGCACAGCCTGTCAGCCTTTATCTTGTCTGTTAGATAAAAGACTCAATTGCTCATCAGATGAGGATAACCTGGGTTATTTCAGGCAATACCCATAAGTAATGATCTGTTAAATACAACCATGAAGCATGGGGGGAAGAGGGGGCTGTTCCTACACTTCTGTGGTCTGCAACTGTCATTTGTGCCCAAATCATCAACCAGAATTAGACACATAGGCAACGTGTAAGTGTTGACAGAGGGAGAGGGGGCACAACTTTGTGCTACTGCTGCTGCAATGCCTCTGCCCCCACTTAGGGTGGCCATTGGTCCTATTTTATACTACTGGACTGTCCTGCTTTTAAACCCTTTTTACCCCATCTGTTCCTGAACCAGAACCAGACATCAAAAAGTCCTGTTTTTCAGTTCATTCATAGGCCACGGAACGGGGTGGGCCACCTGGGCCATGGCCCGACCAACTTTTAGCATGTTAATTTAGCTAGCTATGCAGTTAAAAAATAGCTATACTGTTTTAACCAGAATGACAATTGCACATTTGTAGGTTATATAAATGAATGTGCTAGAAGTAGGTTGGGCCATGGCTTGAGTGGCCCACCCTGTTCCGTGGCCTATGAATTCCTTGGTGGAAATATATGTCAATCATTTGTCTTCATGATTCTATTGGCTATGCCTAGAGGTAGGGGGGTGCACAGCCAGGAGGAGAGGGGTTCCAAGCCAGCCAGGGAGGGAGGGAGATGGTGGCTCCATCCCTTGCTGCTGAATGGCTGAGGAGGTGGTGACCCGACCCATCACTGCTCATTGGCTGAGAGGCCTGCTTCTCACCAAGGGGCTGTCCGGTAGTCTGGGGATGAGTCAGTGGCCACCCTATCCCTGCTGCTGCCAGGCACAGGGTCTAGCCAGGCTGTAGCTCCATGACCTGCCATCAGTGCAGGAATTGCACCACTGCTGGACCCTGGCTCTGGCCAGGCTGCAGCCCCATGCCTGATGCCCTGCCATCAGCATATGATTCTGGGGTGGCATGTGCCTCCCGTGCCCCCTCTGTGCATCCCCTATGATTAGACACTTTGTAATTCACCTTTGCTGATTTTTTTAAAACTCATAATTAATTAACTCCTAATTTTCCTTTATTAACTATCTTTTCTTAGATCTCTTTCTCTATGGCCACTTGTATCTTTTTGCCCTGTTACACTAGGTACTCACTTGCAGTTTCTCATGCCTGTACAGCTCTACTTTTGTGAAGCTGTCAGGAAGCCTTTAGCTCACAACAGGCCCTGTTAAACTTTAATATGCCTTCACTCTCAAAACTGTCTCCTCTGAGCGAGGCAGCCTAGAGTGTTTTCACAGAGGCAACCCTGTTTGCTACCAGCAGGCATTATATTTTTGTTACTGAAAAGTTCTTTTGCACTTGTGATGCAATGATTTATCTCTGAGATATGATGACTAGTATACATTAGATCCAATTGGAAACATATTCCATCATCTTTAACTGGATCTGTTCTGCTTTGCAAAGAGAACATGTGGCAGATTTTACTTCTAACATTTGGTTCATGAGTGGGTCACAGGATTATATTTCCAGACATATTTTCTGGCTTTTCTGGCAACTAGAGGTCAAGCACTGATTTTACAGACCTGGCTTCCTGTTCTTTCTAGGAAAGTGTAGACGTTATTCCAGCAAATGGATCTCATAATTTTCTACTTCACCTCCAGGTAGCTTGACTGTGTGAATGGTATGGAAATTGAATGGATGAGATTCAAATAGTAGGAAGACTATGCAAATGAGAGATAGTTCTCCAGGTGTGCAGATAATTAGCTATGATTTCTGCTAAAGGATACAATTTCATAGACATCAGGGCTGGAAGGGACCTCGAGAGATCATCAAGACCAGCCCCCTGCCCAAAGGGCAGGAAGTCAGCTGGGGTCATAGGATCCCAGCAAGATAAGCATCCAATCTACTCTTGAAGGTGTTCAATGTAG
>NW_017728931.1:49752074-49791261 GCF_001723895.1 Crocodylus porosus | reverse complement strand
CTGCGGCTGCTGAGGGGGTGTCTGGGGGGCTTCGGGGGAGCGGGGGCGCAGCGGGCTTCACCCGTGCGTCTCTCACCGCTCCGGAGCATAACAAGCAGGTCTCATTCTGTGCTTCCCTCCTTTCCTTCAACTTCACTGTGCTACTTTCAAAATCATCACAAATCCCATCCCATGGTCTCATCTTTGGATTAAATTAGATATCACAACTGAGCACGTACAACACAGTCATTGCCTTGGAAAGACTACTAACCTCATCCTGATTTGACCAAGATGAGTCATTGACTCTATCACATAGGATGACCTTGACTTGACTTCTCCCGTTTAACTTCTCCCTTTCATTTAATTATGTCCAAATGGGCAGAAGAATTTCTCAAGGAAAACATTGCAACAAAATCTCTACAACCAAGTGGCTCTTTTCCAGGACTCCATAAGCATTTCTCCTGAGGTGAGGGCTTCAGTACAGTTTTGGAGATTGTTTCACCATGAGCTTCTGGCCAAAAGAAACTGGCTAACAGGAATTTTAAGTTGTTATCCTGCTACAGGTTCACCACGTAGCATGGGCCAACAGCAGGTTTGAGCCAGCTGGGCTATCAGCAGGTAGTGACACATCTTCTATGCCTGCAGGTCTATCCGCTGACCCAAGCAGATCAAGTCTTTCTCTGATGTGAAGTGTAGATAGCAAGCAGCTTGCCTTTCCTGGATGATATGCCTGTTCACACCTGCCAGATGGCAATATGCCTTTCAGAGATACATCTGCTTGTTGCTCTGCCACCATATCAGCAGTCAGACAAGATAGCTCATTTTAGGATTAGTAGTCTCCTTTTCTTCCCTAAGGTAACCTTACTTTCTTCATTTGTGGTGGCCATTTAATTTCCCCTTATTTTAGTATAATTCAAATACACCCTTACCTGTCCTGTCTTCCACCTCTGACTTCAGGAATATTGGGACTGGGATGAACTCTCTCAAAGCCTATTGGGAAGAACATGAACTATGTTCTTCAGGAGTGTTTTCTCCATCTTATCTGGTCCCCGATTATTGGGCAGAAGTAAGTATAGTAGAGCAAGGAAATGCTCACAGTCTTGTTCAATCAGCTAAACCAAACTAAGTGTGCTGAGATCCACACAAATTTTTCTCTTTATAATTATTTATTCACTCCATTAATGTACAGAATTTCTTTATATACCCAAAATATAAGCCATGATGGCAACCACTTCATCAATGCTGAGTGCCTGCAGCCCCTAATGAAACCCAGCACCAACCACTGAAAAGATCTATGATATTGCTTCACTGAAACAATCACACCCATTCAGAAAGGCTTTTCAAACAACATGGATCTGTTCCACCTAAAAAAGCCAACAAAAAGCAGACTGACACTTTTGAAATTTAGCACGTGCTCACAGGCTCAGACGCATCTTGAGGGAAAATGGCAAACTTGTATTTTGGTGTGTCCCCCCCCCACCCAGGTTCCTCTTCCTCCCATCTCAGCAGCACTGCTGTAGGCAGAGGTGGGCTGGCAGGGATGCAGGACTGAAGCAGGCACCACCCTGCCCACCTGCCTGGACTGGCTCCTGAGCAGCAGCCTCAGGGGCACCAGCTCCTAAGCCATGGACACATGGTGCAGCTGGTGGGCTGCTGGGGTGGGTTGCACCCAGGGAGATGCTGTGGTGGGGCAGGGATGCATCCTGCTGCTGTCTGAGCCCAGCGTGGGGTTGGAACTGGTGCCACCTGGGCCGGGCGCAGTGCGGGGGAGACTGGAGTGGAGCAGAGCACTTATCCACCCTGGGCTCCAGAGGTCATGGGTGAGGCATGGTGGGTTGGGATAGGTGCATGGAGTAGAATCAGCAGCCAGGAAGGGAAAGTTTGTGCAAGGGAGGAGAAGATAGCTGGGAGTCAATCAGGTAGTGGTGGGGCTGGCTCAGCCTGCTCCCCTGCCTCCCTCTGCCAGCTCCTCCTTGCACCACACTGTGCTGCACTGGGATCTTGGGGTGATGGGAGGAAGGGTGTGGTGCCTTGCTTATTTGGTAGTGTAAAAGGGGATGCTATGGTGGCAGGGGCCTTGGGCTCAGCTGCTGCTGTGCAGGGCACCAATCTTCCTGCGTGGGATGGGGATCAGAGGGGTGGGGTGGGGCAGCAGAGTGTTTGGTGCCCCCCTGAGCACAGCACCCTGGACAGTCATTCACATCACCCACCCCTAGGGCTGGCTCTGCACGTGCTTCTCGAGGTAATGAATACTCAAAAGGAAACTCAACCCATGCTCTGTGAACCTGTCCCATGCCCTTCTGGCATTTATTAAACAAAAGAACATTATCTGTAGTTAAGGAATCCAACTGCTCATTTCTGGTCACCAATTCCTTCTAGATTTTAGAGCTACTAGTTCTCAGCCTTTCCTAGTTAAGTTGTATGCATAGATTAAGAGAGGATAACAAGCTTTAATTCTTTTCCAACTTCCAGTTTTTTAACTTTGAATGAGCTAGTTGTTGACCTGGACTAAGCTATATAAGCTGAAATGAAGAAAATATTCTCTCTGTATCTGCAGATGCCAAAATCTGGTTTATTCCTTCAGCAGACTCTTGTTCTAGATACTTAGCAGTGAGATCCCATAGTTCAGCCATAAGATTTTTTTTAAAACACTGGCTGCCAACACAGGTGGCTTGAATATTTTAAAATTTGAATTTAAATTATTTTAATAGGTTAGAATAGGCTTAGATTCTCATATAGGTATCTATCATTGCAAATTTAATTTTAAACAGACTCATATATGAGAGAAAATGTATTGCACTGAAGTAAAACCCAATTTAAATTGTTACGAATTACGCTCTTAAAGCCACGTGCAGTTCGCTCTAGGCTGGGGCAATGATCATGCAGAGCGAGTATCCAAAGTCAAATACAGAATCTTTATTTGCTTGAGCGAGGTACCTCTGCAGAGAGGGACCCCGCCTACTAGTTATAATACTTTTTTATACTTTCTAAGCACGTGAGCGTTAGTTTGTGATTAGCTCGTGCTCGTAAAAATACCCAATCAACTATTAACTAAATCACTATTCTGTCCAATTAAGCGGCACTGTGAGCGTGAACACTGAAGTTTAACTCTCGTGAATTACATGCCCCCTATATTTTGTCTCAAGATGTTTCTTAATCTAACAAAAACAAATCATGCCCGACTTCCAAGGTTCTCCTGTTGACGAGACTCCCCTGTTGACTGGATTCAGCTAGTTTCATATCTTATCAGTAACCCTCACACAGTACCCCTTTTCCCTCCCAGCCGTCTTGTAAGTGCTGTGTCCGCTTTTATGAAATAGAGGCGAAAGGACAAAGAAATGGCCTCACTTTTAGCATTACAAAGCCTTGCTTTAACCCTACAAGATTCATATACAACAAAATAAACATGTTCATTTTCTAACAATTAAAAATACCACTGATTTTCATCTACCATGCCATGTGCCCCTGATTTTACTTGGGGCCTTTACAGACTTTCATAATACAAATTATAACATGTAGCCATTTATTGCACATGGGGCACGCCTACTCTAAAGTTACTGGATGTATTTTTAGGACATGTTGCTTACTGATAACTGACTAAAAACTAAATCACATATGCATTGGGATCATTCAGGTTCCTTACCTGGATGCCAAACATAAAGCCATATGCTTGAGTAAATCCTGCTTGCCTCCTTGGAGGCTGAAAACTCCTGCTTCCCTTCAATATCCTTTGCGAAGACAGAAATCAACACAGAAATAAAGACTGCTCTCAGTTATAAGCCAATTATCTGAGTAGAGACAAAGGTTCAGTTAATACAAGGGACCATTCAGGTATATGAGGAGGTATATACCTTACTTTACAGCTGTAACCCAACCCTCAACAACTAGATTTACATATTAACAATCTCTAACTCAGTTAAGAGTCCAAACAGCCCCGTTGTCTTAGTCCCAAAGATATTATCCCTTTCTGC
The DNA here is from genome assembly GCF_001723895.1 of Crocodylus porosus. NCBI lineage: Eukaryota > Metazoa > Chordata > Crocodylia > Crocodylidae > Crocodylus > Crocodylus porosus. Next base: position 49,787,311 of record NW_017728931.1, on the reverse strand, counting down.
CCCTTGCAGTAGGCATTGTTGGTGTTTGTTTGGTCAGTGAAAGCTCAGGCTGAATCCCAGTTTCTGCTGCACTACTTGGTATCTCTCGTCCTGATGGCCAGAACTCCTCTGGGCTGCTGCTATAATCTGGCTGCAGTCCTATATCTCAGACTTGGTCTCCAGCTAGGTTCAAATCCAATTCTTCCTCTAGCAGCCACAGCCACATACTATATATTCTTGTCCCAGCTGTGTGGCTCGCCCAGCACTGTCCCATTCCAGTATTTTGACCCAAGGTCAAATAGTTTACCTAGAAACAACCCTCTGTCTCTGCTTTGGCAGGGCTGAGTTCACTGTAGACTGACATGCCTCTCTGGCAGCGGGAGGCAAGCTGGCAGCAGAGATCAGAGGTTGGTTGACCACCTATTTAGGTGGTCTCTGGGGGTGGCACTCTTTCCTGCCACCCTTAATCAGGGTTTGCTGGATGGGGCTGACCCTTATATACTGTGACCATGTGTAGTAGAAGAGGGGGTACTAAGCACGTCTGAAATCCTACATGCTGCTTTAAAAATGCAGTTAGTTAATGTTTGTTATTTCAATTCACCTTCATTTACCCAATCTTCACATTAAAGGCCTATTTTCTAGAGCTGAAAGAATGACATACTAATCCACTTCACCATGTATTACTTTCCCTCTAAAATGGTGTGCTGTTTTGCTGGTGTGGAATGGTTGATTTGTTTAAACCCAGAGCTGGCTGCATTTCAGCAGTGGTTGAAGTGAGCCCTAAATAATCCCTCATTTTTCCCTCATTTTATGGAACATATTCCTGAGATGGGTCATGGGCAGGTGTTTATCATGTTGTGAGAGAGAGGAAGAACTGCATGGACTATCCTTTCCCAGCAATCAAGGACAGGGTTAGTAGGGGACTAGAAATCTTCCCTCCAACTAAGAAGGATAGAGAGGGGTGGGAAAAAGAGTGGTATTTTTCCCATTCCCAGCTGTTTAGAAGGGGTGGGAAGAGACTAGGATCTCCTTCCCTCTATGTAGGCAGGAGGGTGGGAGGAAATAGAGGGGAAATGGAGCCTCTTCACCTCACAGCCAAAAGGGTGTGGGGATGAGGCAGTGGAGCTCCTCTTCTCCCAGTAACCAGAGTGCAGAGACAGATTGAGTGGAGCTGAAGTCCTCCCAGGAATCTTTTGATATAGCACAGAGAATTCATCAGACATTGTAGGGTATGGTCACAGGAGGGGGAAAAAGGCTCCTGGGTGGCTGTAAGCTAATGATTAAGAACATTGCGCTAAAATATGTTGAGACCATTTCGAGATGAAAAGCCCTGTATGAGTGTTAGGTAGAATCTTATCACCCATGTCCCTTTATTGTTAATGGAAGCTGCAAGCAGAAATGCTATGCCTGATGCTGAAAGTCTCCTGCCAGCATCCACCCCCAGCTGCTTCCCTGCAATTATCTCTTAAATGGGAGAAAATTGTTTTTGGTACTCAAATCTCTTGCTGCTTCCTTCTTCTTATCCCCCCTTTTTTCATAAACACCACAAAATCATCACTGGAAAAAGGCAGAGAGGGAGAGATTAATTAAGAAGCTTCTATTCCAGCTTCAGTCTTCCACAGATAATCAGAAACTGCTTGAACTGCGCTTTCAGGGGTTGGTAATATGAACAGAATCTCTGGACAGGGAGACAGCTCTGTAATTAATTTCTCTCTGCAGTATTATTGCAGATATAAATAGTCAAACAAAGACAGTCAAGCATCAGCATAGGTGCCCAAGTTACATGTGCTTCAATAGCAATATTCTGAAGCGCCAGATTATTTTCATCTGCAAGGTCAGTGGCTCATAAAATTGAAGGGAAACACCAGAAGGTTTTTGTTGGGTCACTGGCTGGCTTCCTACCCTTTCCACCACAGCTGTTGTTGATCAGCACTTCATGCACTTTCCTAGGTCTCTGGTACAGCAAAGGAAGTTCTGCTCATAGAAGCACTTTGCCTGATATTGTATGTATGTGAGATAGTTTCAGAAGACAGATGACTAGTGCAAAAAAGGCATTTCTGTTTATTTTAGGTGCATAAAGGATTAGGTAGGGTATGGGGGACATATGGGCAAGTCTTAGTCATTTCTCCATAGTCTCAGTTGTCCTGGGGGGGAAAATATCAGTATGTAGCTGTTACAATTGTGAAGACAAACTTGAATGATTGCAATCATTGCAGGCTGTGTTTGCAGAGAGCCTGAAACAACAGTTTGGCGGTGAGAACTGCCTCACTCATTTCAGTAGCTGTCAGATCCAGTGCCAATCATGGTACTGTATATAAACAACACGGTTAACTATTTCACTAATTAAGGAGAACGATCATCTTTTGAAGATCTATGTGACCTATTCTGAAAGATTACTCCTCCTGGGCAGGGCTTTTAGCTCATATTTCTAGATTGCTAGAAAAGAGAAAAGGGGGGACATGCCTGGTTTAATTTTCCTGACAGGTGTCTACAATTTTGGGATGGTCGGTCTTCAAGATCTATATTGGTTCAGAATGTAGAGAAATCTAGCCTAATGGCATTCCTTTCACTCATACAGCATTTATCAATAGATGTCAAACTACTTTTAAAAAGGGCACCGGTATCATCCTCTGTATTTTATAGACTTGGAAACTGAGGTAAAGGGATGTAAAGTGAATTACCTCAAATCACCTAGTAGGCCAGTATTGGGTCTAGTAGCAGAATTGGAAGCAGAACCCAGGAGTCCTAAGTCTTTTAACCCTAGCTGACTTCCTGCCCCTGGAGCAGCGGGCTGGACCTGATGAGCTTCCAAGGTCCCTTCCAGGCCTAATGTCTATAAAATCTGTGAAGTCCTAATATAGGGTCTGATCCAACAGGCCAAAAAAGCCTTGCTTGAAGGCAGGTAATCACTGCTGAGCTAAACAAAAAAAAAAAGATTGCCAAATCAAGCTGATTCCATGGCAATAAAAGCTACTTCTAGAGTTTTCTATCTACCTGTCACAAGCAATATCAGGTTTCAAGTCTGGCCATATGTTAGTAATAGAAATGAGGGAGTAATTCATTTTGAAGGCTTTGTCTCAGGTTTATGCCGAGATTTTTATCAACTCGTTCTTTCACTTGACAATACAGCTATAAGAAGAGACTCAGCTTTAGAAAACACTGCTTTGACACTATTAAATAAGAAGAAGGAAGCAAGAGGCAACCACTGGCTGCAGAGGCAGAACAACCAGGTTCCACGTTTGAGGTGGTAGGGGCAGCACGTGGCAACTGTGGTGGCTGGGTTGACAGTGGGCTGGGTGGCAGCTGCCATTTTTGTGGCCCCTCTGAAGTGGGTGCCTGGGGCTGGTGCTCTGGTCACTCACTCATAGTTACACTACGGACTGGCTTGATAACATACTGGACCTTAGTTCTGGAGAGGAAGAGGACTAGAGTACCTGGGTATGGTATAGGTCAGAACTGGTTGCTTTTCAAGTAAAGAATGCAGAGAATATTGCAAAGGTCCAGAGAAGGTTAATGAAGCTAGAAGTATAATTGAATTTATGTATGATGAGAGATTGCAAGGACTCTTTAGCCTGAGAAGATGAATAGTTAGAGGAGGACTTGTCTGAAGCCTTCAAGTGATTAAAAGTATAAAATGAAATTGATCTGTCCTTTCTTCTTGCCCTGTCCTGTAACATAAGAACAAAGGGTCAGTCACCAAAATTAAAGGGCAGTAGGTTGAGAACCAATAAAAATAAATATTTCTTTGTGTAGCAGGTAATTAACCCATGGAATTTATTGCCCCAGAAGGTCAATGAGACAAACGCTGTGGCTGGGTTTTAAAGAGGATGGGCTAATTTTATCACATTTGTGGCTCCACAATCTAAGATCATGGAATTGGAGCACATGTTTTGTAGTGTAGATAGAGTGCCTGTGGGATCCGGAAAACATCCCCTATGCAGTTGGGTTGCTGCACTAGGGGTATATGATCATTTTTCCTTTCTTTAAAGCCGGAGTGGCCAACCTGTGGAACACATGCTGCAAGTGGTTCAGGCGGCTTCTGTGTGTGGCATGCAGTAGTTCAAGGAGGGGGCAGGCAGCACAGCGGCGGACAAGGCAGAAGGCAGAGCAGCAAGTCAGGCAGGGAAAGGGGATTGGAGTGACAGTCTGGGAGGGTATGAGGCTAACTTATGGCGCACCTGCCAAAAAGGTTGGTTCCTACTACTCTAAAGCAAGAGTGCTCAACTTCTAGCCTGCAGGCCAAATGCAACCTGTGGAGCCATGGCATCTGACCTATGGATCTCCCCACGGGTCTGGAGATTTGGCAGCAGGAGAGCAGTGGCATTAATATGGTGACCTTCCCCCCACTTCCAAATTCCTAAATCCCAAGCCCTACAGCAGGTTGGAGCCAGGTCAGAGCCCCTTCCTCCACCCCCACAGGGCTGGGTTGGGTCTGTGGAGCTGGACCACACAGCCTTCCTCCTTCAGACCTGAGTTGGGGCCTGGCCACTCTACCTCCCCTTCCCCTTTTCCTCCTTCCCCTTCTCATGGGGCCAGATTGGTGTAGGTCATGCCCGTTCCCCCCACAAGACTGGGTTGGGGCTACATCAAGTCCCCTTCCCTGCTCCCCATGAGGCTGGGCCACTCCTCCTTCCCCCATAGGGCAGGGTTGGGGCTGGGTCATGCCTCTTTTGCCCCCTGCAGGGCTGGGTTGGAGGTGTATCAAGCCCCTTTACCCATGCATAGCCAGGTTGGAGCTGGGCTGCCCCGTACCCCCTCCATGCTGCAGGATGGGGCCCTGCTGTGCCCACCCAGGGAGCTGAAGCAGGATCGCCTGGGGGAATCAGGCACTGCCCATCCAGTCTGCCAGGCAAAAAGTTTGAGCACCACTGCTCTAAAACATCACAGACAGCATCCTATAGGATATGGAATATGAATGTTTCCTTTCACTTTGGCAAAGTTATATACTGTATATGTTCCTACATAGATATCAGATCTGTGTTTGATTTCAGGAGAGTTATCTGGGAGGCCCAAGAACTGGAATAATGGGATGTTACATGTCAAGACTGAGACAGTAAGAGAGTCTGGACAAGCTTGCAAAACCCCTCCCTGGACCTCATGCAATCATTTAATATTCATAAGAACCAAATTAAATCTAAATACAATACATGAGTCAAAGCAAAACCTAAAATATGGTGTTGTGGATTATTCTTAAGAGTTTCTGGAGTCCGGGCTCAGGGTTAAGGCAAAGTTTTAGCTTTCATTTCTGCCTGAGCCTTGTCTCTTCTTTTGCCAGGCAGCAATTGTAACAATGATTTGCTCTTTGGAAAATGATTGTTTTATTATTTACTGGCCATGAAGTTCCAGGTGCTTAGGGAAATGGTAAATAAAGGACTGGGAATGCAGTAAAACTGCTGTGACGTGTCCCTGGATGATTCTGCCAAGGCTAAAATGCTATCCATTTAGACAGCAGGCCCCCAGTGAAGAAATTACAATCTTTTCATGTCCCACAGATGTCTCACAGAAGAATAAATTCTGTTCTGAGCTTTCACCTTTGGAGGCCTTGGATCAGCTTTTGCTAGTCTAAATAAAGAGGAAGATGGTGATGAAGTGAGTCTAGTTATTCTAAAAATCATTCAATAAATGTATTTGAGAAGTTCATGAGCACTGATGTCTTCTCAGAAGGAGATTAAGTCATGAAGCTAAACAGGTGTAGAGGCAAGCAGCAATGGTCTTCTAGGTTGTAGGGACGGCAAAAAATTCTGGAATTATGGACCCCCTAGGGGTCCTCGACCTAACTGTTTTTGCCCATATTCTTTTTTGAGATGGAAATTACTCATCAGCTTGCCTGACATTTTTGTTGTCTGTGTGACATCTACCTATTTTTTCTACAGTATTCATCATCTGTCATTATGTTGTCTGTTGCACTGCTCCAACACCAAGTTTCCATTTCCCCTCAGTAGCCAGATCAATGGAATTACTAGCATACTGTATCAAGTCACTGAAGAGCCTCAGGATGTTACATAGAGGATGTGGTCATTACTAATAGCTACAAGTTTAAGTTTGTGCACAAGCCCAGACCTGCTGATTGTCTTTACCATAAAACCCTAAGTTCATGTCCTTGGAGTTTTCTGTCCAAACTTGGAAGCCCTTCTGAAGTCCAGGACTTTAGGTGAAGGCTGTTGCAACTGGCATTTAGGCTTTCCTTACAGTATTATAGTCAGAATGAACTTTGAGTGCTAACAGGCAGTCTGCCAACATTAATCCTACAATTCCTTTTAGTCTATGTCCAGGCTACAAACCTAGGGGCCTTCTCAAATAAGTCATGATACTCCACACAGGCTGCCTCCTGAACTGGATGTAATATAGCTGCAGCCCTGCGGGTGGGCAAATCAGCATGGTTGTGTAACAGTACCAATTAATCCATCCCCATGCTAACTAAACCATGCCATGCTAATTAGCCCACTGGCTGCACTGTCAGTGGAGCTACATTGCTTCCAGTTCAGGAGTCGGCTTGCTCAGAACAGCATGGCATGTTCAAAGTGGCCACTGTAGTGATCACTAGGTTCAATAAAAAATAGGCTTATAATGAATGAGCAGAACTCACTGTAGACAAGCCTCAGGGGTCCTTTGGTTACTATGACTAGCTACTTAACAGAGGCCGCATCTACATGAGACATTGACTGCACAGTTGTTACTGTGCAGTATTTAGTACTGGCATACCCAAGTACTAATGCCTACACAGTAATCAGAGTTACCAGCATAACCAGAGTAACCAGAGTAACCAGCTTGTTACTACTGTGCAGTAGCTTATTACTACCCTCCGGTAGTGGGTTCACGCCATGCAACGCTACTGCGCAGTAGTAACAAGTTACTGTGCAGTTGTAATGAGCTACTGTGCAGTAAGTATCTCATGTAGACATGGCTTGAGGGACTATCAATTACTAACTTCCTCAGACATCTTTAAATGACACCTTCCATCATTACGTTTTTTCTCTTAATAATACATATGAAAATCAATTAATACAAAAATCAATTAACACCAGTCTACACAGGAGAGGTTATTACACCTTCACTGCAGAGTGAGTCTTTACTACTCACCTTCCTAAATACCGCATTTTTTGCAGGTCTTTTAACAAGTCTCTATGAGTCTTTTGGAAGGTTTTACTTTTTTTTCTCAGACTGATGAAGTGTCAGATAAATCCTCTTTCTGATTCATGTTGGTAGAAAGCTTTTCTTCCAGGTTTTGATAGACTTGAGTCCTTATACTGGGATCCATCTGACTTGCACTCTTGGCAGCTGTACTTCTACACATAGCACAAAGTTCATTAACTACAGACTTCTGAGACTCATTTCCTCTTCCTGCATGATAGTGTTTGCATTTGTGTCCATAAGTATGTTCTTCTCCCAAAGATATGGTTGCTTCCTATGTTATGAAACACTTGGTTTCTTCCTATGAAAACTATCCACATTCAGAACATGACAACTGAGAGGATCATCAGGAGGTATGAGATTTGTGTTTTCTTGTACTACATGCATACACTTTCCTAGATTAAGTTTTTCACAAGCTGTCACCACCTGGGGTATCACAATGAATGGGAATTTTTATACTTAATTTTTATATACTGGATGCTAACAAGGCACTCACTGAATAGCTAGTTATTTTGATGTTTGTTGACCTCACTTTTGGTTTCAATTTATTTTCTATGTTCATACCCTGGTAAATTATTAACCCGACTGTCAGTGTCCAGTTTAAATGAAACTACTGTTCCATGCACTTCCACTTGCAAAATCCAGGCTTCCTTACTGGTCTTGCTTGATACTATCCTAGCTCTATAAAATTCTTCTGCTGTGCTATCAATTGCATGCGTCTGAGTTTTTGGTGTTTGGGATCTGAAGCACTCAGCAAAATGCTTCCTCCTGTTACTGTCACGACTGTCACTGCCTGGCTTGGTAAATTTACAGGTTAGCCATGACCTTAGGGACCAGTCTGGCAGTGCAAAATGCAGTGTAAAGCTGCAGTCATCCCAGGCCTAAGTGGAGCCTTGTTAAAGCTGCCATATGATGGTACACTGCTTAGAAAGTTTTGTTAGAATTGCTTCCTGTCTCCTGCTGAGGCCCCTTTTTTCCTTAACTGTAGCAGCAGTTTAAATAGGCATAGGGCATGGCTTAAACTGATGCAAGAGCAGAACAAACTTCTGAAGGTTTATCTCCCTAGATACAGTCCCCCTCAGAGAATATTATTGAAGTCTGGCTATGCCATTATTAATCAGAGCTACACACACACACAGACACACATACACACACACAAATGAGCATAGGATTATTAATAATACATCAATGACTATGATCAACTGTGATGGGTGGTGACAGGAAGCAGGAGATGAATAAATCCAAATCAATCTGTTTGGCAGGAAAATGAAATATGATTGTGCATAAGATGAAAACTTTAACATTGCAGTTCCACATACCCCAGGCGAGAGACCTGGCACTAGTGCAGTCAATCAAATTCTATTCATTTCCAGTTCTTACATACAATGCACCCCACATTCTGGAGCATTTTCCAGCAGTGCGCTAAGGGATATGACTAGTACCTGTCACATATTGTTTTTATTCCTTCTGGAGAGAAGAAACGAGACAGGCAAAAGTTTGTGGCCACTTCCTTGGCAGCTGGGATGCAGCTGACCCACGTAAATATATTCAAGTGTAGTCCCTTAAGTCTTTGTGGCCAGAGCCCTCGTGCTAAGACAATTAATCACATGTCAAAGACAGGGAGAAAGAGATATGTGACTGTACCCTTCACAAATAGGACTGTGCTTGTATATGCAAGTGCAATTACTTTGAGAATGTGACAAGAGAAAATTGAATGTAAAGTTTGCTAAACAGCCACTAAATCAGGCTTATGTCTTTCTCCCTCAGTCAGTAAGGAAGCAAACTATTTTTAAATCTGGCCTCCATATATATAGTCAAACATAGTGCTTTTCCTTGTGGAAAATAAAACGTTAAAAATGTCCCAGGATTCTCTAGGCCTGCTTCTCCTCCTGTTTTTCTTTCACAAAGTGGTCCCCCCTGAAAGGATCAAAGCCTACCCAAGCTGTTCAGGTGGCAGTTCTAATAGCAGCCTGCAGAGACTGACTTCTGGAATGACGATCGTAGCGAACAGATTGTTGGCAATCCACAGAGGGTTAAACTTTTTGCACAGAGTATTCCTCAAATAACAGTAAGTAGCAAAGGCAGATGTTAAAATCTCCAAGTGTGGGTAGGCATTTCAGGATCAGAAGCAAGAGCTTAAATCGATCAGATTAAATTGTTCTCAGCAGAATAACCAATGTGCTGTGCCCTCCACCGCTTCTCCATTTTGTGCCTGAATAACCAATACTGAAGATTTCTTTACATAGCTAGCCCCCCCGCCTCTAAAGTCTAACAAGCTCCTTTCCTCAATTCTGCCAAGTCAGAAATCTCAAAAACAGAGGTCCTGGGAAACAGAGGGGCTTTGGGGAACTGGGAATGAGTCATGAAGGCTTTCACTTGTAGGCTGTTGGCTGAAACAGACTGGAGTGGAGGTGCTAGGACTTGATACTATTCAATGGATGACCAGAGGCTTGTCTGAAATAAGCAAGTAGTCTTATCCCAGTTTCTTTGTGGAAAAATATGGGTATCCCCAAAACCACAGTTGACTCTTTTGCTGGCAGTTTGAACACATAGCCCAAAACAAACTGGATTTGGGAACCAAACTGTTTCCTCACCTCCCCAGAGGTATCCATATGCAGCAGGAAAATTACTATCCATTTTACAGCCAGGGCTGCCTTTGGTATAAATGCCAGTGTTGATGAAACCACTTTTCCTACATCAGTGCTTAGAAACAGATACAACTTCAGGAACAGCCTCCTAGGGGGCTTATCTAGGGAGATAAGGAGCATTTCCTACCAACCTGTCCTGCTGCTCAGTCAGCATCCTCAGAGGTCCCTCAAGGATGGGACTCAGGCTCACTGGTTGAGTAGCAAGGGGAAGCTTGCTCTTGTTGCCTGTACTGAATGTGTTTGGTGTACAAGCCAGAGGCTGCAGTCTCCAAGGCTCGCAGTCTGGTGTCTTCTGGGAACATTAATACAAATGAAATTAGTGTAGAAAGATATACTGAGAAAATCAGAATAATTTTTTAAAACTGGCTTGGAGACAATATTGTTGTGGAGTTTGCAGTGTCTCAGGCTGCTGGTCATTGCAATTCAATTATTTTTACATTCATTCGATGTCATGGAGGTGAAGTCATTTTCACTGATTAATGCCAGGAACCAACAGATTTGCTCTCCCCTTTTGTTTTCTTCTTTTCAAAACTGAATTTAGTACTGGTAAACCATGCCAAAATGACACCTCTGCAGCCTGAAGTGTTGTATTAATCTACAGAGCTGGGTCTAGTGCACCATGAGTTGTGTAGGCTTCTTTATGCTATTTGCCTTCCCTCAACAAGGACCTGGATCTGCTGGGATTGTGCTGAGATGAGTGTTGTATGTTCATGATCCCATGTTCCATTAAGCCTCAGTTTCTGTGCTGGGATTGTCAGCAAAGATGCCTGTGGTCATAGGTGTTTCTGTGATGTGTCACTTTTCCATTGTACATTGAACTGCTTCACAATTCACAGAAGTTTACGGCTGGAAGGGGCCTTGTGAGATCACCAGGTCCAGCCCCCCTGCTCTGGGCAGGAAAGACTGCTGGGGTCAATAACCCCAGCAAGGTGTGTGTCCAGTTTCCTTTTAAAGATCTCCAGGATAGGTGCCTGCACCACCCGTGCTGGGAGTCTATTCCAGAGTCTGGTCACATACCCAGACTGAAACCTTCTTCTAGAAGTTTATGACCATTGCTCCTGGTTTTCCCCTGGGGCACTTTGGTGAATAGTTGCTTCTATCAAGTTCAACCCATCTTTTTGCAAGAACCAGCCAATGGCTCTCAAGATTGTTGTGGTTTCTGATCACTCATTTTCAACTTGGGCAAATTAAAGTTTCTGGACGTACCTATGGTTCATGCAGGATAATAGATGTGTATAAGACACTCCATTTACCTCCTGCACTGGCTATCCAGGATACATATAACTGCATAGAACAGAGAACAGTCCCCAGGTAGACCTCCAGGTCTTCTGCATCACCCTGAGTGCACGGAAGCAAAGAATGGGCAGGGAAGGATGGGAGATGGGCATGTCCAAGGTTTTGGGCCTTTAGCATACCAGAGAACATGCAATGTGCCAGGTACAGGGGTGATACAATGTATTTCCACTCTAGGCAGAGCGAAACGGGGAGGCAGATTGTGACCCTGAGTTAGAATCTGCTACTCAGTCCTCACCTAGGGCAGCTGAGTTATATACAGTGACAAATGGCCCTTCAGTGAGATGAAATAAAAATATAAAAGCTCTTTTCATTGCTACAAAAGTGCTCTACAAATATTAACTAGTGAGTGGAAAGGCTCAATCACCCAAGTACCAAGGACAGCAGAAATAATCAGACTGAATGACTTTCGCTCTACTCCTTTCCATCTGGAAATTTGCCTGCATATAGGCCAAAGATAAGAAGTGAGGGAGAAAGACTGCAACAAAGAGAGAAAAAAGAAACAAGGAGCAGGTTTGCTAGGGAGACATTAAAAGACACTTATTTTTCCTTGCAACATTTTGTTATCACAATTATTATTTCAAATGCCTTGGAGTATAATCAACAACTGTCTCCTCATGAATGTGCTGAGTAAAATGTCTCCAATGCAAGAGAGAATCCATTTATTGCCTTGGAGTTGCAGGAAACTGAAATTACTGCTTAAATAACCTCTCAGTTCAAGTGAGGGTAAATCAATGGTGACCGCAGAGAACAAACAGTACAGATTTTACTCTTGTGACCCAAAGCTGCACACCATCACAATTAATCTGATCTTGTCAAATGAAAACTGAGGTGAATTATCTGCCTTTTCCTTGCCTGTGTTCCTTTGATGTAGACAGGAGCTGTGTTATTACAGTAGTTTAAGGTTGCTTTTTTCCCCCATTAGCTGACTGGTGTATTAAAAAGGAAGAGGAAAAACCTTGATGCGTCTTGGCTGAAGGGCTTGCATATAGCCTGCCTTACTTAAGAATTCCTCCTGTGAATTGTTATAATCTCGTTAAGAATCCGTTCTGTTTATTAAGTATGAGAAACAGTTACGGGCCAAAAACTGCCTTCAGCTACACCTGGGCAATCACTCTCAGTCAGAGAGGTTGCACAAGAGTAAATGGGAGCATGATTCGGGTCTCAAAATTTGTGCATGGAGAGTGGTTGGAGTATTCTGAAACCTGACAGGAACACTCACTGTACCAGTCAGAAAAGAGAAGGCAGATCTCCCTCTGTTTTCAAGAGATGTTTCAATATAAAACAATTAATTATATAGCTTTTGGTATGTGCTGAGCTGGAGTCCATGTAGGCAGTTTTTAAGAGTAAGTGGCTGAAGTTCATTTAGGAGACTGGATTTTCCAGCTACCATAGTTTCACAGTGATGCTTAGTTAGATGCAGCATCTAGTATTCAATGAGGTTTCTGTTCTTTTAATCATTTTCTATCCACTTTTCAAAGAACTTAGCAGACATTTTACCATGAGTTTCATTGTTATGGCTGGCTCCAGAAAGAAGGAGTGTTTTTCCCTAATGCCTTAAGTCAGGATTAGCAATCTACAGGTTGTGGTCTTGGTTGTTTCAAAACTCATAAGTCTCTTTTTGTCTTTCATGAAATGGTTTGGATTGCATTGATTTCATTATTCAAGAAATTGAAGTATTTACAATGTAGGTTAGAACTAGGTAGGGAGAGCTGCTGCTTTAAAGCTTCCTCAACACAGCTCTGGAAATGCAACTTTACCCCAGGATACAACTCAATAAAGAGACAGAAACCGGGAGGAAGACTCCATGGGAAGTGAACTCCTTAAGTCCTTATGGACTGGCTAGATAGCTAGCACTTCTGGACCACGCGGGTGTTTAGACACCACTGATAATTCAACAGAGGTGAAGGCAGGTCACCTTTTTGGTTGGAAAACTGAATGGGCTACAGAAACATTCAATGGCCCCAGCTTAATTTTTTAAAGCTCTGTCTCCATGGATACAATCCAGACCCACACATGAATCCTGAATTAGTAAAACCTGTCTCCAGGCTGGTGGATGATCCTAATTAAAGTAAATTAATAATTTATTCAAATGAAATGAGACATGCCAAGATTCTCCAGGGAGGCTCTAAAAATGATAGTATCTCTTAGTAGGAAAACATTTCAACATCTCGCGTATACCATGGCCATTTTGTCTATGGGGACAACTTTTCTCAAAGTCTTTGGGGCTCAGAATAATAAACTTTGAATCACACTGGGCAGGAACTCTCCCTGTATTACCCTGTTAATACCATGATTACACCAGGCACTGCATGACCACGGACATGACTCTGACATCTCCCTTTTATTAAACTTCTAGCAGCTCTTGTCCAAACTTTTTCAGTCATTTTCACAGACTGAAAATGAGCAATCCTGATAAAATAATTTTTCTGAGACACATACTGAGAGATTCTTGCATACAATTGCCAATCACTTGACAAAGTCATAATCACTAACTAATGATCCATAATGCAATTGTCATAATTAGCAGTGCTATTGATATTACCTCAGTAGAGTAATTGGATTGTTTGTAGAAAAAGGAATTGGTATATCGATGTTGTCAAGGACCAGTGCTATTTGGATAACACTTCACCTAAACAGGTTATGTGTGTAACAGTTATATGATAACAGGATGGCAGCCTGGCATTTGCTGCCAGCATAGGAACAAGGATCAGAGCTGTGATAAATTTTGAGGGGAAATGAGTAAATTGTGGTACAGGGTACTATTTTTTTTTTGCTTACTAATTTTATTATTAGGAGCACTGTGGACTTCCTGCTTGGGGAAAACAGATTTGATTTTCTGTTTGCATGTTTAGTAGAGTTAGTGCTGAAGAAACCTCATAGGTTGGCTAAAGCATAGGCACTGGCAGTGCACTTTTTGCCCTGCTACCATGTCACTGTGTCACAAGCTGGACTCAGAGGAATATCTTCTAAGATTAAGAAGGTATTTCAGGGAATATTTAGGGGTGTGATTGACTGTAGTTTCATATCTCAATTGAATTGCACTGGAATCCGGACAGACAACCAGCTCTTCCAAGACAGCTGCCTGCAGGAGACACTATTACAACATCTTTTGCTAACATCTGCTGCTAATATCTTCCTACTAAGTGGCAGAGGTTGAGGTAATGGCCTTTTTGCCTTGAGGAAATTTCTGTCCAGGGGTAACTGCAGACACAGAACACTTGCATCAGTGGTCTCCAACATATTATGGTAAAAGATAACTTTTTGCAAGTAAAGGGCACCCCAGGACCTACCGTGCCCCACCCCCTTGCCCTGCCCCTACATATACCTGGACTATGGAGACTTCCAGACCCAGCTGGGTCGGGGCCCAATGCCACATTCATTTGACCATTGGGCGGGGGTGGCTCAGCACAGCTGTGACACAGAAGTGGGATTGGGACCCAGCCTGGCCCAGTCATGTCTGGGACTCTCTGTGGTCCAGGGGCATTGGGGGGGGGCTCCCGCCTGAAGCCCTGGGGGTACAATCCCTTCCCCAACCTGTGCTTCGGGTGCAGTGGGAAGCCTGCAGCAGCAGCTGCCTTGTCCTGAGCACAGATGGGGGCAGGGCACGGACCCCTGGGACTTTCACCAGGCTGCATCCGGTGGCAGGAGCCCCCCATGTGTGTCCCTAGATGGTGGAGAATCCCAGACCCAGCTGGGTCGGGGCCCAATGCCACATTTGTCTGACTGCCGGGCAGGCATAGGTCAGTGCAGCCGCAGCACAGAAGTAGGATTGGGCCCTGGCCTGGCCAGTTCTGGGAAGATCTGGCTGTCCAGGGGCACATGGGGGGGAACTCTCATAACTGGATGCAGTCCATGCCCTTCCCACCTGTGCTCGGGACGAGGCAGCTGTTGCTGCTGCTGCTTCTGAGCCTCTACTCATCCGCACATAGCCAGTTGGAGCAGGGTTTGAGGCAGAGCAGCAGCAGCCTCTGCCTCCTCTACCCCCACAGAGATGCAGGGGAGCCCTCCTCCCTGCCCCTGGAGGAGCCCCCCAGACTCCAATCCTCTCACCACCTGGCCAAACCGGGGCCCTACTTACTTTTCCCTGCTTGTGGCTGTACAGTCAGTCGCTCATGGCAGAAGCCTAGATCTGGCCCTCACCTCTTCCTTCCCCCATAGATTGACCTGCTGGGGCTGGGAGAGGGGCAGGTGTCTGCATGTGCCCAGC
The DNA here is from genome assembly GCF_001723895.1 of Crocodylus porosus. Taxonomy (NCBI): domain Eukaryota; kingdom Metazoa; phylum Chordata; order Crocodylia; family Crocodylidae; genus Crocodylus; species Crocodylus porosus. The sequence goes on along the minus strand of NW_017728931.1, from coordinate 49,772,050 downwards.
TCTCCCCCAGCCCAGGATAGACCAAAAGAGGCTCTGGGATCTACCTGTCGATCAGGATTAATGGGTTGGTGACCACTGACTTACATCATTATAACTTATACTGATGTAATTTTCCCCTTGATTTCTCCTGATGTAGTTCTATCCCAATTTAACAGATTTGTACCAGTGTAGGGGTGCACCCCCCATATCTTCTCCCTTTTTACACCAGTGTGGCTGTGTCTACATGAGATGCTGACTGTGTAGTAGCCCAATATTACTGTGCAGTAGTGTTGCATGGCAAAAACCAGGATGCAACACTATTGTGCAGTACTATTAGGCTATTGTGTAGTAACATCACAAAAAAGGCATTTGTCAACACTACTGAGCAATAACTTGGGTTACTACACAGTCATTTAGTACTTGTATAAACAAGTGTGTAGACGTGGCCTGTGAAGACCAATTATAACAGTGTAGATGCTTTGTGTGTCCAGAGTTTCCATCTCCATTGTCTCTCAGCTGGGACTGCCAATGGCAGGATTGCTAATTAGCACTAATCAGTGTTTTTATTTCCAAGGAGGAACTAGACTGATCCCAAACACTCATCAGACAGCAATATCTTTAGTAACAGCTTAGACTAGATTCAGCCTGTTGCCATGGAGGAGAGAGAAGAGACACTGCTAAGTGTATTAGCAAACCATCTCAGATATCATTGCCAAATGTGGAGCCAAAAAGGTCTGTAGGCATTAGTAATGGTTGAAAAGATAGTGTGATGGATATCAACTCTATTCCTCACATGGTATGCTGTAAAATCTGGTTTGTATTGAGGACCTGGAGTCAGCCCTTTGGAGGAAAAAGGCTCTCTTTTATCATGATAGTTGTTGAGACACATTACAGGTTTCTCTGTCTGGGCACAGAAAATGCCTATGCCATCTGACCCACAGCACAAAACATGCATACGTGTTTTGCATACATTCTAGGTCCCTTCCTCATTTGAAGGGGAACTTCCCTCCACCCCTTCCTCCAACACAAAAAAATAGAGAAAAATGTGTCAGGTGGTATGAAAAGAACAAAAAAGCTCAATTCTGAACTGGGAGCTCTTGTCTCTGATTCTGCCTGTAGCCAACTCTATGAGCTGTCCAGCCACCTCTCTAATAGTGTGTCATCCAGAGAGCCATGTTTCATCAAAAAGAAAGCTTCTATGATCCTAATAGTTCCTTCTGGACTTGCAAGCTATGTTACTTCATCAGTATCCTGAGAAGACACTATTCCAGAGATGGAATTCATGTCCATGCTGAGTTCCTGCACAAAGATTATGCACCACAGAAGTCATATTTAAGCCCGGTTTTGAAGGCTATAGTGGGAGATAGGGTGAGGAGGAAGAAGCATGAAACACTGAGTGCTAATAGACCCTGCTCCATGTCCAACCAGGGTTCTTGTCCCCATTTTACCTTGTAATATATATTAGGACTGTGCAAAGCTTCGATCCCTGATTCAATTCAGCAGAGATTCGGCCTGATTTGGTGGCCAAATCTCTGAATCCGAATTGAATCTGGAGACCCTTTAATCTCTCCAAATCAAATTGGAACTCTCTGAATCAGTTTGGAGAGATTTGGAAAGATGCAGAGATTCAGACATAGAGACACCTTTAAATGTTTTTTCTACATACCTCAAAGTAGCAGGCGGCTTGTGAGTGCTGCAGTGCTGCAGTGTATGGAGTGTCCCACAGAAGCGTGTGGTGGGGGGGGTCCCCAGTGCACTTGGCAACAGACCAAGAAGTGGACCAGAAGCACTTCTAGTCCACTTCGGGTCTGCTGGGGAGTATGCAGGGGAGCCCCCCGCATCCCCCCTGGCTCGGTGACTGGTGCCTCCTGGGTTGGGGGGACACCTGGACTCCCCCCATGGCTGATTGTCAAGCCGGAAGTGGGTGCACCTGGTGGACCTGGAAGTGGACCAGAAATACTTCTGGTCCACTTCCGGGTTCGCCACTGAGCATGCAGGCCACCGTCGTCGTCCCCGCCCCCCCCAACTCCTGTGAGACGCTCCATCTGTCACAGCATCGCAGTGATCATGAGCCACAGCTGGTACCTTGAGGTGTGTAGAAAAAGCATTTAAAGCTGTGTCTGTGTCTGAATTGCTGATTCGCTGAATCAGCATTGAATCTTCAGATTCGGCTAAATCGAATCAGGGACAGTGGTCTGAATTAACTAATCGATTCACTGTCCCTGATTCAGGCCGAATCCAAATCCAAATCGAATAGGGCCTGCTTCATATACCCCTAATATATATGTCCCCATAATATTAGGAAAATGAGAGTGGACTGCCAATTCAGTCCTCACTGTCAGACTGGTAAGGCCTCAGTTGGAACTATTCCAATGTTACCTACCAATTAACCCTGATGCAAAGCTTTGATTTCCAGGAGCCTGCTGGAGCTCTTAGAAATTCAATTTCTGACTGATAAAGGCAATTCAAAGGAGTTTCAACTTATCACAGTTATGGAAGAAACTCAGTCACTTAATAAGTACAGGTGGTACTTCAACAAACTTGTCCTCCACAATGCCGAGAGAACCTGCTGCAAGTTAAAAAAATTAATTTGCCAATCTATTACAGAATCTATTTATAAAAAAATGACAAAAGGGAGAATTAGATTGAAAAATGACTCCAGACACCACTTAGTGAAAATTATTTCATGCCAGTGCGTGTTAAATTCAATATCTATTCTCTTTCTGCAATGTATTTTATTAAAATGAACAGCGTCTCAAACATGTATTTCTGCATTCAGTTACATGGACCTGTGCTTGATAAATCTATTAAGGCTGAAGGATACAAATTCCTTCAGACTGTAAGCGAGTTCATGACCATTTGACTTTCTTGGGGTTTTTTTTAAAGTTAACTGTATGAAACGAATCAGTGGCCTAAAAATAGTACTGACAACAAGGCAGCAGGAGTCTCACATCTGAATCATCTGAATACTATGCATTCATAAGTCTGAAGCGTGTATCATTATGATAACGTCTGACTACCCCACCATCATTAACCGATGGCTTCCTCCGGACACTCTGGAGGTCGGAAGAGATTATCTCTGTGTTACCAGATGAGGAAGGGAAGATGCGGGGGGGGGGGGCCTCAGTAAGAGCTTCGTGGCCTCAGTAAGAGCTACCACCCTGCAGTTTTGACCACCCTGTGGTATAACACATAGACATGCCAGGAGTTTTGCTTTCAAGAATTTGGGGTACAGTTCCCCCAAACTCCTGCACCAATCTTCTTTAAACTTAGCAGGCTATGTGGCCTCACCAGGGGCCACCACTCCTGCAGTTTTTACCCCCCTGTGGTGTGACACATAGCCGTGGCATGAGTTTGGCTTTCAAGAATTTGGGGTACAGTTTCCCCCAAACTCCTGCACTGAACTTATTGAAACATGGCAGGCCTCATCCTCTCAGAAGAGGCTACCATCTCTGCAAGTTTCATCCAAATTGGACAAAAAACTACAAAGTTATAGCTATTTCATTGATTCCCTCATTATACCCTATGGCCAGATCTCTGAGATGGCTCTGAAGCTTTGGAGCTGCTTCAGCCGAATTGAGGCAGAAACCCGGTCCAGAGCTCCAGATTGGATCACAGCCATCCAAAGCAGCCGGATGCAAAGCCGGATCGGATTACTGCTGACTCACACAGGCTTAGCATGCATGTGTATGAGAGAGAGAGAGAGAGGCTAACCATCCCATATTTACATGCTAATGGTGATCTTGGCTTCAGTTTCAGGAATTCTTGCTGGTTGGCTGATGGGTTAGATCTTCCCCTTTCTCTCCAGCCCCTCTCCTTCCCCATTCTAATTAAATTACATTTTTGACCTTCTAGCCTAGTAACTAATTATGTCCCCATCCCTATGCCAGCTATGCATCAATTCCTCCTCATGAGCAGCACCTGTGCTCTTTGTTCCTTAAGTGTACCTGTACTCTTCCTGCAAACCCAGGGGATTATCATACCTCTCTTCCTACTCAGGCCTGGTATTGTGGGGTGGAGGAAGTGGGATGGAGGAAGGAGGAGCAGGGTGACATATTGCTCAAAGGAGTGAAGGGGATGTAGAGGTGCCTTGAACTGCTGGGCTCTTTCTGCTTCCCCTAGTCAAAAACTCTTCTATTTCCTGAAATAGGGGTGAGAACATTGCATGCCATCTGCAGAAGCTCTGATTGGCTGCTCTTCCCCAGTAGGTGGGGACAGATGGAAAACAGCCAATCACCAGGGGTTCCTCCTTCCTTCTTCCCTCCCCTAAGGATGGAGATCATTGGGAGGCTGCAGATTCTGGAGTGATGGGGACCCTGGCTCCAGAATGGGTTAAAATAGTGGCAACTAGCATAGGGTAGACTGAGTGATTGGCCCAAAGTCACTCAGGAAGACTGCTACTGACCTGAGATGTGAAACTGGATTTCCTGAAGTCAAAGCTGGAGCCATAATTTCTAAACTAGGGGTAACCAACCTGCAGCATGTATGCCACAGGTGGCATGGACAGCACAGCAGAAGATGGGTAAGAGGCAGAAAACAGAGCAGGCAGGGAGCACAGGGCAGGGAGTACAGGGCAGAGTGGCAGACTGGGCAGGGGAAGGGGATCCGAGTGGCACTTGGAGAAGGTGCAGGACTAAGACGTGGCACACCCACCAAAAAGGTTGGCTCCCACTATTCTAGACTCTCCTTTCTACCCTTAAGATTGAGACCCTGTTTCAGCAAAGCTAGTGTAGGCAGGGGTAAGACACATCCTCCTGTCCCATCCAAATTTACAGTGCTGTGGATATTTGTATCTTCAGGTGCTGTCAGTCTTTGCCTCCTTTCAGGGCTCCACTAGGGGCAATAGGTTTAAGCCTATCACACATTCCTAAGAAGCCCCACATCAGTGGCCTTCTCACCCATGCTTTCCTCATAGCTTCTCCACCAGGTCTCCACTTGTACATTATGCCACCCTTGTCCAGAAAATAAAACTATTGTTGCTTTGCACCCCTGCAGCCTGGCTTTTCCATGTACCTCTACCATCAGATATGTGTGCATTTACTCCTTAGTTTCTCATTTCTTTGAGCTACTTAAAATGTTTTTTCCTAGAGAGAAGCTCATGTGAGTAATAGACTCCCAAAGGGAAGCTGTCACAGAAGCTACAGCAGAAAACATTTTCCAAAGAGTCTGAAAAAGGAAACAAAGAAAAGACGTGTTGCCTGATTTAAATAGGCCACGCTGACTTCACTCACTGAATACACATCTTAATTTCTCGCCTTCCTCTTTGCTATCATGCTATACTTATGTCTATAGCTGGGTTTATTAGTAATCTTGTAAAACTTCCTGATGTAAATGAATATTGAAGGTATTACCAATAGGTAGTGTTATAAATTATTCTGTGTTACATCTGGGTTTGTTCTGCTAAGTGCCACTGGGACAGCACTGGTTTGAAAACTCTTGGGAACAGTATGGGGCTTTACATTCTTATAGTGCCATAGACTCATTCCCTTTCCATCTGAGATCAGAATTTTCATGAGTTCTTTAAAGATAGGAGGAAATTAAGCAAATGGGGGATATGACTTACTCAAGACCATGCAGTTAGTCAATGGTGGAGTAAAGATTTGAAGGCTGGGTTGTCTGGCTCTCAAGCCTATGCTGGGCCCACTAAAGCAGACTTTTGTTCATTAGTTGTATAGATCTAAAATTACAGAAGTGACAAATGGTTCTGCATAGCTTAATTTTTTTAAGTGACTTTTGAGAACGTCGTTGATAGATAGTGCTTGAGTGTTTCTGTAAGGCAACCAGGCACTGTATCTCAGTTGGTAAGGCTAAGGTCAAATACAGAGGGGTCAAGTTAGGACTCAAGAGGAAACCAAGGGTCTTGTAATGAGCTGAGACTCAGCTGAGGCAGATCCAGTTCCAGGCCCCTGCTGGAAGCAGCCAGGAAATGAGGCTGAGTCACCTCTCAGGAAGAGGACCCCCACCCATATTGGTTTATCACTTGTGAACTTGGCCAACTATATCTTATTTAGTTCTACCCTGCCTCCTCGGTGTATATTTATAGTCAGTTATAGACATTGCCCCGCTGGCCTATCACATTGGCTAGGATGGGCTTACAGCTGGGGGGTCCTGGAAATTTACTAATTAACTCCATGTGTTCTAAGTGGTTCCAGAGCTTAATAGCCATCATGTTGTTAAAGCAGTCAGGATCAGCCCAAGACCCATTGTAAGTTTGAGCACACATTGGAGAAAGCAGGCACTTATGGGTCTGACTGTAGCTGTAGTCCCATAAATGAGAGCTTCCTGAAAGAACTGAGAACCACTGGACTGGAGAATGTAACACAACAAGGAGTCAAGACAGCACTGGAGGGGTGTTGTGTTTGTCCATGAGGATCCCGTTTTCACCAGAGTAGCAAATTTCCAACTGAGCAGCCTCCCTTTGAAATCTTATTTTGCTGTAAGAGCATAATTGACAATCACCGATCATATAGTATAATATTATCCCTCTAATCCCATTGAAATGCAACAGCAGTGCTGGATCCCATAAATCACCATGATTTTAAGAAGGAGAGTTAAATGGGCATTGCATAATAAACCAACAAAGCACATTCATCATTCTGCTACCAACCGTAAATATGACAAGTACATCCATCAATCTAGCACCTTTCTTTCAGGTTTGCATACATGGACATTAGCAATTTAATGGATTTAGAAAGATGCACCTTTTAAGTATACAGTGAAGAGCAATCTTTTATTTATCATGGTTTTTGGAATTAGGAGCCTGATTCAGCATTTCACAGGTCTCCTCCTGCACTGAAAGTTGCCCCATGCTAAAGTATCTCACTTCATCAGAGCTCCACATGACGGGGAAAAAAAATCACTTCTTCCAAAACTATATCTATAGTGGCCCTTTCATTATCAATAGAGTGACTGTATCAATGGAAGTAACAATGGTAATGAAAGGATGGTTTCTGGTTTAAGTGATAGCCAGTAATTCAGAGTATTTGGGTTCAATTTCCATCTTTCCCAGAGATTCTGTCTGACCATGGGCAAAATCACTTCATCTCTCATCCCCATTTATAAAATAAGGCAGTACAAATTCCTGCTCCCCATCTCTAGTTGGTCTTGTTTATTTAGATGACAATTTCTTCATGGCAGGGATAGTCTCTTACTAGGCACATGTACAGCACTTAACACAGTGCAATTCCAATCATTACTGGGGCCTCTACATGCTAGTTATATAAGCAATAATGATAATCTAGATGGGGTTCCAGAGGCTTTTTCAACCATCATGTTGTCTAGATGTGTTTAGAGCATATCTAGATGATGTAGTGGGAAAGGCTTGATGAATACCAATGTTCTTGTGCACAAAAGCTCCCACCAGAAGTAGTGATATTGTAGGAAATTTCCTTGCAAAGGCTAATGGAGACATGGTAAAATTATTCCAGCATTCAGCTGTTTCTCTCTTCCCAACCTCACTTTCCTGCTCCATTGTGCTTTTGCACAAATGAAGAGAATGAGTCATGACTTTTGTTTTCCTCCTCACAATAACTGATTCATATCTGGATTGTGGTGCATGTGGAGGTTTAGTTAATTAGAAGGTTTGCTTGCTTAGTTTATTGTGAAAGTCTATTAGTTCCTAGCACATCCACGTGCCCAAATTACCACACAGTTTGGCATGGCTAACAGTCCTAGAGTAGAATTAGGACTGGTATTACCAGGTTCAGGAGGTTAGTATTTTAGTGTATTAGCAGAGCCATATGCAGTGTCAGGCATGGAAGAACCTGGGCTGCAGCACATTCACACTAAGGTAGGTGCACCAGCAGAATTTGAAGAGTGCCTGTCTACTGTGGATACATCTATATGGTAAATTCACTGTCCCCAACAGCAGCATGGTTGGGCATTTTGCACTGCTACGGGCAGGCTGTCTGCTAAACTGGAATCAGCCTCTGCATATTGGAGCACACTATATAGTACTTTTAAGAAACATTGCCAGTTAGCCCTCTTCTAAGCTAATTAGTGCACACTTGCAGCCACAGCAACACTGCTTCTGCCCTTCCTTTCATAAACCACATAGGCTAGGTACAGATATTCAAAAAGCCTGAAGCAGAATCAATCTAAGTTACGCAGTTTTCTGTAAGCAGTATAGTTTAAATTAGTAGAGAATAGAACACACATTTGCCGTTTGGTGGTGGTGGGGCAGCTCGGGGGGGGGGGCACAAATCTTAGACCAGGTTCTTCCATTTTAAAACCAATATGTGTGTGCTGAACTGCTGTTCTGATCATCCAATTTATACCAGTTTATACCAGTAAAAGTGTAATATCTGTACCTGGCTTTGGTATATGTCTCCCTCTCATTCTGTCCATCCTCCCAAATGTAGGCCTGGTAATCATGTTTTGTGGGAAGGCGTGTATTGCGTAGCTTCAGATCTATTCATGGCTCACTGCTAGAGAAGGTTCCAAAAGGGACTGAAGGGCTTCCATCCTTTTTGTTTATTTGGATCCTTCATTCTTGTTAAAGAGCAGCAGTATCTATTCCAGTGCTTGTTGAACCAAAATGTGCAGATGCTAATTTTAAATTTCGTATGTATGGAAACTTAAATTCAGGTTTCCATAGACCTTGTACAGTCTCTGATGTTTCAGCATTCAATTCTCTCCATAGCTCTTCACTCCAAGTGAGGGATGGAGCAATGCAAAGATGTCATAAAAGGAGAAGTCACCAAAATGGTGAGCATTAGTAACATATAATCATAGGAAATTAGCATTAGAAGAGAATTTAGGAGGTCATTTGTCCAATCTCCTACTGAAAGCAGGGCCAGATCATTCCACCCAAGGCTTTGTCTAGCAAGGTCTTAAAAACCTCCAAGGATGGAGAGTACACCATCTCTCTGGGTAACCTGTTCTAGTGCTTTACCACCCTCTCAGTGAGAGAATTTTTCCTAATATCTAACCTGCACTTCCCTTGCTGCAACTTGAAGACACTGCTCCTTGTTCTGTCATCTGCCACCACTGAGAACAGTCCAGGTCCTTTTCTGCAGAGCTGCCACTTAGCTAGTCAGTCCCCAGCCTGTACTGGTACATGGGATTGTTCCATTCTAAATGCAGGACTTTACACTTATTCTTATTGAACTTCATGAGATTTCTTTTGGTCCAATCCTCCAATTTGTCTAGGTCTCTCTGAATCCTAACCCTACCCTTCTGTATATTTCCTCACTTAGTCTGGTGTCATGAGCAAATGCTGTAAAGATCATGATAGGCATGGATATAGCACGGTACACAGAATTTTAGTTTTAATTCAACCATATATTTAAACACATGCTGAACCCAAAGCATACTCAGAATCCCATAGATCTCTGTCAGGGCTCCCCATATGCTCAAGTGTTTTGCTGGATGGAGGCCAGAAGGCCCAGTATATTGTAGGGTCAAGTCCAAGTCATCTCTTTGTTCATCTGAGGACCACACTGTGCTTAATAAACATGAAATAAATTAGGCTGGGTCTATGCTTACAAATTGCACCAGCTGAAATTAATTGGTCTCTAAACTGTTTTTGTTAAACTAGGGTAATGAATCTGTGTGGGTATTGAAAGTGCCTTGTATCAATTCTGCTTAATTCAATTACCTGCTTGGGACTGGGCTGAATCACAGAATCATAGAATAGTTGGGCTGGAAGGGAACTCATGAGGTCATCTAGTCCAACCCCCTGCTCAAGGTAGGATCATTGCTGATTAAACCATCCTAGACAATTCCGTCAGTACAAGTCATAGTTTACCTTATGTACACTAGAGGCTTGAACTGCAGCAGTTACATTGGCTGGTGGGTACTGATTGCTGATATAGGACTCATCCCAAGTCTAGACAAGGTCTGAGTCACAGTGATTTTTTATGACTTTTCTCAAAGTCATAACACTGAATCAGTGTCATGGGAACAGAACCTGTGAAGAAACATGTTATTAATATGTGTACTGACCTCATTAATTTGCTTCTACACTGACCCATTGTGCCCCCCACAAAAATCAGCTTCTTCCTGATTTTCTTCCTATGTATAAGTTTCAGTGGTATTTGCGCAGTTCTGAAGCAACTCATTTCATAAGTGGATCCCAGACTAAGTTTTCCAGGGCATTACTAATTCAAAATGCCCATCTAAAGCATTATAAAAATTATTACGTTAAAAAAACCATGCTAAATGAATGTTCAGGTTGCAAAGTTAAACACTCAAAAATAGGAAATGAAAGAATTGAAGCTCTCCCTGAAAACTTAATTTTGGCCCTTGGAACAGAAGCATGATGGTATACTCTTTACTTGCAAGATCCCATGCTATTTTTTCCAGAGGACCCTTACAAATCTATGATGAAAAAGGCAGCCTCTGCCTTTTTTCCAATGAGAAAAAAACAGGCAGGAAATGACAATATTCAACAGCTTTTAAAGTAACCAGATCTGAATGGATTTTAATGGGGACAATGACAGTGCCTTCCCAATGTTAGAATGAAAAATATTATATTGAATTTCACGTTCCTGCTTCATGTCACAGGAGTGGTAGGACTCCACAAAAACCAGAAGACTTTTTTTTCCCCCAATAATGAAGTTAGACAACCTAAATATGAAGGTCACTGCCACTTCCTTTATGATGAATAATGAACAGTTAGGCCCAAATGGAAACCATGGACTGAAACAAAGCAGAACAGCAGAGGAGTTAAAATCTGGACTGTGTGCTTTTGTGGCACAGACCAACCTCTAACAGTGAACAGTAAACTATATAGTTTCTTTTCCATGAGTGCTTAAGTAAAACCCAAATAATTACATCTCAGGAGTTCTGACTTACAGAAAAACTGACCGATTCTTCCAAATCTTAATTAGCTTCCATATGCTGAAAAAAAAGCAACTTGAATGAAGGGGATACTTCTGCTTAAATGATCTAATCTGAAAGAACTGTTTCCAAACACCCGACCTGTCAGTGAGCGCATTATGTTGTGTCACATTCTAAAGCAATTCAACCTGACTTAATGATTCTTGACAAGATATAATAACCCAGTGCAGCATTCTAGAAAAAAATAGCAGTCCTTTTGGGAAAAAGAAGCCTGGCTGATGAAGATCTGATCAGAAGGGAAGGTGGCAGATATGATCTGAATGAATGTGAGGCTTGTCAGCTAGCTCCGCAGACTATTTTCCTGAGATGCACAAGCCCATTTCTGATGGCTATAACGTTTTGTACCTCACTGTAAGATATTCTAATATGAGACAAACTAATAGATAATTTCTTTCTCTAGGTTATAAATATATAGCAAATCTAGTTTGGAAAAGTCCTCTAAAACAGTCATCAGTAAAAAATCAACAGGTCTTGGCAGCGAGATTTATTAAACCAGTGGCTTTAAAACTGGATCTTGGACTGCTGGTTGTGTACAATGCCATTCTAGGTAATCTAGGAAGCTGGATTTTGAGGTAACACTGAAACAATATTTTTAATCATTGATATTTCCTGCTATTGGAGATCAGTTAAGGGCTCTTCTATGATTGATAGAAGATAGCTTGACCACCACCCTGTGCAATTCCTTCATATTTTTTCTTACACTTGTAGATATTTTATTGGTATATGGAGGCACAGCACGGTGGTTTTGCACCCTAGGAAGCCATGGCATTGATGGCAGTGGCGTGACCAGTCACTGCTGCAGCAGTGTCTATTTTTGCACCCTAGTCTCTCCCCACTTCCTGCACCTCACCTCCCAGTTGTGCTACTGTTAGGCCCCCTCTACACATCACAAGTATCATGCAATTAATTGGGGAATTGCACAATTACCTGGAGACGCACTGCATGTGCGAAGTCGCTACCACATGATAAAAAGCTCCAATCAGTTATAAAGTTAGACCTCAGAAATGTGTTCTAACTTTATATCTGGCTGCTATGGCACTTTAATTTGCATGTGTAGCAGGGTCTTCTCTACACCTGGGAGCCCCATCAGCTGACAGGGCTCCTAGCCACAGGGGTGCACTGTGCCCAGCATGAAACTCCCAAGCCCTGGGGATTGTGGCTGCTGTGATCCCCAAGGCTCAGGGGTGCATGAAACCCCCAACCCACATGCAGCTGTTGGTTTCAGCTGCACCGCACATTCAGCTGAGACTGAGGGTCCTTGCAACTCATGGTGTTCTCAGCCCTGGCTCAGTATGAGATGCAGCTAGGGCTGAGTGCCCTATCAGTTGTGGGGACTCTTGGTCCCAGTTGCACCTGGTCGCCGTGGCTGAGAGCCCCGTAAGTTAAGAGGAAACCTGCTTTTGCCAGTGCAGGGGGAGCCCAGAATCGGGCTCTCCCTACACCAGCAATAAGGCGCAATTGGATCTAACATGTGATCCTACAATTGTGCCTCCTGCCATGTAAGTGTGGCATGGCAGGAGACATGATCATGTGGATCATGCATTAGATCCAATCACAGCTTTACCTACACTTGTAAAGGGGGCCTTATTGTAAACCTGAAAGTATTCATATTTGTGGATGAAACCAAAACTAGAAGGTTAGTCGTCACTCCAGAAGACAAGATGTTGTGTGATCAGATCCAAACGCGATAGGGCTGATGGCACAGACATTGAGAGTTTGGGAATAGGAGGGAGGTTTCACATGCCAAAACTGTTGTATTAGACTGTGGAATAATCTTCCAAGGGGAATAAAAGTTCCAGCATTTCGGACATTTCCAATTAGATTGTACAAGCACTGGAAAATTTACTGAAGTGAGTAGATGTCAGCTAGATATACTTTTAATAATAGCTTTGACATCATGCCTTGACATCATGCCCTATTTTGCTCCCTGAGTTCTTTTTGGAAATATGAATATTGTGTAGTCAGTCTCTTGGTGGAGACAGAAGTACTGTAACAATTAACAGTGACCTACTGCAGATAGATAAAAACTTAGACTGTGTGACTCCAGTATCTGCCATTCTGCTAGAAGGATGGCATGAGGTTTCAGGCATGAGAACAACAGAGGCAGAATGTGGGGGAGAACGAGGTTTCTATTAGGGATGGTGAAAGGAAGAAGCCATTATGACTGGAGTACTCTCATAGCCTCATATTGTTGTTAAAACAAAGAAATAAAAAGGGCTACATCTCTGGAGTGCTTTAAAAACAACATCTTTCTTTCTCAGGGCTCTTAAGTGTTTTACCAATATCCCAGATTTACCTTTGAAAGGTGTATTATAATGGAAGGCTTTTCCTTAATAAAGACTTCAGAATTAGGCCCTCTATTTTAAAATAGAAAAGCCATGGGGCTTAGAAATTATGAGAAAGAAAATACTCATAATGGAGATTCAGAGAAGATACATGATTTTTAAAGTATCTTACTATGTGTATGTCTGGTGCCTTACAGAAAAGGGACTAAATCTTGTTTGCTACTTTAATGCAAATAATAAATAACAGTAATGGTGACTGGAAATTTAGAGATGGTTGAATAACAGCAATATAGTTTCACAAATAAAAGTGACAAGTTTTATCTGTCATTATTTATGATTTCATTGTTGGTGAGTATTCAGACAGTCAGCGAGTATTTATGAAAATTTTCATCTGGCCTGAAAGTCTCATTAATTTTAGTTTAGGAGAATATTCATCCAGAAGTCAGAGTATAAGAACTGTGGCACTTTCTGTTCATGAACCATCTTTCTTATACTTTTGTTTAAAAACTTTTGTTTATTCAGTCAAGGAACAGATTGTGACTCAGATGGCCAATCCCAAACCATGAATAACACAGAGTCAAAATCTGCCATTCACAAATAATACCTAGGTTAAAATTTGGTTGTGTGAAGTATCTGGCAAAGACTTATGATTAAGAAATCCAATAGGAGAGATCAAGGCTGGGGCACAACCAAGTTCAGAGCAGAAGAGCTCACTTAGCAATAACCATAGGGAACCCTTCTATTGGCTTCAGGAAGCTTTAGATCAGACTTACAATTCCTTTCAACAGTTATTTCTTTTATGCTTACCTAGTCTGTGGGTTATATAAAAGCATTGGCTAAATCAGATTATTCACTATGATTCAGATTCAACTCAAAATTATTCAACTTTCTCAAATGTCTTTTGGGATCAAGTAGGGTTGAAATACCTTTTATTTAGTGAGTTACAGCTATTCTATTCTAATGTAAATTTTTATGTAACATTTGTATCCAAGCATCAGTATGTGAGATATATAATTTTCTAGATACAATCAGAGGTCAAATTCTTGTAAAAGCAATCTGAATTAGATTGATTAGCACAGGGAGGACTTCATGACAGGGGTAGAGTATCTTAGAGATTATTTAAAGTCAGAATTAAGGATGGAGATAACCCTGTGGTGGTCAGCACACAGGAGTCTATTTTTGTCTTCTTTCAGAAATGTGATCATAAATATCTTTATACTGCTTGGCAAGTTTCTTTGGGATGATGTGATCTTTTTTATTGGACCAAATGAGTAGTTGAAAAAAAGTTCTTTGTGAGCTTTCGGGTGCAATCACCCTTCTTCAGGCACAGGGAGTCTCTGTTGCTCTGAGACTACAAGACTCCTTTATACTGCTTGGGAGATGTCTTATTTTCCTATTTTGGACATTGTTGCTAACACAGATCTAAATCATAGGTAACAGTAAATGGTGGAATGCCTTGTAGAATTTTGAAACTACAGGAGACCCTCGCCATATACGGGGGATACGTTCTGGAGATCCTTGTGAATGGTGAAACCCATGAATAGGCACTGTGTTCATGAACACTGTCTGTGTTCATGAATGGCGTGTGCCCCCTGGCACTGGTGATGATGGGAGTCCGGTGGCAGCAAGTGCAGAGCTCCTGAGGGTTTCTTGTAAGTGTATTTAAGATGCGGGTTCAGCATTCACCCAGTGGTGGCGGCAAGCGCAGAGCTCCTGAGGTTTTCCTGTGAGCGTATTTAAGATGTGGGTTCAGCATTTGCACTGTAACAAGGTGAATATTTACAGTGCACGGGGAATATTCGGTGCACTGCGAATATTTGAAACCAGGAATGCCGAACCCGCAGATAGTAAGGGTTTCCTGTATTCAGGTAAGATGTTTTACCCAAGGCTCAACCTAATGGTCTGAAGTAATTCTTTTTCTAAGAACTGCAGACCAAGATATTCCTGTCAGGATATGGAGGCTTCTGGGAAATAAGATCTTAAAAAGAAAAGAATCTATTTTTGACACTGAGATTTTTTCATCCTCCTTTTTACCTGTTGTAAGAATGCTCCTATAAATGCTGTAAGACAGGATATCTTCAACTTGTACGAAATGCTATTTTCCAAACTCCTCTATATTCCACTGAACTTCATCCTTGTAAGTGGTTAAAAAGAATTCAGACATGTTAGTATCAACAGACATGGTTTCCATTTTGGAATGTTTTAATGTAACTTTTTTATTACTGTATTAGATACCAAAGCACTAGGCACTTTAGGATTAGGTTAGATCATTGTTCCATGAATTTGTCTTATAGAGGACTCAGTCTATTGCAAGTCTGAAGTTTTAAAATGACAGAGATGGTGCAGTTAAATGGTTACTGCCCTGGAGTGGGGATTTAGGCATTCTGGTTTCTAATCTCAAATCTGCCACTGACTGACCTGCTCTGTAACCTTGGATGAGTTCCTGGAACCATAGGTTTGGAAGGGACCTGAAAAGCCATTTGGTCCAGCTGTGTGCAGGAATGTTACTCTTGAATCGTTGGTGACCTATGCTTACCTCGCCTTCTTTTGAAAGCGAAGGAAATTCTGCAACTTCCCTGGACAATCTATTCCATTGCTTTACTGTCCTAACAGGAAGGAAGTTTTTCCTGAGATCTAATCTAAATCTACTTTGCTTCACCTCACTGGGTTTCTGTTTCCCCTCCTCCTCCTTGTCTGTTCAGACTGTAAACTCTTTGGGGTAGTTCCTCCATCCCTCTCTCTTGGATAGGATTAGAATTTAAAATGACCTTTAATATTAGAAAAAAAATGGTCTGAAATAAATAGGATGAAATCCAGTAAGGACAAGTGCAAAAGGCGTGTACTTAGGAAGGAGCAATTGAATGCACAAAGCAAAATGGGAAATATCTGGTTAGGCTACTGCATGGCAGAAAAGGATCTGGGGGATATAATGGATGAGCAGCTGAATGAGAGTCAACAGAGTAATATTATCACATAAGAGGTTAATAGCACAGACAGATGTATTAATAGAAGAGTCATATGCAAGTTTTGGGAAGTGATTTGTTTTTATTCCAGTTTTGGGTAACTCATTTTAAAAAAATGAATAAATTGCAAAGAGGCCACCTGAAAGCAACAATATAAATTAGAGAGCTAGAAGACAGGACGTACAAGGAAAGGTTGGATAAATTAGGATTATTTAGTCTAGAGAAGAGTGAGTGGACATTTGATAACAGTCTTCAGATACTAAAAGGATCATTTTTCTCTATTTCCACTGGGAATAGGACATGAAGAAATGGGTTTACACTGCAAAGAAGATTAAGGTTAGACATCAGAAAGAATTTTCTGGTTGTGAGTATGGTTAAGTAGTGGAACAGATTACTTAGAGAGATGGTGGAAGTGCTGCGATTAGAAGTTTTTTAAAGTGCAGGTTAGACAAACATTTGTCTGGGTTGGTTTAGTAGGTTTGGGATGTTGTTGTGTGATGATCCAGGAAATAAGCAAGAAACGGGGCTTTTTTAATATCTGTCTGTCTGTCTATCCAAATATGATTCTGCCTTGGTCAGGGGCTAGACCAGATAACCTCGAGTCTTTTCCAGCCCTATTTTCTATTATTCTATGAGTTATCCAAGCAGTGAAAATAATCTAAATGACTTCTGAAAACACTAAAAATATGGAGAACCCAAAAATAGCCCCCAAAACGTTATCAAGATATGAAAAACTTCATCCTAAAAGGTATAATCTTCCTAAGAAAGTAAGCAAGTAATCAGAATTATGCTTTGCAGGTTTATCTTCCAAACCTTCCCATAGTCCTCCAGTGTCTTTCTACAGTTTCCATGTGTTCCCAGAAGGACAAACAAGCTGTCCCACAAATCGCTGGAAAAGAATCATAGAGTGGCTCATCTTTTTTTCAGCACAAGGGACCATGGAATATGCCACAATTTTTTTTCAGTGTGGCTGCTCACACCTTGACTAGGCTAATATGGCTGCTTATCACTTGAATTAGTTCTGCAGTGAAGACATGCCCTATGGAGTTAACAAGTCATAATGTCAGGCCTGGGAATGAGACTCTTTGTAGATTGGTTTTAGACCTCACAGTGGGAGACGGTCATTATTAGCTGTGTAAGTTATTTGATACCTGGTATACGTTAAGACAATAGCATCAGTCCAATTCATAATAATGGGCAAATGCCCAGAAACTACCCCCCAAACACTGGCACTAATGGCAGACTAAGTAGACAAGACTAGGGTTGAATATTGCTAAACAGTGTGTCCAATTTCAGTGTCCTTCTTTGGGAAGATTATGAACATTATGAAGAGGCTTCAGACTGCCACTGGTCATGTGATGTCTATTCTATGTATAAACAGAGGTTTTTGACCTCCATGTGCTGTCATATTGGCACCATTTACCAACATTAACCAGGATGGCTATGTTATTAGAAGTTATCTTATGCCCCTTTAGAATTTCTACATTAAAACCACAAGAATATTAATTCATTGTCTTTAGATGGCATCGGCCATAAATGATTTACAAATATTAATAAATCCTAATGGAGTAGGATAATACTCCTGGCTTCATTTTATAGCTATGAAGGCAAAGCAGGTAACTTACCCAAAGTAACACAAGCAAGTCTGTGGGAAATCCAGGAAGACCCAGATTTTCTGACATCTGGTCCTGTTTGCACTTCAATCAATGGCCTGCCCATCCTGAAAACATTGGGACTGCATGCAGGACTCATTAACTAACTCCTCCCACCTTTTTCATGTAGGTAACGGCAATTTTTAGGGACTTCTACATTTTGGGCCTGATGCTAAGCCCACCAATATCATTGGAAACAGGCTCCTGTGGACACTGGGGTTGTCTGTCCCTTGGTGGGGGCCTGTCCCAGGAGTCATGGGTCTGAACATGCCCCACCTACTGAAGACTGCTGATGCACTCAAGAGCTGGAAGTTTGGAGACCAAGGGCTGGGGAGTGGGTGCTGGGAACAAAGCTTGGGCAACTTCACTAGTAAATATCTGCCTCTGGAACATCTCAGCACACTTGGGTGGGCAAGGCAGGCTCAGTCCCATGTAACCAAGGGTGTGCTGCCTTAGTACAACTGACAAGACCTACAGGACTTTGAATCAAGCCCTTACACCAGCAAGACTAGCACAACTGCACAAATACAGTTTATGATTTCCTTTCTCTCTATTTACCCCCATGAAGAGCTGAGCTGAATGCAGCAGCAAGGAAACAAGGAGGGTCAAGTTTATAAATGACTATGGGAAGTATGGTTTCCATGGCTGCCAGCAATTACTGTGCAGACTCAGATGAGTAGAGATTACAGCCCAGGGCTGCTATTTTGCGCGCCAGCGAGACACAATAACAAGCGACAAACTTAATTCACTGCTGCAGCAAGGAGGAGTCAGCTCATTCCATGAACCTAGGGATTATCTGATAGGATAGGCAGCTCTGAGTGGATTTTTTCTTCCCTGGCTAGGCTGACTCTGGTGAGTGCATATTCTTCAGTCATCATCAGAGTTCCACCTATGTGATCTTAAATCTATTAGCCAGCCACCCACCTTCTCTGTTTCTGTACTTGGGAGGTATTAAGTAAATACAAAAATCTGGCCCTCAGAAGAGACTGAGACATCAGATTTCTTTTTAACCAAGAAGTCTGCTGAGCTCTTTGCTTACTGACATGTGGAATAAATAATAGCCTAGTTAGACACTGGGTGGCAGCTGGCATTCCACATGGGTAGGGAACACACACCTCTCACCAGAACATTTCCACATGCTGCCTGCCACTAATAAAGACATCCGACATTTTATTTATAATATTGCAATCCCAAATTGTGGAGTCATTTATTACTATTACTGATCAATTAATCACAGCTTACCATCTGTGCTAGCTTGATTTGGTATGACTGTTTAAACCACAGTAAAGGTTATGCAATTAGTTAATGCTTGCTGATTAATATGGCTAGCGGCAAGGCTTTTTGAGGGCATACCCAGTTATCTTCACCCCATCTGCATGCCACTGAGGTGAGAGAAGTAGTTCACTGGAGAAAGGGAAACGTTATAGTTCGCTTAGGGCCAAACAGTCTTGACAGTAAATACATAACTAAACTGCCTAGTGCTTACGCAGTGCTTTAGAGCTGCAAACTTATTACATCCTTGCAAGGTGAATAAGTAAATATTATCTATCAGTTGACACAGAAGATGGATGCCATGCTCAAAAACACTCAATAAGGTCTGCTCCACCACCCACGGAAAGGCTCCCATTGATCCCATAATCATGTGTTACGTCTATGGCTGAATTTGAATGAGAAATCCCTAGCTTCCCCGGTATTGAGCTTGGTTGCATTTCTGTCTCTTTTGTAATCAGGAATGGGATTTTCTTTTAGGAAGCTGTCCATGTTACACCCTAACTAGACCAAACCCTTCCAACATTACATGAAATATTAGATTATAAGGTGAGAAGAAGCTATTGTGTTCAGTGAATCTGACTTCCTGCCTAACACAGGCCAGAGGACTTCCCTGAGTTAATTCCTGTTTGAAGTAGAGCACTTTTAGAAAGTCATCTAATCTTGTTTAAAATGTGCTAGAGCTATAGAATACCCAACAACTTGGTAAGTGGTTCTGGTAGGTAGTTACTAGGGCTGTGCGGCGCTTCGGGTGGTGATTCGATTCGGAGGAGATTCGGCCCAATTCAGTGGCTGAATCTCTGAATCCAAATCGAATCAGGGGACAAATTTAAAGGTCTGAATCGATTCAAAGCTCTCCAAATCTTTGGAAAAGATTCAGAGAGCTTTGCTGATTCGAACAGTCCCTGGTGGATGCAGCAGGCACCTGTAGCCACTCTGAGTTGGTAAGTACTAGGGGTGGGGAAAAGGGGTAGGGGAGGGGGGGA
>NW_017728931.1:49748155-49751629 GCF_001723895.1 Crocodylus porosus | reverse complement strand
GGAGAGCGGGAGGGGCTGGGGGGCTTGTGGCAGAGCCTCCCATGTAGCATGGGCCAGTGGGGGGCAGCAGGGATTGCCCCCTGTCTGGCAGAACCTGGTGAGTCAGGGCTTTTTCCCCCCAAAGCGCTGGGAGCAGCCATTGCCAGGCTGGGAGAGAGGTGGGGGATGGGCCTGGCCTGGTTAATTTGGAGATTCAGCAGCAGCCAAATCTCTGAATCAGATTCGGCCTAATTGAATTGGGACAGTGATTCGAATCACCAAATCGAATCACTGTCCCCCAGATTGGCCAAATCCGAAGTTAATATTAGCCACTTCATACACACCTAGTAGTTACCCTTTGTGTTAAAATGATGTGCCTGATATTTAGCTTAAATTTGTCTACACTGGACTTCCAGTTATTGGATCTTGTTAGTTAGACTGAATTGCCTTCTATTATCAGATTATTGTTCCCATGTATGTACTTGCAGGTTGCTATCTAGTCACCCCTTTCCCACTCCTTGACAAGCCAGACAGATTGGGCTCCTTGAGTTTCTTACTGTAAGGAAAATGTTCTAATCCTTCAATTATTCCCTGAATCTTTTTTACTTTATCTATCTCCTGCAGACCCCAGAACTGGACACAGTATTCCAGAAATGATCAATCTCTGATAAATATGGAGATCAGCATAAGGAAATGATCTCTGATAAATGCTCTACCTGTTTGGGATTCAACTCTTTATGCATCCATGGATTGCATTAGTCTTTGCAATGTCTCACAGGCCCACAATGGGCACTTGTATTCCACTGATTACCCATTATGATCCCAAGTCCTTCTCTCACAGCCACTGCTTCCAAAGAGAATAATTGTGGTCTCCATTCTCCTAGAAGTGTGGTCTCCACATACTATTTCTAGATATATGACGTTACATGTGTCTATATAATAAGGGACATTTGCTTGCACCCCGCTTACCGAGCCTCCCGGATCACTGCATTAGTGCCCTGTCCACTTTATTACATACCACTCCTTTAGCTTGCGTGTCACCTGCAAATATTATCACTGTTTGCAGGATTGCTTCCAGGTCACTGATAAATAACAGAGTTCCAACTACCAATCCCTGTGGCCCCTACTAGAAGCATAGTGGCTTGATGATAATTCCCCATTTGCAACTGCATTTCCAGCCCTATCAGTTTTTAGTCTATTTGATACATGCCATGTTGATTTTGTATCATTCTGTATTCTTAATCAAAATGCCATGTGGTACCAGTCAAATGCCTTCCAAAAGTCTAAGTATATCACAAGAGCGCTGTTACCTTTATCAACCACACTGTAATCTATTAGAAAAGATATCAAGGTAGTTTGACAGCATTCATTTTCCATAAATACATGTTGATTGACATTAATTACACTCCCCATATTAGGTATTCCATTTTTTTTTTACCCAGGATCAATGTCAAGAAGATAGACCTATGCTGTAATTACTTGGGTCATGTTCTTTAGCCTTTTGAAATATGTTAGCAACATTATCTTTCTTCTAGTCTTTTGGAAGTTTCCCAGTCCTCCAAGAGTTATCAAAAAATAACATTAATGGTCCAGAGAATTGCAACCAATGGAGCAGGGGCTATATGATCTCCCAGGCCCCCTTGCCATCACCTGCTGGACCCAGAGCGAGCTGCTGACCCTGTCCTGACATCAACATATTTACTCGGTTATGACAGTTGGCTTCTGGCTGTTGTGTTGCAGTCGCCACTTTATTGGTGGTTTTTTTGTCCCCACCCTCTCCTGACACTGCAGAGGAAGTGCACAGTTATGCAATGGCATCTCATTGTCCACATGCCAGGGTGGGTTTCAGAGGTGCTGAGCACTCACATCTCCCTTGGAGCCACAGGTTCTTAGTGCCCTAGAAAATCAGGCAGTAAGCTTCTCAGCTTTCTCCTCTCCCCCCACCTCTCTTTTCCTTTCTTTACTTCCCTTCCTTTCAGTTTCCATCTTTTACTTCCTTTTCTCCTCCCGCTCTTACACATATAATCTCTTTACCTTTATGCTCCTCAGTAAGGACCTGATCCAAAACCCACTGAAATCATTGGAAAGACTCTTGTTGACACCAGTGGGCTTGGAATCAAATTTTAAGTCCATACCTGAATTTGAATGAAAAATCCTGATTTCTGACCTAGACCTCAATTAAATCCTTTCATTTCCTTTTCAGTAGTGAAGGAGTGTTTCACTTTTAATTCCAGAGAGCTTCCAATTCCAACCCTTGCCCCCTCAAACCCTTTCACAGCTTAAAATCTGTTGAGGTGCATGTGTATATCTCTTGTAACTATGAATGGCCTAGTAGATGGAGCACCACCTTGGACACAGGAGATCTATGTTTTAGTTTTAGATGTGTTACTTGTTAAATAGAGGGGTTGTCAATCCCCAGCCTGCAGGCCAGAATGTAGTTGTTTCACCCAGCCCTCAAGGCTCCCTGCAGGTCCTAAAATTTGGCAGTGGGAAAGCAATGGCAACATTAATTGCTGCTCCACTGGTGCCAAATTTCTGGACCCAGGGGGAACCCCATGAACCGGATAGCATGGGCCTGCATGTTAGATTGGGCATGCAGGGCAGAGTGGAGGTGGCATGGGGCATACAGGGATGGGGCTACACAGGGCCAATCTAGGGGTACTGGAAATGGCATGGAGCTCATCTAGGCACACAGGGGCCAGGTGAGGTGGTGTGGGGCCAGCCAAAGATGGAATGGGGTCCAATCTTGCAGCGTGGTTCCTGACCTGGCAGTGTGGGCCTGGCTGGAGGTACATGGAGCTTAATTTAGTAGTGCAGGGATGGGATGGAGTGGGGCCCAATCCTGGCATGCAGGTCTGATCTGACTCACGGACTGGCCCTGTGCCACTTATCTGGCCTGTGAGACCAAAAGGTTGGGCACCACTGATCTAATAGGTGGCCTTGAGCAAGTCACTTCACGCTGTGTTTCAGTTTCCCAACCTTAAAACTGGGAAGTGGCTGCCTGCATAAAGGCCCTTGAGATCTATGGATCGAAGCACTGAGTACTACCATTACCTTTGTCATCCTTTCACGGGCTTGTGTCCATTTGTTATGTTATGTCTTTATTTGGGTCTTGGTTCTGCCATTGGATTCACACAGAGTCCTACCCAGACACAAAGACCAACTCATGAAGACCTGAACATACAGTCTAAACCCTGGCTTGTAAATTCTGGGCATGAGCTTCCTGTGATCTGAAGTGACATTGTGGTGCCCATGGCAATGGGATGGGCACATCTTAACATATAGCTGCAAATCAACATAATTAAATATAAGCTCTAGAGTGAAGCAAGCATGCCTGTGCACTGTATGACATCACTAATGAACAGCATCAATTGCCTGAGTATGATAAACACAAAGCCTAAGGCCCATCAGCCTGACTTCTATCCTGGGGAAGATCTTAGAAAAGTTTATTAAAGAGGCCATCCTTAATGGACTGGCCGACACCAACATCCTAAG
>NW_017728931.1:49743298-49747340 GCF_001723895.1 Crocodylus porosus | reverse complement strand
CTTGGGGAATGTTTGTTCACCAAAATCTATGAAATTTCCATGAGCATATATGTAAACACACACACACAGAGCTCAGTCATATTCAGGAGGATGTTCCCATGTTAAGCAGAGCGAAAGAAACCAGTTTTAAAATCTAACTTGTTGTGCATGTATTTCAGTGCCTTCCCTCTAATTCTAGCCCTTGTGGAAGAATGTTGCTATAAATACAGGGTGACATAACTACTTGCATAACTACACTGAGTTCATTACAAAATCAGGCAAGGAAGGGAGTGCTTTAAGAAGAGTTTCAAGATGCCATTGCTTCTTGCTGCTGAAAGTGAGAGGCAGTGAGAAGGGGTGAAGAATGATGCACACACAAAAATCAAGACTGAAATAAACCCTCCTAGAGTTTTTCCTTGTGGGCTATTGACAAGGGACACAACTAGAGCAGTAATGTGTGGCAATCATTCTATTAGGTCAATGAGATGGAAGAGACATTAAACACTCGAGGAAATTTATGAGGGTCTGTGGAAGATGGCAAGCCTGGCTTACATTTGGATATAATTTTGCACACAGGTAGTATTCCTCTAACACAGACCATGCAGAATAGCAAAAAGGGGACACTAAGGACTAGAACCATATTTGGGTTTATTTTATTAGCGTACCTGGTTATCCTGTGTGCACTAGCACTGGGGATCCTGTTACACCTCACTGCTTCCAAGTCATTACTCCAAGCTTATGAGAGGAGCACATTTCCCTCCTGGGGGACTTCAGATAATTGTTGATTTGCAGAGTGGAGATGGATGGCAATATAAAGGTGTGCACGCACACACTCACAAAATGTCAGACCTCACTCTGTCTGCTTTAATGTAGATGCTTCAAGAAAAGGCTGAACCATTGATTTCCCTATCCAGGATGAACCCTGAAGAATAGGAAGTGCTGGCTCACAGTTTGTTTCTCTGTCTTTCTGATAGCAAATAAATGAAGCAGTACAAAGAGCAGCACTAAAGTCACTCATTGACCATAAAGTACCCACCCTAGCATGCAGTGTATATAGTGAGGATAATGCTATAATGTACCCTGGGGAAGGCGGTATATTAAAGTTAACTCTTGGTTGCCTATATTCAGTCTTGCCTATGCTGAGATGAGAGACAGTTAATAACTAACCTGGCTGGTCAGTGGGTACTTTGGTTACCTGAGACATTGAAGAGCCTCATGATTCCAATACTCAAGCTGATCTGACATTATACTCAGTGAATAGAAGGAAGTGATATACAAGCATGTTCATAGAAGCAACAGTGCCTGGCACTTAGTATATAGCTTCCTGTTATCTGTAGTTCTCAAAGCACCTGACAATGTAGACTGAGGGACAAAGGCTTGAAGATGGAGATAAAAATGTGAAAATCCTTTTCCCATCCACATACTATTACAGTTTTAGGGAGAAAATATTCTCCAGTATTTCTTTAAAGCAGAGAAAAGCAGAAAGGAAAGAAGCAAAGAAAAGCTTATTTATTAGGTGGCTGGAACTTCAGAGGTAAGGGCTGCTGCACTCCCTTGATGGGAGAACCCTTTCACTAGTAATGGAAGCTACTGCTTCTGTCCAATATAATTAGGTCTGGGATAATAAAAATGAATCTATTTGAATGTTAAGAAATTAAGAGCAACAAACCATTGCTTGCCAGTCCCAAACCTTCTTGACCCTCTGTATGTAGTCACACTTAGAAGTGTAGGACTTTTTCAGCCACAGGTGAGTCTAGTGAAGCCAGATTCTGGTTTGGTTCCCAAAGCAAGGAGAAACAACTTTAATTTGCATTGGCTGGAACAGCCCCCTTAGGATCAGAGCATTCCCATTAGGCCCCTGCAAAGTTACTTAAAGCAAAAGGAATTGCTACTAGGGCTGTGCAGAGCTTTGGTCCCTGATTTGATTCAGCAGAGATTCGGCCCAATTCAGTGGCTGAAATTCCAAATCTGAATCAAATCAGAGGACCCTTTAATCTCTCTGAATCGAATTGGAACCCTCTGAATTGATTTGGAGAGATTCGGAGATTTGGACACAGAGACAGCTTTAAACGTTTTTTCTACATACCTCTAGAAGCAGGGGCTTGTGAGTGCTGCAGTGCTGGGGCACATGGAACGTCCTACAGAAGTGTTGGGGGCTCCCCAGCATGCTCGGCAGCAGACCCAGCAGTAGACCAGAAGCACTTCCGGGTCTACCAGGGAGTATGCTCCCCTCGCCCTCCCTTGGCTCACCAACTGGTGTCTCCTGGGTCTGGGGGGGCACCTGGGGTCTCCCTGTGGCTGATTGCTGAGCCAGGGGGCCCCCACACTCCCTGGCAGACCCAGAAGTGGACTGGATCACTTCCAGGTTCACTGCCAAGCACATGGGAGGGCCCCCCCGCACTCCTGTGGAACACTGCTGTGCCCCAGCATCGCAGTGTTCATGAGCTGCACTGCTATCTCCAGGTATGTAGAAAAAACTTTTAAAGCTGTGTCTATGTCCGAATCGCTGATTCTCTGAATCAGCATCAGCTCTTCAGATTCAGCTGAATCAAATCAGAGACAGTGATCTGAATCAACGAATCGAACTGCTGTCCCTGATTCAGGCCGAATCCAAATAGAACAGGGCCCGCTTCGCACACCCCTAATAGTTACACCAAAGAGACAGAGCATACTGCAGGCATGGAGCCTACAATGTAAATGTACCCAGCATTGACTTCAAGCAAGAAAGCTCTATGAACAGCAGCCTAGGCCCAGAAGCCTGGAGTTTAGTGCAAGCAAACTTCCCAGATATTTTGCAACCTGCATTGGCCTCCATGTTCCTAGGGCTCGACTATTATCAGGACTTGAGCTAGCCTGTTTAAAAGTGAATTCAGATATCTCTACTGCACACTGCAGTTGCATACCCAAAAAGACTAGGACCTACTGCTGTAGAGGTGCCTCTGTCAGCTTTATGACAACCTGAGACTCCCTTGTGTGAGGGCGCTGCTGAGGAGAGCAGCTCTTCACTGCAATAGGGCAAATGCGACTGAGGACCAAGGGACTGTTCTTCAAGTTTCTCAACTCCAGGGAGCTATAGCCACTTGCATAGACTATCTATTCAAGTTTGCAAATTTAAAGTGCAATGTAAATGCTAAGTTTTTATCAACATCAGCATTGCCATCCATGTAGTCCTTGCTGCAGAAACCCTGTTTATTGAGGTATGCATGCCTCTGCCTGCCAAATCCCTCAGCTCCAGTGTGGAGAAAGAAGATCCAGAGGACATGAATTATTTCTACCGTTCACTTACTTATGTCCCCTTTTTGGTATTCTGGTGATCACAATAAGAAATGGATTTGTCATCTCCTTCATATGAACAGCCTGAAAAAAAAAACTTTGAAAAATTATGAAAAATATGGTGACAGCATCACTCTAATTACAAAACGTCAGTGCTGTACACCAGGCAGGAATGAGAAGGACAGCCAGGTTGAAGTGTAAATGCCTTTCCTCTTCTCCATGCTGTTTATCGGTAGGTAGGAGAGGATGCCAGTAACTTGTCAGGAAATTCCATGCTTTCACAAACCCCAAAGTGCTTTGATTTCCATAATGATATTGTTTTCTTCGTTCAATTATTGATAGTGTTCTTAGAGAAATGTGGACTTTAAAAATGCATTAAGCTGTGTTGCTCTTCCTTAAAAGAGGGCCCCACAGCAAAGCTTTATCATGTAGTTGTCTGTGATCCTAGTCTGCACCAGTGAAGTTAAGGAAGAATGTTCTTGTATTAGAGGCACTAGACAGCAACGCCCGTGATTTTGGTTCAGTTCCTGGTTCTACCACAGACATCCTACATGATCACAGGAAGGTTGCTTTACTCTGCATGCCTCAGTTATTCTGTAGTTGTTGTCCTGCTTATTGTGCTTGTTACTTGTTTTTTTACTGCATATAATGTATTATAAAATGGGCCCCCAATCTCATCCACGGGCTTTCAGTTCTCTTGAATATACACAGTCATGTTGGGAGCTTTGGCTTCCTAAAGGATTAGGGCTTGAAGAGCAGCTTGTAGGGGTTTGGCGTTCCTCTTTCAGGG
>NW_017728931.1:49699822-49741978 GCF_001723895.1 Crocodylus porosus | reverse complement strand
CTACAGAAGTGTTGGGGGCTCCCCAGCATGCTCGGCAGCAGACCCAGCAGTAGACCAGAAGCACTTCCGGGTCTACCAGGGAGTATGCTCCCCTCGCCCTCCCTTGGCTCACCAACTGGTGTCTCCTGGGTCTGGGGGGGCACCTGGGGTCTCCCTGTGGCTGATTGCTGAGCCAGGGGGCCCCCACACTCCCTGGCAGACCCAGAAGTGGACTGGATCACTTCCAGGTTCACTGCCAAGCACATGGGAGGGCCCCCCCGCACTCCTGTGGAACACTGCTGTGCCCCAGCATCGCAGTGTTCATGAGCTGCACTGCTATCTCCAGGTATGTAGAAAAAACTTTTAAAGCTGTGTCTATGTCCGAATCGCTGATTCTCTGAATCAGCATCAGCTCTTCAGATTCAGCTGAATCAAATCAGAGACAGTGATCTGAATCAACGAATCGAACTGCTGTCCCTGATTCAGGCCGAATCCAAATAGAACAGGGCCCGCTTCGCACACCCCTAATAGTTACACCAAAGAGACAGAGCATACTGCAGGCATGGAGCCTACAATGTAAATGTACCCAGCATTGACTTCAAGCAAGAAAGCTCTATGAACAGCAGCCTAGGCCCAGAAGCCTGGAGTTTAGTGCAAGCAAACTTCCCAGATATTTTGCAACCTGCATTGGCCTCCATGTTCCTAGGGCTCGACTATTATCAGGACTTGAGCTAGCCTGTTTAAAAGTGAATTCAGATATCTCTACTGCACACTGCAGTTGCATACCCAAAAAGACTAGGACCTACTGCTGTAGAGGTGCCTCTGTCAGCTTTATGACAACCTGAGACTCCCTTGTGTGAGGGCGCTGCTGAGGAGAGCAGCTCTTCACTGCAATAGGGCAAATGCGACTGAGGACCAAGGGACTGTTCTTCAAGTTTCTCAACTCCAGGGAGCTATAGCCACTTGCATAGACTATCTATTCAAGTTTGCAAATTTAAAGTGCAATGTAAATGCTAAGTTTTTATCAACATCAGCATTGCCATCCATGTAGTCCTTGCTGCAGAAACCCTGTTTATTGAGGTATGCATGCCTCTGCCTGCCAAATCCCTCAGCTCCAGTGTGGAGAAAGAAGATCCAGAGGACATGAATTATTTCTACCGTTCACTTACTTATGTCCCCTTTTTGGTATTCTGGTGATCACAATAAGAAATGGATTTGTCATCTCCTTCATATGAACAGCCTGAAAAAAAAAACTTTGAAAAATTATGAAAAATATGGTGACAGCATCACTCTAATTACAAAACGTCAGTGCTGTACACCAGGCAGGAATGAGAAGGACAGCCAGGTTGAAGTGTAAATGCCTTTCCTCTTCTCCATGCTGTTTATCGGTAGGTAGGAGAGGATGCCAGTAACTTGTCAGGAAATTCCATGCTTTCACAAACCCCAAAGTGCTTTGATTTCCATAATGATATTGTTTTCTTCGTTCAATTATTGATAGTGTTCTTAGAGAAATGTGGACTTTAAAAATGCATTAAGCTGTGTTGCTCTTCCTTAAAAGAGGGCCCCACAGCAAAGCTTTATCATGTAGTTGTCTGTGATCCTAGTCTGCACCAGTGAAGTTAAGGAAGAATGTTCTTGTATTAGAGGCACTAGACAGCAACGCCCGTGATTTTGGTTCAGTTCCTGGTTCTACCACAGACATCCTACATGATCACAGGAAGGTTGCTTTACTCTGCATGCCTCAGTTATTCTGTAGTTGTTGTCCTGCTTATTGTGCTTGTTACTTGTTTTTTTACTGCATATAATGTATTATAAAATGGGCCCCCAATCTCATCCACGGGCTTTCAGTTCTCTTGAATATACACAGTCATGTTGGGAGCTTTGGCTTCCTAAAGGATTAGGGCTTGAAGAGCAGCTTGTAGGGGTTTGGCGTTCCTCTTTCAGGGGCTCTGTAACAATATCCTTCACTATGTGATGATGTTGCAGTACTATCACATTGTGATACAGTGTCATGGTGTCTCAGCGGATGTAGTATCAGACTTCATGATTTTGGTTAAATTGGTTTATTGAACTTCTGTGCTAGATCCCCTCCAGATTCAAGTTTACTCATAGCACCCCAGCATCCCAGGATGCTTTCACCTCCCCAGTAAACCTCCCCTCACAGGGTGGGTAGGCTAGCCTTGGTCCAAGTTGCCTGCTCCAGCTGAGCAGGGAAGTATGCTCTAGTGCCCCCCAGCTTCTGGCTTTGTCTACTGCAGGCATATGGCTGCATTTCTGGAATCAAAAGTGAATGTCTGTGCACTTGTTTATTGGTTTAATCTATGCATTTTAGACTAGTCTGTAAAGATTGAATCTACTCAGCCTTGGGCTTTTTGACTGTATGCACTTATCAATTACATTTCATCTAATGAGCGTGATATATGTTATGGACTGGCTTAAGTGTTATCTCCATTGTATCGGTGGGGAAACTGAGGCACAAAGCAATTTGGTATTTTATCCAAGGTGATGCAACGACTCAGCAGCAGAAGTAGGGCCATAGTACTGGTCTCCTGAGTTGTAGTCCTTTACTCTGACTGCTGAGCAATGCTGCCCCCAAAAGGAAGTTGGAATTCACCACCTGGGTATTTAAATACACATTGCAAAACTTATGTATTACAAACAACAGCATCCAGAGTCCCCAAAGCAATCAGTTACATGTCGCTGAATATTGTCTCAGAAGCAATTTAATGCTGATTACTTTTACGTTGTGCATGATAGCTGCATGCAGCTGCAGAGCATCTCATGACATCAGCCTTGTGCTTACTAGAGGAATGATGGATGGCCAAGACAAAGAACCCAAAATAATCTGTGCCACGTTACAGCCAAAAAGTAAATTGATGACTCCTAAAGATGATAATTTTTGTTTACAAAAAGGACCAATCCCTTACTATAATTGCTATCTCTGACTATAAGGTCTCCATGGAACAATCTGTGAAGTGTGTCTGCCCAGGTAGGTTTAAAACAAGTCAATAGGTGGTGCTGTTGTCCGAATAAGAAAAAGAAATGAAAAATATGCTCAGTAATGATGGCTAAGGAAGTAACAGGCCATCAGGTTAATGTACATTCCCTCATTATGAACCTGTCTAATATATTTAGTGAGATCATAGAACTTGAACTGGGAATTTTCATTCAGAACATGCTGATAATATTTGCTCCCAAATGTGTTGTTTTTATTTTTCTTTTTTAATTCAGTGAGTTCGAACACTGGAGCATACGTTGAGGGAATGATAGCCCTTGTTTAGTCAACTAAATAAGTGAGCTGATTTTCAAGATACGCTGCATTCTTGATGGCTCTCTGAGTTCAACATTTGTGAAAAAAAAATAAGAATCAGACTGTTTATTCAGGTGCCTCAATGTGCCTAAGAAACCTACCTTTAGGCATGCATGTATGAAATTCTCATCCTGCTACATTTTAGTGGGTATTCAAGAGCTTAGAGTTTGCTGAAAATGCAGGTTTTTGGTTAAAATAAGTTTTTGTAGAACCTTCAGTTAATAAAATGTTTGTGTTTGACGGGCAACATCAATTTAATCACATTTCTGTCTTAAATTGATGCAAAATCCTGGTCCTTTCATGAACTCCATTTGATCAAAACCCCTTTAACCCTACAGAACCTGACAAAGTCCCTGAGGCTCCATATGGGTGCACTGATTTCAAATGAGTTATGCAGATTTACCACAGCTGAGAGTTTGGGCTATGGTTTCTTTACCTGATACATTGCTACACAAACAATGCTTCTCATTGTCTAGCTTTATGAAGCAGTGTAGCCTAGGAGACAGAGCCCCAAACTGGGATTCAGAAGACCTGGGTTTCATTTCTAACTCTGCCACTCTCTTGTTACTTAACTTTGGGTAAGTCACTGTCTGCGTCTCAGTTTCCCCCACTGTGGAATACAGATCTAAATACTGAGCTTCCTCATAAAAAGTGCTCTGAGATCTGCTGATAAAAAGTGCTATTTAGAACTGGCTGTTATTACATTAAACAAAAAGATAGCTCAGTGATACATATTTATTAATGCACCATAATGACAGGTACTAACTTAATGCACTGTAATTGGCACTACTGTGCATTATCTCAGGTGAATGCTTTTTAAGTGACGCTAATGCTCATTAGACTGAATCTACTGCACATTAGCGCATTAGCCATGCTAATGTGCAGTTGAAACAGTCTTCTGTGCATTAAGCATCTCGTGTAGATGCGCCCTGTCTCCCCCATATGGGGTAGTAACATGAAAGAACTCCATGCTTGTAAACCTAAACAGGCTCTTCTTTAAAACAATTATTTATAGAGATGCTGTAGGCACAGAGGCACTCCATCTATCCTGGTACATATAGACTGTCTTCTGCTGCTTCCAAACTCATCTGTCCTCTTACCCTGTAAGCTGATTCATTATGCAGCTAAACTTCCTCACAAAAGGAGAAGGGCTTCCCTAAATAATGTCCTCCTTAATACCAGGAAGGGGAACCAGAGAGGCAGCTACTATAGCAGACTAAGCGGAAGAGTCTTCTCTTATAAAGAGCCTGCCACAGCCTGGCCCAGCCTGACTTCTCTCAGAGACTGGCCCCTGACAGTCCCTGCATGGAGGGCAGGCTCCTGTATTTTGACTCTTGCTGGGAATATTAACCCTCTCTCTGTCCACCACTGAATGAGGCAAATAGAACAGGTTGCAGCCGAAGGAAGGGGGCAACTCTAATGCACACGAAGGCTGGAGAAAGTCTGGATCTCGACCATGTGCAATGGGGTTGTTGTGTTCTGGTGCTACAATGCAGGCACAACACAGCACTCCTGTCTAATGTAACAGTATAGTATCCCAAATATTGATGCTGCTGGACTCCCAATTAGGAAAGGAACTGCTCTTTATCAGGGTTCTGAATGCTTACTGTAAGGATGTGCCTGATTGGTGGAGATCTTTCAACATCACCACAAGATAAATGTTAAATAAAAAGATATGGAAAGGACTCTGCTTCCATGCTGGTCTCTGCATGAAAGTTAACATTGTGACATCCTATGAGTGGAATGGGGGTAGAGGGAGTGGGGAGAAAGAGGTGATGGGATAACACACATTCTAGCTCATAGCTCATGGGCACATAGATGGGGAGTTATGTTGATTTACACCAGTTGAAGATCTGGGGCAAATTACATACATCCAAGCATGTCTTTCCTCTCCCCAAAATGAATTCCCATGACTTTCTGGAATAGCAATAACCCTACTTTGTGCCTGTCAAGTGCTTTACAATGTGCAAAGTACTATACAAATATTAACTAATGAATGTAATCATTATTACATTAATGATTCCATAATTAAATCTTATTGTACAGTGATTGAATGTTATCTTACATACTGTGCACTGTTGTAATGACAAAGCAATAGGAAAAATAAAAAAAGATCCAAATAAATTAAATGGCAGATCAAAAGAGATCAAGGAGTAAGGAGGATTGACAGCCCCTGAGTGTGTGCCTTGCTTTCCCTTCCTTTTATTTCAGAAGATTGGCAAATCCAGGACTGCATCCTGAAGCCTATGACATGTAAGCAAATTAGTTCAGGAGGATTTGAACTGGGTCCAGACTCTTCAAGTATTTACTTATGTGTGGGACTTCTCAGAGCTGGCCTCCTAACTGGAAAGTTGCTTCCCAGGGGAGTAATTAGAATGTATTAACTCCAGTCTGAACATATTCCTCTGGGACTCTCACAGGTGAGCTGTGTTCAACAAGCTGAGTCTGAACTAGAGCCAGACAGGGAGAAGACACTTTCTGCCTTAGAATAAGGACTAAGTTATTAACTAAGACTTTTCACCTGTGACAGTGCAGGCAAATCCCGGACTGGAGCATCCTGATCCTTATGGACTTTAGTCACACCCCTGCCACTTTCTATTTATCATTCAAAAGGCAAGAAGGAAGATCAGACTGTTCCTCTGCCACCTCACTAAAGATTGGATTTTACTGCAAAATATGTCTGTAGGCAGTTCTGTGCGGTCAGCAACTTGCTTATGCTGCATATCACTGTATAACCTGAGTCACTGCTTACAGTAGACACACACACTCTTCATAGCTGGCAGTGACTTTGGGTGAGGGCTATATTTTGCAGTCCTAGAATACAGACACAATTTCAATGAGCTGAACCAGATTTTTTGCAGCATCTCACTTTTGTCGAGTCTCTGAGCATCTCTGTTTACTTCTAGTGAAAAAGCACTGCAAGAAACCACCTTTAACAGGAGATACATGTACAATTCCTTTGTTCCCTCACCCAGCAACTGTCCCAAATGCTGGTTATACCATTTTGTACCAACAAACCTCAATAATGTTTTCTCTACAAGGTTTGAAAATAGTTATGTCCTTTTTTCCCTAGTAGTTAAACAGGTTTCAGAACAGGTCCACAGGAACCTGTTGGTAGTGATAATGAACACCAATGGATTACTTGAATGATGTGTAGTTTGGAGAAGGGTCTATAGCTCTGGTCCTCTTAACCAGTATAACCTATCAGTGCTTCTGCCCACTGTGGACAGGAAACCCAAAATACTGCACCATATCAACCTGTCTTTCTAATTCACTCATAGCATGACGCTTCACACAAAAGCGTCTGCTCCTAGCAGGAATGCAGGGCACTACATGATTGATATTCATGTCTTGCATCATGTACTGGCATGATCATGATTGTAAGATATGCGGTGTGCAGGCATACAAAACTGGCTCTGTCAGAACCTGTGGTGCTGTACTAAAACACTGGAAATGCAAGCAATGCAATTGACTCAACACAACTGATGTCCCTGCAGGGACCGTCATAGCTATTCAGTGCTTATCCCAGTTGGGCTCTGATCCTTCATCACAGGGTTCTAAGCCTTATGCCAATAATGTCCCTACAGAATTTAATGTAAACTGTATTAGTTGAGCTGGATCAAGATGAGAATACCATCCTCCTATGAGAACTGCTGCCAGTGACCACAAGCAACACTTGAAAGCACACTATGGAACACTGTTGGATAAGGGCACAAGTAGTGGTCTTCTTCTCATGTCTCTACACCACATTTGACCATTTTGTTATGTGGTTTGAAGTGTTAGCAGAATTTTCAGGTATTGCCAGGTATTACTTGATACAGGGGCCGTGACACGAATACTTCTGCTATGACCATCACAAGTAGTGGTGCACACGTCACTAGCGTTATGTGGTCTAAGCAGTAAACAAACTGTATATGTTTAAATGCCCTTTTGCCTGGTAGTCAGGCCCATTACTTGGAATTCATTGTGCAAGCAGCTAAAACTCTTGGCTAGCATTTTTGAACGAGAACGTTAAAGTGGTAGGTGGGAAGGTCTGATGTACATGGGCTGTTAAAGGGGGGAAAGATGAGTATTATTGTGATGCACAGACCCCCCCCCCCATATATGGGTTCTATCGCACTACGTGCTGTACACATACAGGGTGACAGACAGCCCCAGATTCAGACACAGTCTAAATAGATAAGACAGACAGATGAGGAGAAACACAGGCACAAAGAGGTCAAGTGATGCCCCAGGTAACACAGTGGTTCAGTGAGGTGGCTGGAAATAGAACCCTGCTATTCCATCCCATTCCATCTTACGCATGAGACCATTCTGACAAGATCCGTGTTTGATCTTTCCTGTCTATTCCATTATGCATAAGCATTCCTGCTTTTCACCAGGAAGGGCACATCTTCCTTTCCTTCTCTCTCCCCCTGAAGTGCAATGGCGAAGGGTCTTCTCAGGTTTGGTTTAGAAGACAAAGTTTGCTTTGTCAGAATTTATCCTATGGGGCCAAACCATCACTGTGAAATCAAAAGTTCTGCTCTGATATGTGCAAACATTTTGTCAGCACGTTCTTGAAGTTGGGGTTTTTAACATCTGGTAAGCTAATCCCGTCAGCGCAGCAAAGCAAAGGACCCTATAGGAATGAAGGCTATCCCAACAACTCAATGGGGCCAGGTCCTTCAGTCTGGCAGGGCTGACAGGAGGAAGAAGGGGCAGCTCGAAGGCATCATTACAGTCTTTTGATCCTGGGGCCACTGGCTCCTCTATGTAACTTACAGCAGTCAGAAGGCCATTTTGACACACACAAGGGACCATTATGGTAGTCAAAGCTCAGATACAGAGGAGCCCATGCTAAGGCTCCTTTCCCATGATTATGTCTTTTATTTCAGGTACCTGGGAGAAGTGTGGAATAGTTACTTGATAAGGTGAGTCTCTGTTGCCAGAAGGAAAAAGACTGCTATGTGAGTTAAACGGGGTTTAAAGTTCCTTTGAAGTGGGCAAAGTAGATGGGATTACATGGGTGAATGTGGTACAGTGCATCTGTGGCGCTCTTGTTACAGTGTTTAAAGAAGCACATCAAAATGCTTGCATCCAGGGGAGAACAACAAGGCTGCTTTGGCAGGTGAAGGGAAATGTCTTTGGAAGAAATGCTTCATGAATAAAAAATGTCCAGTCTGGAAAATAAATTCAATGCTTTGGGAGCCCCAGTTATGGTTTTAAAAGAGCAAAGGGGATTTTAGAAGGAATTTGCTGATGATACATCAATGAAGGGCAAAACCAAAACTAAAGCTTACCTGAAAAAATTGGGGGAAATATCAGCAAGATATTCCCCAGGTGAGTGAAAAATAGGCAAGTAATGGAATCAATGGCATTATGTCTGTGTAACTGTCTACTTACATAGTAGAAGCCGGTTGTGTTATGGAAGTTAAGCCTGGGTTAGACTGGAATATGACTGTTGAAAAGTGTGCGTTCCTTCAGGGAGGGATTTAGGTGGGTCAAATGGAGAGGCAGAGGATGGTGTTATGTGACT
This sequence comes from Crocodylus porosus, assembly GCF_001723895.1. Classification (NCBI taxonomy): domain Eukaryota; kingdom Metazoa; phylum Chordata; order Crocodylia; family Crocodylidae; genus Crocodylus; species Crocodylus porosus. The sequence goes on along the minus strand of NW_017728931.1, from coordinate 49,733,171 downwards.
GCCAGCCTGTTGTGGGCAGGGTGAAGTGTCTTTAGTAGCCATTTCATCTAATTGTATCTGCCCTTTCACAGTTGGCCTCCCATGGTAACAGCCATCAATTCTTATTAGGGTTTTCCTGTCTCTTTTTCCTTTGTCAGTAGTGCTTGGGCTTTCCTGAAACAGTGGCAATAAACCTATGAAATGAAAAGGCGATATAACCGAGACCAAACTACTCAGAGCACCGTTCAAGCAACAGGGAATGAGTGGGACAGCAGGAGGATGTGTGTACATATTTCGTATTGGGAAAACAAGATTTCAGTGTTTGCAGAGGGTCTGTGCTAATGAAAGCTGATCCTGTCTGGGAAGATGTGACTAGTAACTACAGAAACCCATCAGCAGCCCAGCCAAGACTAATGCCAGGGCCTGATTCTGGGACGCGTCCAAGTTGTGCTCGCTCGGCCAAGCTCAGGAGGTCAGAACAAAAGTGCATTAAAGCCACCTTTGCCCTATCTTAATGCTGGGACAGATTCTGCACTGACCCATTCCCTAGACCAGGAATAACGGTCACAAGCTGGCAGAGGGTAGATTTAGGCTAGACATCAGGAAGCGCTACTTCACTGTCAGAGCGGCTAGGATCTGGAACCAACTTCCAAGAAAAGCGGTGCTGGCTCCTACCCTGGGGGTGTTTAAGAGGAGGTTGGATGAACATCTTGCTGGGGTCGTTTGACCCCAGTACTCTTTCCTGCCATGGCAGGGGGTCGGACTAGATGATCTGCTCAGGTCCCTTTTGACCCTAGAAACTATGAAACTAGCTCAAAGCAGGGCCTTTTCAGGACTTTCAAAGGCCTGATGTTCCAGCAGCCACTGATTGCTGGGGTGCAGATGTGCTACATCCTTTCTCTCCAACACAAGCCCTGTGACAGAGAATGGAAAGAGGGAACAAATAGATTCAATATAGCAGCTTGAACGGAACTGAGGAGTCCTCTATACACACACACACACACACACACACACGCATGCACGCACGCGCGCGCGCATTCACACACACACACACACACACACACACACACAGAAAGACTCCTTAAGAAGCCGAATCCTCCAGCCTTACTACTGTTTCGTGCTACTACAGGTATGCACAGCAGCCAGAGGGCAGCTGAATATCCAACTCCAGGCCCCACGCAGCCTTATCAGATTTGAATTCTTCTCTGCTAGTCATTCTTCACCACAATATACAGGAATTGGATTATATCCCTTTAAATAGTCTGTAAGTGGGTTATATCCCTTTAAATAGTCTGTAAGTCCTCTAGCGATGCTTATTGTGTCCTCGGCCTCAGAAGCTAGGCAGAGCTGCAGCATGTAGTCACAGAACGTATGGTTAATTCTCATGATTATCTAGAGTAGACCCTACCTTGTATCTGTGGTTTTTTTATGTCACATTGTCACATAAAGAGCAACAGAAGTAACACACACTAAGGAACCAGTTTCACACTAAGGCCAAGCTACTGGCTTTGTGAAAAAAACAAATAGCATGTAGTTAACATTGGTTCCACATGTTACCTTGCATAACCATATAAATCTTAGCCTCTGCGTTTAACTGCAAGTAGGGGTATCAGTCAGCTAGTGACTGAATTTTATACTGATAGCTAAACTAACCAAGTCCCTGAGCCTGTAATCTAGTGAGAAACCCAGGCATAAAGGGCCAAATCTGCTGGTGGTGTGAAAGGATAGAGCAGGCACCTCACTTGGAGTGTTATTCAAGCTATAGTGTTAAACACTCCCACCCCATCCTCCAAGAGATAAGTACATAAACACCATGCATTTTTAATATGCCTTTTCTGGAAAAGATTAGTGCTGGCAAGGCAGTTGCTAAAGATGGCCTGGCTTCTTACTTCTCTGCTGTTATTGTGGATGGTCCACGGGCCAAGTACAGCTCACATAATCCTGTAGTTTTGCTCAGTAGCTGCACTCAGATTTTTTTAATAGAGATGTGGCCTTCAGACACTCCAGATCTCCGTGTAATGTTTCATTTTGAACCAAGTGGTCATGCTACATTAGAATTAAGATTGGAGATGAATGTGACTGCAAGGCCTGGTGAGAGAAGCTGGAATCTTCTCTATGTGAATTAACAGCTATTATTTTAATTATTTGTAAGCAAATAATATGCATAAACACCATCATCAAACCCTTTTGTTCTAAGTTAGCCACTACTAGGGTTCCCAGTTGGGCAAAGGTTGGGTGCTCCTGTCTCACATGACAATGCTGAAAGAGAGACAGATATTGATGCAGTGCACGTTAAAGGACTAAGTTCTATTTAGATTTACTATTGCTTCCCCTAGAAATTATAGAAGGGAAGAGAAGATTAAAAGAAATCTGGATCTCTTCTCCAGAGCGCCCACAAATCCAGTGAGCTGATAACTCAGACATGCTATCTTTTATAGAAACACCTTTTCTATCTCATTTTATCATACTTTAAATTCAGTAGGACACATTCTCAGTTTGTCTGCTCCCAAGTCTAGATTAAGGGTAAAGTGGGGTATGGAAAGGAGTATATGTGTGTGCAAAGGGAACTTTAAGTCATCTTAATACTTCCCATATTCTGGCATCATAGCAGAATTTATGCAATTTCTTCCTTGGTGTAAGATAGAGCAGCCTCAGGGCTGCTCACTGGGTATTCCATTTCCCATGGTATGTCATGGAGCCTGAGATGCACAGACTAACATACCTGGGTACACTATGGCCATGCCTGTGACATGCCATGTACACCAAGGGATAGGAGCATGACAGTCACAGAGCCCTTACAACCCTATACAAACCTAGGAGGTTGCCTCAATAAGAGATATTCTGAGGAAGCCATTTCTGCCTATTTTAAGGCCAGAGTGGGGGTGAGTGCAGCACCATCCTGGGCACCAAAGAGGCCCCGTAATGACATCTCCCAGGGAGCCATGCCACTGCCACCATTGCAGCAGCCTGTGTTCTGGGAGTTTGTGCTGAGACAGCAGCAGCCCATGCCACTGCCACAACTTCAGCAGCTCCTGTGCAAGGAGGTAAGCACTTGTTTCACACCCTGCTCTTCTCCTGGACTACCCCAGGTACCCAAATGTTAAGTTATGCCTCTGGGTCTATCAATACCCTTCCTCTGGTCTCTGATCACTGTCATATGCAATGCCTAGGAGGCCAGCGTTCCAGAGTAACTGGATTTCTGTTCTTCCATAAGCAGCATCAGGCAGATGTTTCCTTATGGCCTCCCCAGTAACACCACTAGGGGACAGTGTAATATACTGGTGCAGGTTTCATGGCAACTTTTTCACTGTCACAACTAAGTAACTGAATAGCAGCCCCTAGTGCACATGGATGCCTACGTGGTATCTTTGCTTTCCTCAACAGCAATTTGTGTGACAACACATTTATTAGTGCATTTCCCATGGCAGTGTTTGCTATTTCACCACCAGGTGATGCAGCAATACACACTGGAGAAGATTTCTTTTGGCTAATGGGGGAGTTCTTCCTTTATCCTATGGGGGTGCATGTGTGTGCAATAATGCCCATTCAGATACAGATTCCATCACAAAACTCTCAGATGCAAAAGTAGAAACAAATAGAAGAGACACATCCACTCTCTTTTGTGTCGCTCTGTGCAGTTCTCAGCTTGCTTGTGCATATGGGCAGAGCATAATTATGAAACTGGTGACAGTAAACACGAAATCCTGATTGATGGAGAGAAGTACTCCGGCAGCCACATATTATCTCTGTTAATCCCTGCTAGTTTTCTTCTGGTGAAATTTTAGACTGTCAAGCTGAGTTAAAAATAGCTTTCAAATTTATTGGGAGGTGCAAGGGGGTTCTGTTTAGTTAAAGAAAGGAATTGTTTACCAACTCAGGATCAGCCCAGAACAAAGAGCATGATAGTAGCTCCCTATGGATTATCTAAAACCCTTTGTTAACCTGTGCCAGCCCACTGAGAAGATGATACAATAATAGATAAGCAGCCACACCAGGATTTACTGCATAAACAGGCTGTCTGTGCTCTCCACAGGTCTTGTTCTGGAGGAGCCAGCATTGTGTATTCCATACCAGGCTAATCACAAAGAGGAAATTTACTGTGGACTGCAATCTCATCAAACCAAACAGCAGTGATCTCAATGAATTGCACAGACCAAAGTGTCTGCTTTAATCACTCACTCATGTGTTTTCTTCAGTAAAATAAAAGAAAACACAACACATGTAAACTTGATCGCTCTTAAATGAACAGTTTAATCTTTGCATGACTGTTGCTTGTCTACTAAAGGAAGGGGACTGTCTCCACAGTGACAGATTTTCAGGCACTATAGCAGTGAAATACATGGTGCATAGCAGAGCGTAGATGGATAATATACAATTGGAGGGCAATGGGGCTAAGTAAAAACTTGCTGGACTGTAGCTAAAAAACCCACACAATCTAAGAGGGATTGACTGGGCAATAATTTTGGAAAATAGTGTGTTAGCAATATTATTTTGGAAGATGTTAATGGCTGGGATCAATTGCAGATGTGGTTAAAGCTAATGGGTGTGCTAACCAGGTATATGGAAGGTGCAATTAATTCCCTTTATGGAGTGAGATAGCTGGAAACATAGAAGTGACTGGCCAAGGTAATCAGCCACACAGCGAAGTCTGAATAGAGCTAAACTGTGTGGTCTGAGGGATTTCCCTGGGGAATAATTGCAAATGAAGGGATGAGCTGGTTATTTGGAAAGCTGTATGTGTAAGCGAGGCAGAAAGGTGGCAGGAAGTGAGAGCAGGTTGTCAGTCCTGAAACGGAGCAGAGAATTAGAGCTTCTTGGGGACAGGACTGGTTGGAGAAGCAGACCTGGAATTTGCACTCAAAGAAATCGCCTGCTGTTTATTTCTACTGTGCTCTGCTCGGCAGCAGACCTGTAAGTGGACAAGAAGTACTTCTGGTCCACTTTTGGGTCTGCTGGGGAGTACATGGGGGACTGCTTCCACCCCTTGATTCTGCAACTTGTGCTTCCTGGGTCTGGAGGGGCACCCAGGGTCCCCCCGTGGCTGATTGCTGAGCAGGGGGGTCCCCCGACCCAGAAGTGGAGCAGAAGTACTTCCGTTCCACTTCCGGGATTGCTGCCAAGCATGTGGGGGGCTCCCCCGCACTCCTGTGGGACAATCCATCTGCCCCAGCATTGCAGTATTCATGAGTCATGCTTGGCACCTCAAAGTATGTAGAAAAAACATTTAAAGTTGTGTCTATGGCTGAATCACTGATTCTCTGAATCAGGTTTGACTCTTCAGATTCGGATTTGGCCGAATCGAATTGGGACAGTGATCTGAATCAATGAATGGAATCACTGTCCCCTAAAGAGGGCTGAATCCGAATCAAATACGGCCCACTTTGCACACCCCTAGTAGCAACCCCACAAACACTGGCTAGCTATTCAAGCCAAAAGGGACAAATGAAGTCAAAATGTGCTCCAAGGGGCTACTACCTGGAACTCATTTTCTGTGCATCACCCTCACCACTGACTTTCATAGATGCATAGATGTTAGGGTTGGAAGGGACCTTAGTAGGTCATCAAGTCTGATCCCCTGCCCTGGGCAGAAAAGAGCACTGGGTTTAGACGACCCCAGCTAGGTGCTTGTCCAGTCTCCTCTTGAATACCCCCTTGACCCTATAAGATTTTGGTTAGGTGATTTCTATGAAAATGGAACCTTATTTTCCAACCGTATGGCATTTAACGGGATTACACATGCACTGAAAATGCAGTTGATGATACATGTCAACTCATTGCAAGGCTCAGTTTAACTGCACAAATCAGTTTCCATTTTTTTGTCAACTAAACTCACAGCATTTTAATTCAATGAGTCATTTGTAAAAAAAGAAACCAGTCAAAATTGCTTTCTGCAGCTCTTCACGTGATTTTGTTAACCCAGTTAGAAAAAAACCCCTTGCAAAATCTTGCAAAAATATTTGGCATCATTTATAATCATATTTACAGCAGATGTACACAAGCGTATCCCTGCTGACTTCAGTGGCATAATTCTTCATTTATGTCAGCATGAGATCAGAACCAGGATCGCTCTCTCTAATCCTAAATCATTTTCTCACTTTCATATTGTAATATTGATCCTTCCATTTCTAAGCAGCAGAGGCATTCATCTTGTTATCAGATTCTCATGGAGAAAGAAGGGATGTGCTCAGAAAATGATTTTGCAATAAACATTTCATTTCTACCCCAAAATTAAATGGGTAAATTTGACACACACAAAAACACCCAAATCAAAGCAACAACAACAAACCCCAAACCATTCCCGACCCTGGAAAGGATTGGCTAAGCCGATTTCACTTTACTCAGGTGGATATTGATTTGTAACTTACCCAGAGGAAGTCCCATTGATTTAAAAGGGCCTTTGTGCCGAAAAAGATATTATTCAACATGAGAATTGATGGCAGCTCAAGCTAGAGTTCAAAGGACTAAACTACTTTCAGGTGCCTGATAGAAAGTGCCCCCAAAATTGCTCAAGTCCCTATAGAACAGATGCTGAGTGTCACCTGCACAAGGGATAGGTGAAAAGGGATAACTAATCTGGAGAGTACATGGGAACATGTTACACTTCACCTGTGGTGAAATTCTGACCCAAATGAAGTCAATACAGATTTTGCTGTTGACTTTAATGGGGCCAGGATTTTGCCCGTAAATTTTCATTGTACGTGTATGAACAGCTAACAATCCTTGCACCAGAGCACAAGTATATTGCATATTCTCCTGTCTATCATGCAAAGAGTTGCAGAGCCAAGGCCTTAATGAACTGTGAGTTCTAGGTGTCTTCAGGATCACCCATCCTTGTTTAATTCTGGCTCCACATGCCACCCTGGCTTGTGTACTTAATTGCATCTCCTTGCATTTCTGCAACATTTCCTTGATTTTTTCATCTTTTCAGGAATTCTGTCTGGCCTATGACTCTTTCCAGTGTTTTATTTTGTTTGTTGTCAAGGTTTTACAGGCTGATACAGAAAAGGGAGCTTTGGAGAAGCTGATTTTAGAATGATGGAGCAGAGGGGATCTTTAGGAAAAGTAAGCCAGCAACTGAAAAGGAGCACAGAATAGAAACTTTTCCTGTTGGTTTGACTTTAGGCAATATAATTTCTCTGAGGTAATTATCTACCCCCCACCCCATCTCTTAGCCCCAACTGATTCCATCTTTCTTCTGCTAAGCATCTGGCTTGGAGCCTTGCAGGAAAGTTCTACATTGGCAGAAAGTCCTAATTGCAAACCCCTAATAACAGCAGCTTGCATTTATATTGCAACATTCATCCTGAAAGATCCCCAAGTGTTTTACAGACTGTAAACAGCATCATGCCCCTGAAACTCAGCCATCTCTGGGATGACACAGAACAAGGCTTTCACTGCATAGCAGGACAATAAATATAGTTTATACTTGATTTGACATGAACAGTAAGGAAGTGGGCCTCTGGAATGTGGCCATGATTGCAGGTAAAATGCCCCCTATGCTACAGGGAAGTGTCAAAAGATCTCGAAGAGCAGGACCCCATATTAATTCTTTTCCAACAGGCAGCATTTTCCAGTAATGCAGAACCCCTTAACTAGGCTGGGGCACAGACTATTCTCTCAAGAAGAGCATCTCAGACAGTAATGGATTGTATGATTCATTAACTGTAAGTGATGCAATACGCAGGAAGTGTGGTAAGACACAGCCCTTTATTAATCACACTGAAAGGCCAATGTTCCCATCTGAGGCTCTGCTGTTCATATCTCTACAGCTTGCCCCCATGCTTGCCTTTGTGAGTCCCTGGTCTCTCTTCAAGCTCTCTCTCTTCTGAAATCTAACCTACTTTCCTCGGTAGCCTTCGGCATACTATAGGCTACAGCAGCAGGTCCTCACAGGTGATTGCCCACCTAAGTATTTGCCTAGCGGTACCCTGCTGACCTCGTGAGAGCTCACAGCCTATGTCTGTCCGCATGCTTTGATTGCACAGTAGAACCTTCATCATTCATCTCTGGCTTGGTTTGCAACTAACGGCTTTCACAGAAGGTTGCTGAATTAAGAATAAAGCGTGCTGCTGTTTACCCTGGCTTTTGTGTCAAAGGGCGCTACTTCTCCACTCGGCTGACTGGAGAATCAGTGCCCTTGGAAATAAAAGCTGCAGCAAGCAGATGGAGCACCTCACTGGTCCCAATTCCACATATACCCTCAGCAAATGGCTATATAACCCTGCATAGTTTGTCAACCCTGATTTTCACAAGGGAAACCCCCACTCCTCCTCAACCCATGAAGAATCTGGGTTCTGTTATATTAACTTTTCAATAGACAAAGTGTACCTATTGAAAAATATCCTGTGAGCAGAAATGTGACCAACATGGTTTCCACCATATCCCACCACCCCTGGCGTACACTCATACCTTTCTAAGAAAAAATAAGCGCAACTTTGCCATTTCTCTCTCCTTTAGTGGGGAAATCCAAGTATACTCTTATTGAGGAAAGCAACTCACTCCTTCACAGATAAAAGCTTGAGCAAAAAGAGAGTCCGTGGGCTGGTTTTGCACATCATTAAGCAGGGCTTGGTCAGGTCAACAGGTAACATGAACCTCAGAGTTAAGAGCTACCCAAAAAAGACAAGGGCTGTTGTTTCATTGCTTCTGTTTCAATTAAACTGATTTTCTGCTGCATTACATTTTTTTTACATGCTGCAGATGTATCCTTAAGTACCCATGCAATTCATTTTTGTACTACATATGACATACGTGTTGGGAAACAGATTATTTGGCTGATGGGGGTGGAAATCTTATGGTTACAATAATCCTTGCATTTGAGTATCACCCCATGAATAGGGCTACAATATATGATCAAGCAGCCTGAGCAATTCCTTTTCATTAGTGGAAGTAAATGCTTGGCACTGCATCAATCTTCTTCTCCTTCCCGTCTTCCTCTAGGAGTGCCAAGTCATTTTAAAGACACATTAAATTGCCAGAAGACTCCCAAACAAAGCCAGTCGGCCTGCTGCTCGTTTGGATAAAGTTAATTACAGCAAAGATTAAAATCTGTGGTGCTTGATTAGTGTTGTTGAGACTTACAGAATTGCATCGTCCTGTGGGAGCTTCTCGCCAACCGCTCCTCCCCTTTCCGCACCCGTTCTCTTTTTTTGTCTTTTCCTTGTTGTTTTTCATAATTGTTTTGTTTTCTCCTATCCCACGTATTTGGCAAGACATGCAGGATTAGTGGGCTGTGTCGCCCCAAGACGGAATAGGCTGTTTTCTTGGTTCAGCTGGCATGGTTTCAGAGGGGGGCACAGCTGAAGCCTGCAGTTAAGAAAAAGACGCATCTCACATGTTAACAGCTTTGTAGAAGGAGCTGTGGAGCTTTCAAGGCCAGCTGAATTAGCACACACTGGGATTTATAGCGGAGCTTTGAAGGAGGACAAAGAGGTAGGCTTTTTGGGTCACTGACCGTCCTTTTGTTGTTTGCACAGCATCTGGCACCTGATGTGGGTCCATGAAAGAGGCATCAAGGTGCAAAGGAACAACCTGTAGATAATCACAATAGGCTTGAATATAATGCTGTGGAATATGTCTTATCAAATGGGTTGGGAGGGGGTGGCCAGTTGCAGTGATGTTCACACATCTGGCAGGTTGAACTGAAGCATCTTATAGAAATGGCTTTAAGGCCAGATCCGGCCCATATCATCTGGTGTGTGCGGCATTGCTGCCAAATTCCCAGACCTATGGAGAGTCCTGGGCCCTGCACACTAGCCAATTCAGCATGCAGGGCTGGGCAGGGGCAATGGTGGACCCCAGGGCCTAATCCCTGTGTGGGGGGATGGGGGGGGTGGTACTGGGCCTGCAGGGTCCAATTTCATTGTGGGAGGAGACCGTGCTGGGGCCCAATCCTGATGTGTGGGGGAAGGAGGGGGCAGTGCCAGGCCCCTCAAGGCCAGTCCTGGCACATAGGGCAGGGGGGGATGGTGTCTGGTCCCAGGGTCTGATCCTGGCACATCAAGATAATCCAGCCCATGGACTGGCTCTGGGCCACTCACCTGGCCCACAGGGCCAAAAGGTTGAACACTGTTGTTTTAGTGGAAAATGGCATCTTGACCTAATCTGAGATGGCTCCCTCAGACTGTGGCAGGGTTATTCAGTCCTACCTCCAATATCAAAGCACTGTGAAGGGACATGCGCTAGGATAGGGTGGTGAAAGTGATGTTAAGCTGACTGAAAGGTGAAGGAAAAAATCTTGGACGCTGGAGAGAGAAAAGAAGGAAAAAGAAAGCTAATTCTTCACCATTGACACCGCCCAGATTTACTGAAAAAGGGATATTTTTTTCTTTCTGCTTTAAAATGAATAATAATACAATGCTTTCTTAAAAAATAGCACTGGGCCTTATCCAAAGGAAAATCTGAGGTTTTACATTTTCCCCATTGTTGTCATTATGAATAATAGACAGGCCTCCTCAGCTAGAGAGGTAGAGAGAGGCGCTGCAATAAGAGGAGAAATTGTATAATGCTGTTATCAGAGATGTGGGGGGAAATTGTGTACAATTACATATAGATATGTGACAGAGAGGAACATGCTCCTAACAGACTGTGAACTCCAACTGGTTGTGTGAATACCATTTTGTCCCATGGGCTCCATGTGGTGTCACAGACCTCAGGCTGGAAGGTGACCCTGGTCTGATATTGTGCCCCGCTTCATTGTGTATGCAAAATGTCCATTTTGCAGTAAAAAGTTGACACCTAGAGGAATGACTATCTTGGAGAGGCTGTCACAGAGCAATTTGTGGTCATCAGCTCTGCTGGTCTCTCAAAAACTGGACAACCCCTGAAACAGTGAATCCTCTGCATAGGAGCCTGCCTGCCTGGGGTGGGAGGGAGAGGAAGGAGCTAGAATACCCCAACTCAAGCACACAGCTGGGAGACCTGAAATTCCTCCTGCTGACCACCACCAAAGAGGTGGTAGACTATATTCCAGGAAGGCAGACCTTTGTAAAAGGGGACTCCTTCACTGCCACATTCTCAAGGAGAGAGAGAAAATCAGAAAGGGCAGCTTTGCCTGAACCATGGGTTGGGCAGGAAAATGGGAAGGGTAAGATAAGGCTTGGGTGTTTTAGCAGTCTGTGTTATTTGGTGAAAATCCATAACTTTCTAACACTTTCTTAGAAGTATATGGGGTTAAGAAAGTCCTCTGCCAAGCTTGAGTGCCTTGCTTTCCCACCATAACATCCCTGAAGCAATTCATGAGGAATCTCAGAGCACCCACAATAAGGAAGGACTGGGAGATCCACAGTGAGATTGATAGAGACTCAGAACAAACAACGAGGGGAGTGAGGGGAAGGGCTTAAAGGGATGTACCTTGTTTCTGGGGCTTGAGATGGCTGGATTACAAAACCCATGTTTTAGTGTAGGGTAGCTGATACTGGGGCTATACCTGGGAATGGGTTTTAGAGTTCTAGAGCAAGGGAAAAAACCTCACCCTTCTCTGTTCAGGCCCCAGGTTGGCTCCAGAGCATGTGGGATCCAGCAGCCTACCCACAAAAGACTGGTATCTGTCCAGGGATGGGTACAGATCCCAGTTGTGACAGTGTATCAGTAGGCTGGTGTGCGTATAATGTAGTCACTGGTTTTCCTTTTTCTGGTAAGTTCATTTAAAAAATATTCTGGACATCATACAGACATTACCTAAAAGAGCTGTTTTTCTTATTTGGACTGAACTTTCCCTGAATAGATTGCCAGCCTGCAGGCTCTTTATCTCTGTGTTTCCCTCAGCCACGTTTGAACTCTAGCTGTTATAAGGGAAGTACATGCCTTTAAAAGAGCAAAATTGATAGACAAAGAGAGAGAGAGAGAGAGAGAGAGAGAGAGAGAAAGAGAGTAATATTCCGGGAAGGGGCAGAAAGAAGGGGAGATCAGGGAGGTGATACAAAAATGTGAAATCAGCATTATGCTGCCTAAAGCCACACTTGCTCTTTGATGGGTACAAACATATCAGGGGATATGGCCTATTTTTTGGCATGTAACTCCAGCCAGCAGATGAAGGAAGGCTGTTCAAAATCATCATGTTGGCAGCTTTCAAAGGAAAAGGCAGCATGTAAAAATGGAGAGAGGGCACCACAAGAATTCTTTAAAGTGGGTTTGCAAGAAGCAAACTTGAAAGAGAGCGCTTAAATGGAAAAGCTGTGTTCTATACTGAGTGTTTGCTCATTTTATTTGAAATTGAATTCAGGGATTTTAAGGTTGTCACTGATTTTCACAGGACAGTTCTACCCCCACCCCACCTGCTGAGTCAGGCTTGAAGAACATTACAATCACCCCAAAACAATCACTTGAGCAGACACAATGCTTTTAGATCACCCGGATACAATGCAGTATCATGACCATGTGTTTCTGGATCCTGTCAGGATCCTGAAATAAACCTGCTTTATTATGTTCTCTGTCCTAACAGTGGTCTTATGATTATACCCCAGGTCTAAGAAACAGGAGACCTGTTTCCACCTCTGATGTAGGTGAGAATCTCTCTATCACTAACTAGCTGCTCACAACTAACTGTTCAAAAGGGGTGTCTGCTCCTGGGTATTTCAGTCTTCACACGGTTCTCTGAATGCCCTCCAGTAGCACAGACAGGCTGTACACAGATGTCATATTTGTCTCAGGAGAATGCCTCTTGTCTGGGGATCATACAGGTGTACACATCCACTGTCCCACTTTAAGCCCCTCTGAAATTTGCTGGACAAAATGTACTAACTTTTTTGTGGGATTTCTGGTCGTACATCTGTATGATTCATTCCTGGCAAAGGAGCAGCAATGTGATGTGGAAGAGAGACTGTGAATTACTGTGCTGCTCCTGTTTTGAATTGGGTCTACTCCTGAGACAGTGGGCGTCTGTACACACCACAAGTGCAGTTGTAGGTGCTTAGCAAATGAGGTATTATAATACCTAATATATATGGCCTTCCAGCTTGGATGCATAAAGTTAAACCTACTATATATATAATACACATCCATGATAAAGGGTCAGTTTTGAAAGCCTGGGCCTTTACCTCTCTCTCCTGTCTTTTAAAATGGAAATAATACAAAGGAACATTACAATACATGGGTATTTGGAAAGCTCAACTGACATTTCTAAAGTACACCCTGATCCACAGATGGAAAGTTATATAAATGCAAAGCACTAGCGTTATTATAAGAAACTTACAGTCTACAGCTCATTGCAATCTGGTGCTGTGGAAATAAACAGGATAGCACAAATTTAGCATTATGACTTCACTGCCAGATCTAATAAGATGTAGAGGCAGGCGGAGAAGGAGTGAGTTTGTTTGAACACAAAGTGCTATAGTACCGGTAATTGTTAAATACAAGACTAATTATGAAAAATTTGTGAAAGGGAAGTTTAATGAGCTATATCCTTAGTTGGTGTAAAGTGGTATAATGCCTTGGAAGATCACATGACAGCAATTTACACACTAAAGTTTTCCTTAGCATCAAAATCCCACTGTCAATGAAATGCTAGTTTTAGAGTTTGTAAGCTGTGGTGTAAATTAGTGTAGTTACATTAACTCCAATAGAGCACTCCTCAGATGGGTGTTTGGCCCTGTTCATTAATGGGAGTTAGTGGTTTAGATTGGTGGTGTCCAACTCATCCAGTCCCAACAGTGGTGCTAATCCTTGGTTCAGAACCAGCGTGTGGAGCCATGTCTTCTGCCCCATGGGGATGGAATCTGGTGGCAGTGGTAGCATTAATTGCCACAGCTTCCAGAGCCATGACAGCTACCACTCTTCCCACTGCCAAATTTCCATTTTAGTGGACCAGAGGATGCACCTCTATGCTCTGGATCCAGTCCATGGGGTTCCTCAAAAGTAACTTGCTGCAGGTCCTGAAGCCCTGGATCTGTCCCCCAGGTTGTATCTTGGTCACCCCTGGCTTAGACTGAAAACAATAAACCCTGGAGGCTGAAGTTTAGGAATCACAGTATGAGAGAACAGAAGGAAACATGGCTTCCCTTTGCCAAAAACAAGGACAAGCTCCTGTTCTCTCCCTGACTTGGAGGAGCAGCTCTCCTTCTCTCCCTTACAGGATGCAGAGAGGGCACCCCTTCTTGCTTCACCCTACTTCAACCCATGCTGATTAGAAACAGCAGATCTGAGAAGGGGATACTCCAAGGCACATTCACTCCTCAGCTTCTGTACCGAGGTGCCCAGTAAGGAGGCCAGTTGATACGGAGTGAAATGGACCTATGATAACTGTCCTTTGATCCCAGGAAGGTGGACAGAGACTTACAGTTCAAATCATAGGCCCCTGGCACACACTTATGGGGCAAGTAGCCTGCTATATCTTAATAGTAACCCAGCCACACATTCAGGCAAATAACGGCATGTGAAAATTGGAAGGCAGCCACAAAAATATTGCACAAAATATGTGTAATATTTTTGTGTCTGTTTTCCATTGTGCCTTAAATTCAGTGCATGGCAGGGTCTCTGCCATGCAGCCTGATGCTGGCAGGCCAATAGCTATGGGTTGCAGCCCTGCATGGGGCTACATCTCACTGTTTTCAGGGTGCCAAGTCAAGGGGAGCTCATCAGCTGGGCTGGGTTGCTAGGTCACAGGGAATTGTGAGGCTTCCCATGATCTGGCAGGTTGACTCTTTTTTGCCCAACAGCTCTGAGGGAGCTACAGAGCAAGGCATTTGAGATATCCTGGCCTCAGTGACCCTGGGACTGGGGAGAAGCTCCTAAGGTTCTCATGTTCTAGGACCCTTAAAAACAGCATGTGCAGCCTGGCTACACATGCAGTTTTCTGACATCCTAGCATATAGGTTCCCCAGTTCTGGGGTCCCCCTCTCAAACCCCAGGACCCAAGCATGTCAGAATCCTAAAAAACGCAGGTGCATCTGGGCAGCACAAAAGGTTTTCTGACATCCTGGTGCATAGGGGTCTGGGAATGGCTCCAGTGTGGTTCAGAAGCTGGGACCCATAATTAGCTGGTCATCAACCCCAGCCCTGAGACCATGACAGAGTCTGGAACTGGCTCTAGTCCTGGGCTCAGACCAGCAACTGGCTGATTATTGTTCCCAGTCCCAGAACCACACCAGTCATGTGGGGCTGCAGGCATCCAGCTTTCAACTTACCAGTGCAGGGGAAGCCTGGGCAAGTAGTAATGGTGAAATGAGATACAATCCCTGATCCCACAACTGTGTCCTGCCATGCACATGACACGGCAGGAAGCATGTGTGTTGGGATCATAGATCAAGTCCCATCTATCATGCCATGAACTGAACATGTGCTAGAGGCCACAGAAAGCACCAAGCCAATAGTGGCTGGTAATACCTATTGGTCACTAGCTGCCTGGGCTGAATTCAGACCAAGTGAGCTAGAGCTAAAGGGCTAATTGATTCCATGCCCAATCCCATGACCCAGCTAGTTCCAAGCAGAAAGTCTTCGAACTACCAGCTTTTAAAGAAAATCTCTTCTGCTTTATCCCAGTCTGCTGTAGCATGTCAGCCTCTTGTTCAGTTTGTAGCCAGGGAGCACAGGGTTGTGGCAGGTGCATTTACTAACATAATGAGAGTGAGTTTTGCAGTGGGAAAGCTAGTGGCTTTAAAACCTCTCGTGCTCATTTCTCTCAGACCTCCTAATAGGAAGGGGCTGGAGATGCTCTTTACTCCAGCACAGGAATATCAAATATCTCTGCCACCCCCTCACCCTGAGCCCTCTGATGGCCTCTCAGCCAGCTCAGGGCTATGAAGCTACCACACGGAGGAAGAAGCTGAGCAAGGCAGTAGCTGCCACGACATAAAAGCACAAAGCCTCCCATTAATCTCGGCTCCTGCGGAGCGCCCACAGCGCTTTGCTCTTGTAAGAAATGGAAAATTAGCTTTGAAGCTGAGAGAAGTTCACCACCAGTAGCAGCAGCCCAGCCAGAGGAGAGGCTTCTGCACTGAAGCTGGTCGAACTGCTGCTGTCCTCAAACCTCTTGGGTCCGAGCTTGAGTCTTGGCTGGTGGGGTGTTCAGGAGATGTGCACAGTCAGTCCAGCTGTAATGAACTTTCCACACTTGTGCAGGGCTTCCCTTTTGAGAATCCTACACTACTTACAATTGACTATGCCTCACTGCATCCCTTTATGAGAGGGGTGTGTCATAATCCCCATTCTCAAGGTGGGAGAACCTGTGGGATACAGTGAAGCAAAGTGATCCAGATCCGAGTCACATTCTGGTATCGTGGCCATACCTCCATGGTAGAACACCTTCCAGATCTGCATTCAGCCCCATGGATAACATCCCAACTCACACAGCTAGTTATGTTGCAGAGCCAGCAATGACACCCACAGCTTCTGACTCTTGGGAGTTTTCTTGAGCTGCAAGAACACCCTTTTCTCAAGGGTGACCCTGCCCAAGGGAGAGGTTTTGCTCTAATTGGAATCCTTAGCATCCCTTATTCTTATAATTTAAGACTTTTGTGATTTCTTTTTCCTTCTATTCTCTTAGCCCTGTGCCCTCAGGCTGTGTTCTGTGACAAGGCCCATTTCTGGCAGCAGGGACATGACCTGTTAAACAACCCCACTCTAGGGATATGCCAGCTGCCAGCAGTAGGTTTCCAAATTATTGCTTCTCTCTCCAGGGTTCCATTTCCAAGCACAAAGTAGCTTTAAAAAGAGGCAGCATGACAGATTTGAGGTGGGCTGCAATAACCTACAAATGTTACATGTTGACATGGTTATCAGGATGTCTGAATGCAGAGGTAATTCAATAGCATGACTGTCAGGAAATGTCCCCAGGAAAGGGCTAGAGACTAGATACCCGCTTACCAGTAAACACATTAGAAGCAATGCCAGAGCCATTCACTTTGAAGCTATGTAGAGCTCACTGAGCTGGTGCAAGGAACAGGTACAAACAAGTGAGCTGAGAGAAAAAGAGAACTTTGAGTGAATTTTATGGTGATGCACGTTCGCCCCCAAGCTGTGTGTGTGTGTGTCAGGGAGGAGGGGTGGGAGTCTGAGGGTGAGACTGTGGCCTGAGGCTTGGTTTAAGAGTAGCAGAATTGTGGGATTCCACCATAACAATGGTCTGCAGGTCCAAGGCCCTGTTCCCATATGACAAGGGGGTTCACTCAGAGACCAGACAAAGGGATCAGAAGTGCAGTTAGTCCTGTAACCTTAGCAGCAGTAACCAGCCTGTGATGCACTAATGACATCTGGAATCAAGCTGTGAGCAATGATGTGAGTATTACATTATTATTATTGCCATGGCACCTAGGAGCTACAGTCACAGAACAGACCCCTAATGTGGTCCTTGTCCGAAAAGCTATGTAACCCAGGTGGTATGCGGAAAGATACCCCTTCTCCAATCAAAGGGATGCCAGCGGTTGCAGGTGTGCTGTAGGCCAGCTCATCTCCTTTCCCTACACAGCAGAGCCAGAACACCCAGTGGTATTTAACTATGTACAGGTTTAATGATACAAAATAATATAAAACTTATAACCATATCCTTACATACATATTTCTATAGGCATAGATGCATACACATGTACATAGGTTATTTACAAATATAGGTTTACACTGGCAATATCTCCTTTCAACCCTATCCCCTGTGGCCTTCTGATTTGACTGCAGCTCTTGCCCCTCAACAGAGCCCTTTAGCAGCAGACAAAGGAGCAATTAAGAATAAAACACAGGTTAATTAACAGTTCAACAGAAGGAATAACTAGTGGTGAAGGAACAATATTTGAACATACACAATCAGATTACATCAGTAGACTCACCAACATATATAGATAACCAGTACAATAGATTTGGACATAAGCAGCTTACAATCCTCTCATACAGCAATATTACAAACAAGGATGGATATTGTAGGCCATAGTTCTAAGCTGTTTGGAAGGATAGTTCTAAAATGTTTGTAGGCCATAGTTCTAAGCTGTTTGTCTTGTATATATTTTGAATAGATGGATGGATCCAGCAAGCCCTGTGAAGCAGGGACTCTTGTTTCTTATTACTTCGGGGTAGATTCCAAAATTTTTTACATTCGCAAGCAGAGCTAACTGTTCTGTTCAGTTTCCCTCAGCAGCAAATAGATTGCAAAAAAATCAGACACCAAAGAAAACCTAAGGGGATACCTTTAAGTGAGCCAGTCTAGAAATGTGGCTGTGAGTACTGTGGCAATGATGGCTCAGAGCTGCTGTCAAGGGAACCTGCCTTATTCCAGAATTACAACTTTAAAATGGTGGAAGCAGGAGAAGCAATCTGATTGGTCAATGAGCATAAAAGTTGAACTGGACTGTGTCTATTGGCAGACTTAGAAGAGTGAGACTTTTATACCTTTCTTATGCCTGAGCTTCCAATTTAGGGTTCTTCAACGGCAAGGGCTGCCAAGAGGGAGGGAATATACTTAATGAACTTTAAAAGAACTGCTACTGTTGCTCTTTCAAAATAGCAACAATGGGAGAGAACAGTGAATATGTGGAGGCATGTGGATATCACATCCCCTCCTGTTGTTTTGCTTGTAACTGCCATTCAGAAATATGGGGACACTGTCAAGCCTGGCAGGTCAAAATTTGTGACTTGCAGTACCAGCTGGATTTCACATCTCAGCAGGCGCACCCTGTGGGGAATGCTTTCCCACATGCATTTGCCTGCTTTGTTCTTCCCAGCAGGCAGCAAATTAAAATTACAAGCATTTGAATTCTCACTTTATTGTCTACAAACAGACACAGCCAGGAACAGAGGTGGTGGGTAAGAGATGTTTCTTAGTATCAAGCCTTTTGTGTAACTCTTTCTGTTTACTTATGTCAGCATAATCAGACCCACAGAACTAAACCAATTGTACATGTTCACACCATTGTCTTTCACCCCGTAAGATCCATTCAATTTCCTGCCATGCACGCACACAGAACCATGCTGCATGTGTTGTAGTGCATTGCCATGCAGGTAGCTATCCCTGCTGTGTACGTTCCCTCAACAGGCAGACAAGGTTCTTTGGGGAGATGTGATATCTTTTATTAGACCAACTAAATAGTTGGAAACATTTTTCTTTGCGAGGTTTTGGGTACAAATACCCTTCTTGAGGCAGAGGGAGAGTCTCCAGATGTATTGTGCTGTCTGCATTCTAGGTAATAATCTTCAGAGCATCAGATTACAGGAGAGTAAATGGGTCCATTCTGTAGGAGACAATAGTGAGAAGTGTATTTGTATTAAATAGGAGGTAGGGATGCATCCATACTGCATCCATACTACCACTAAACTGATTTAACTGCCACCACTACACAGGCTGGACTCTAGTCTCTATTGGGCTAGGGACAGAAATTAAACACAAACTGGTATAAGGGATTAGGAACTAATTCAAATCCATAATGACAGAAGTTCAGAAGTTCTGTGCACATAAACTGGTTTCAGAGTGGCCAAAACTGGTTTAAGATAAACCTGGATGGATATAGTATCAGACTTTACTGATATAAGGTAAACCAGTCTATCCAACTTCTGTCCCAGATTCTACAGTGAATCAAATTCTACAGTGAATCAAGTTAAGTCGTAGTCCTCCAGCATACCAGCATGCTTTGTGGCCCCAGCTGTCACCTCCAGCCAAGTTGGGTAGCCTGCCCACCCAGGTCATAGAGATGAGACAGCAAACCTCTGCTTCCAAGCCAGGCTTGCAGGCAGCAGGGGGGCAGAGAGGAGCTGGGAGGTTTTTCTGATCACTTCCTTCCTTCTGGCAGTGACTAATGCAGGCTTTTGCCTGGCTTGGCCAAGGAAAGACCGAACATCAGTACAGTTTGGTATCTGATCAATCTGCATAGACTGTCTGTACTTAGCCCTGAAGTCAATGGTAAAACTCACTTAAACTTCAATAGAACCAGCATTTCACTGAGAGTTGCCTCAGTTCAAAACCAGACAACTCCTCTCAATTCAAGGCTGAAGATCCCTTGATTGGAGGAAAGGTGTGTGCATTTCCTATAAAGAAACAAGGACTACTATACCAGTGCAACATATGTATATCAGCCAGGACTCAGGAGTGGCGCATAGCCAAGTATTTCTTTGGCTTCATAGAAACCAGAGGGGCTTCTACCACTTCTGTGGAGATTTCTACAGCTTAGTAGTTTTCACCACTAACCAAGCCTGATATCAGGTCTGTGTTTTTCTTTTACTCATCCCATTACATCCAATTAAACCCTCTTAGACTAATCTCCCTCTCTTTCTTAAATCCCTCTTTCTCCTTTTTGTCTGTGACCTTGAAATACTACAAGGAGATAGGCTTGTAAAAGTAGCTGTTCAGCCTAGTTAGACACACTCTTGCAAGTTCTTTTGCTTTTTTTTTATATATATAAATCAACCCCTCTGTCTCTTTAATCATTTTTACTGCTCTTCTCTGAACTCTGTCCAGCTTATGGATCTCTCTCTGGTATTATGGTGCCTGGAGTGGAACACAATTCCTAACAGTGATCTCACCTCAGTCATATTAAAAGTATTATCACTTCCTTGTTGTCTGATGCAATGTGACATCTCAGGGACAAGTAAGAAAATAATGCATTATGACAGATGTGATGAGCAACTGTTCTTTGTTTTCCTTCCAGCTGCTACTGTTGGAAATGATTTAGCTAAGTAGTCCAAGTACTTATTTCCTGATGAAGCCCTTCCACTGCTCCCCCAGCCAACAGAATGGAGGAGACAGTGCTTGCACATTCACTTATATATTCCATAATGTACTGTGCTAGCAAATCCCACGTCTCTCAAATGCACACATCTCTCATGCCCTTATTTTTCCCTCTCTTTGCTTTAATGACCTTCCTCTTTCCTCCACAAACCAGAAAGCTACCTGTCTTGCTGCATGGGGAAAAAACCTACAGAAAGGTACCAAGTGCTGATTGAGCGGAGTTGCTAGGAAGAGAAGCTTGAGGATCGCAAGGTGCTGTATGCTCCAAGGGATTGAGGGTTGCAGGGGGGTGGGGAAAGAGGCTACCACTTTACCTGAGGCACTGGAAGCACACTTGTGTCAGGGCTGCTGGGTCATACAGCCTTTTCTGTTCCCTCTGCTCTGTTCTGTAAGCTGCACCACCTTGGACCAATGTGCACTTTCCTTCCCAAGATTCCTGTCTGACAGCTGAAACATGCTAGTGCAGACAGATTAAAATCACTTCCAGCTCCTTCTACAAGTAAGAGGGACAACCATATTCTTTGTAGCAGCATGGGACACAGATACTCAAACTATTCCAAAAAGCAGCTGAGCAAGGCTTCTAGCAGGAAAGAGGAATTGTCCTCAGCAATTTGTAATTTCTCTTGCGTAGATGTGGCTGTGTAGTTCAAAGTTCCACTGTTTTTCTTCCTAACATATGTCACAGCAGGCTTATGCTGGCACTGAATTTATGACCCAGATACCTTGTGGACCCAAACCCTCAGACTGACCACAACTTTTTCCTTTTGATAACAGGCAAATTGTATTGATACACAGTGCTAGCAGTAAGAATAATGCAGGCAAGGCAAACAAAATAACCCTCCCCCAATTTTATATCTACCAGTCTTGGGTTCACAGAGGGAAGGTACATCTGGTCAGTACACAGGCTTCACCCTGTGGTTCTTTCTTGAATGTCAGATGTCAGCAGCTTGGAGGTTGAAGGCTGAGGCTCAACTGCTCCCTGCCCCATCCAGTGGGCTGGTGGTGTGCCCTCTCTCCATGGTGACCTCAGGTTCCCCCCTGGGGGACCCTTTGCTGCTCTGAAATCCCTCCATTTGTATTCCTTTTCTCCTCTGATGAGTCTTCATTTCCAGGCATCATTGACTGGTCTCCCTGTGGTCATCATACTGTCAGCATATTGCTTTGTTTCCCAAACCTATCGCATGCACACATATAATTTGGTCATTTACCAGTGTCTTAATTTGGGCACGACCCGGCCTTTTAATTTGGTCTGCTGACCAAACCTGGAAATCTCAAGGGCTCTGAAGATGGGCACTGTGACCTGGTGCCAATGGGGCAAGCCTCATGTTGTGTAACACTGTTCAGATGTTTTTAAATTTCTCAGGATGTGTATGCTGGCTTGCTTCAGACTCAGTGGGCCTTGAAGGAAACTTTGTCACTAATAGGCTTTTAGAAACCAATTAACCCTTGCTGTTTCCCTGGACTATTACTCTAATGCATATCTACTCTACCTACAAGTCAGTTCCCAAAAGCAAACCTCTAAATGTCATTTTCTAGTCATCATCTTACATGCAATTTGTTGTCTACTATCACTACCAAGTTAGCTGGTATTTCTCTGGTTTCTCCCACTAACTAAATATTTTCCCATCAGATTATTTCCTCCTGAACATTTAATCTGGCATAGCCCCAACAAATCTCATATATTTTTTTCCTCTGTATTCCAGCCTCCATAGGTTCCTTTTGTGGTATTTTTATGTCCTGACTGTTGCTTATAACACCCATCATACTAGCATTTAAAGGACAGAAATTTAACCAAGAGAAATATGGGAGAATCCTCATGGC
This sequence comes from Crocodylus porosus, assembly GCF_001723895.1. Classification (NCBI taxonomy): domain Eukaryota; kingdom Metazoa; phylum Chordata; order Crocodylia; family Crocodylidae; genus Crocodylus; species Crocodylus porosus. The sequence goes on along the minus strand of NW_017728931.1, from coordinate 49,710,733 downwards.
AGTGATAAAGACATTGTTGATAAGAGGTACTGATATGAGAGAGACTATGACCCTCTTTTATGTTGATAGAAGGCCTGGCACAAGGAAGGCTTAGCTCATGAGTAGCTTTCCAAGGCACTGCCACAATATAGTTGCAATGAAGCTTGTGTATGTCAGGCTGCTGAACTCTGTTTTGGCTATCTGAGCTCTTTAAAAGAAATATAGCCATTCACATCAACTCTCTACTGGTGGTATGAACCATGTAAGGTCAGCAAGTAAGTCAGACTTTTGGCCTAGGTAGCCTTTATTCATATCTCTTTAAAATCCATCTTTTTCCCTACCGAGGCTGGAAACACAGAACAACATTAAAAAAACTGGATCTACTGAAGCCAGTTTGGCAGAATTTACAAATATCTCTACCTCCTTAATCCAATAAACTTTGCATATAGCTATATCTTCTAGAAATACTCCTTGCAGGCTATAGATGCAAACCATTGTTGATTAGAGCAGCTCAAGTGCCTGATGAAAGACCCAGAGATGGGCATGACTCTTAATTCTCTCTCTCTCTTTCCTGTAATTTTAAGCTATTTGTTTTGTGGCCCAAATGCAATAATGTTTGCCTCCAAGGCTACCGCTAAGCTTCAGGTCTTGGCTTCCAGCTGCTATTACCAGCACAAACAAATCTTACAGTGACTTAATCCCAAGGTATCCTAGCAAACTGGGCAAATAAAGTGCTTATTGCCTGAATGTATTTTGGCTTAATTGAGAAGCAGATGATACTGTTTATTTGGGGTGGGAGTGTGGGGAGAAATGCAGTGCATCACACAGTAAAGGGGAAAGTTGCAGTATTTTCTGTAACAATGGTTTCTCCAAGCTAGGGCTGTGGTAAATGGTAGGAAAGAAAAGTAACAAAGACAGTGTAAAATGCCTGAGAACCAATGGGGAAAGGGTAAGATCTGCTGATTAACTGCCATATTTGCCATTATGTTTCATGTGCACAATTATGACTTACTTCAGATAGTTCAGTGTGATAGGCTTATATGATTTGGGACCTGATCCTGCTGGGCCCTGAGGGGTCCCGACTATTCAACAACCAGTGAAATCCTCACTCAGTACACACACACGCACCATTGACTGTTTGTGTTGTGGTAGCCTGATTAAACTCTAGTTATGGATTATGACCCTATCATGCTAGATACAGCACAGACACAGAACAGAAACATAGTTCCTACTATCTAGATAAATTTAATCAGCAATGTCCTTGTAGCATGATGCCAGTAATTCTGCCATGCTTCCATTTCTGCTTGTGAAACCTGGCACTATTCCCACAATCCAGCTGGAGATGTTGAAGTTGGCTTTGAAGTTTATCAAAATTGCTTATAGGTGGGCCAGACAGGTTTACTGTTAACCAAAGTGAGCCCTCTCCTGCATAGCAAAGCAGTCTACTGTTACAGTAGGAGGAAGTAGAAATTCAGTTCATGGCAATTCTGATCACTGTACCTCAGTAGAACAAATTCAGTCTCTTCATACAAGGTATGACATGCTGTTAAGTCAAAAGCATATGTGTGCATACTCATGGCAGGACTGCATTTGGCTCCAGGCCATTGGGCTGGCTTCAGTTATTTCACTTTGATGCCAGCATTAAGCACATGTTGATAATGAGTTAGGTGGGTTAGAAATGTAGGTGTTTGAGAGAGCCTGAATAGAATAATTGATTTCTTAATTAGATGTAATTATTGAGGAGCAGGAGCTAAGGAGAGGGAGAATGTGGAGGAAGGGGATGAGTGTCACTATAAATAAGAAAATTCCTCTTGGGCTGAAGGTTGCATAAAATAAACAGGGAAGAAAATATGCTGGGTTTGCTGCTTTTTTATTTTTAATTTAATATTTCAGGCCAAATTAGCCAAATCAGTTTTGAATCTGTTTATCAACTGAGCAGAACTCAATCATTCAAGTCTGTGTGCTGCTACTACCTACAAGTATCCTCCTTCTTTAGCCTGAGGCTTCAAATACTCCTAAACCCATGGCAGGCACCCTACATGCAGGCCCCAAGCCAGGAGGTCTTGGAGGTTGGATGTCCCCAAGTCTCACTTGCCTTTAGCCCAAAGACCAAAGGAGCGATCCGGGGAGAAATCCCCCATTTCCATAAAACAGGTGTGTAGCTGAGATCTTCCCCTTGGGAGTCTATAGTAGACTCTTGCAAGGTGTCCTGTCTACAGTGCATTGGATAGGACTCCAGTTTCTACTACACAATGCCATTTAAAGTGATCTCGGCCTAGGGAACAGACCAGTGCCCTTTGGCCCTCTGATTTCTGAGGGAAGAGTAAAAGGGGATGAAGCCAGGTTCTGCTCTTAAATACTTTTAACTGAACACAAAACTCCAGATCCACCCCCATGCCTGCACTGCCCCCTAATTTTATTTGTTTGTTGCCTTGTGTCAGCATTTCATTCTTGTTTATCCTGTTTTTCCTGTGGGATTGGATGACTGGAAACCAGTATGTTTATAGTACATCTCCCAAGGGCAGGAAATCTGGGTAATGCAGACAGGAAGTGAATTGATTTTCATTTAGACTATTTAAAACCCTTTGACTGTTCTATTGACTTGTTAACTCAACAGCTGAAAGAAAAGCTTTCATTGCTACAATTCCTGCATTCTTGACTTTACTGAAGGTCACCTTTTAACATCTCTGTCCTTCACTGCCTGTGATTATCTGTTAGCTGGCTAATAATATTCACCTGAATCTCTGAAGTGCTGAGAGAGGTGAGGGGCTAATACACAGGCAGTGCTTTGAGATCCTCAGGTAGGGAGTCTGGTAGAAAGACAAAGTAGCAGTGTGTTACTCATTTGTTCTTGCGCCAGTGTGACGCTGGAGCACGATCTTCCTCTCACGTATGCCACTGTAAAGTCTGGAGTGACTCCTTTGCTCAAGTTCACATCAAAGCAGCTGCTGCTACCAGGACAGAAGGGAGGCAGCAACTGCTTCTCTTCTTCAGGTAATGCATGGAGTGAAGAACTTGGCCAAAGGTGTAGTTGGCTCTCCCCACTGCAAGAGCCCCTGTGGGGCCTGAAGTCACAAGGGAATCAGTTAGTTGGAAGTTTACCACACCAGCACCTCTTTCTGTCTCATATCTGCCCACTCCTACTCCATCACTCTCTTGCTTCTAAAGAGGTGGCTCTTTGCTGGGGAAGAGGGATTTAGCAGCAGGGGATCTCACTAGGACAGTGTGACACTGTGGCTTCACAGGCCAAATGAGTGGTGTGGGGCCAATTTGCAGGCTGGATCAAGCCCTGGGGCCCAGCACCACAACCTCCCTGCTCCAAGCTCTGGGATTGGGGCCTGGGGGCCTAGCTCTGTGCACCAGTATTGGGCCCTAGGGATCTGAGCTGCCTTTGCCTGGCTCCGCACACTGGGCATGGGCACCTCATCCAGCACACAGGGCCCAGGGCTCCCTATGGTCCAGAAATTTGACAGCAGGGGACACGGTGCTGTGGGCCAGGGGTTGAACACCCCTGCACTAGGGAGCTATGTGGTTCCTGTGGGTCAGTTCCGTGGACCGGCCACAGTGCAGTGAGGAGCAGTTCCCTTGTTAGAGACAATGAACAGCACGGCACAAACCTGGCTGAGGGAAGGCTGGGGACCCTGTGGTTTTGCTCCAGACAACTGGTATGCTTTCACATTAGGACTCTTCTTAGACAGAGTGCCAAAGGGCACTCTGATAGTAGCATAGGGACTGATAATCAGGTATCGTGGCCTGATAGAGAGGTGCACATTTTGCATATTGTATTATGAAAGCATGAAACTGTCCTGTTTCTTCTATTGAGTTTATATGCCAATTTTTCAAGGCAGGGACTGTCTATTTTTATGTGTCTATGCAGTGTTGAGGTCGGTGGGACCAGGGCCATATTAAACCTTTTGTGGGCTCTAGGCAAACAAACTCGTGGGGCCTGGGACAGTCGAGATACCTCTCTCCACTCCAATGCTGCTGTCTGCGGAGAGTAGAGCTTGGAGCTGCCAATAGGAAGCAGCTGCCATGGTGGTGAGGCTGGCAGAGGGAGGGGAAGGGAAGAGATGTGAATGGGGCCATTCACGCCGCCACTGCAGAGGGAAGGACTGCCCCCCCACCCCATCTCAGGGCCCTGGGCATGTGCCTGTGTATCAATCTGACCCTGAGCGTCAGGTGTCTTGGTCAGTCCCTCAGTTCTGCTGTTATGCAAACGCATCATAGTTAAACCAGTATTAAAAGATCTTAGAAGGTGGCACAAAGCCAGCTGATTTTAACCTCACCAAGAAGATGCCTAGTTCAATGAGGTTTGTACTCTTTTGGGGGCAGCTTTCTGTGAGCAGAGACTCTTAATCATGTGCAAATAAAGTGTTTCCCAAGGGCTGACAACACTTTGTTGGCATGTTCCTTTACAAAAAAAAAAAAAGGTGAGTTCAATACCTAAAAAATAAAATGGTACAAGTATGTCCAGCCTCTGAGAGTAACATGTTTATATGAAATCTCCCTTTTTTGGTGAGGGGGAAGTAAAATTCAGCAAAACAGAGCCTCCTTGGGAAGGTGAAACAGAGCTGTTTGGTTAATCCCTGAACATTTGTTTAGGGAAATCCTGCAATGGCCACCAGATGTGCAGAGAAGGGACCTTTATCTTTCCTGTTACCCTTGTTTGAGAAATTCTACAATGGACATCATCAGGTCTGGGAAAAATGGCCTTTATATCCTATATCTAAATGATAGTTAATACCTGTGGTGGAGAGACACCAAGGTCTTTTAGTGACCACTCAGAAAGCAGTGATGCTGCATTGGGCTGCTGGTCATTTATACAGCTCCCAAGAAGTGCTTGTATGGATGAGAGGGTGAGAAATATGCCTTACACAACATATGTAAATGGCAGCCAATTCATCCTTTTTTTTTTTCTCCTGAGTGCAAAAGGCCTATAAAACAATTAGAGCTTAAAATTGGACTCCTGGCAGAGAATGAGAGAGGGAGTTTATGCCTTGTTAAGTGTAATCAGTTTGGTGATAAGGGGACAATTTCAGCTGTGTGAGATATAATTACATCATAAACTGCACATTACAAACAGGGCAAGCAGAGGTGAAAAGGTAAAATGAGAATAAGCGATGTTGCCCTTCGGGGGATATAGTTAAGGAAACTTCACTTGGATCCGGTTCCCAGAGAAAGTTCTCCAGCTGGAATTTTAGCCTGGGAATGGAGGCAGATGTATCAGGACATTTTAGCTCTAATGGATGCTCCAAGCCCATGGATAGCAGGATCAGGCACACACATTGGGCTGTGCTGCCAATGTGCAGGGCTCTGAACCACAGGGAGGAGCAGGATGTAACTTTGGTCGAGTAAAATATTAACCAGCAGGAAGAGTCCACTTGGAAGCAGAAGGAGCCTTCCTGAATTAGACCCAGTTCCATTTTTGTCATGGGGAAGCATGCGTATCTTAAAGAGTCTGCAAGAAGCAGGCAGGGACCAAGTTTAGTTATGAGTAGGATGACCATATGGGACAATGTGAAATCTGGGATGCTGCCCCATGGCCCCTGCTCCCACCTTGCAGGCAGAGCCAGGGGTGGGGCACCACTGGTATTACTATTCAGGCCCCTGAGGAGTCAAGGTCCATTAATGACCCATTGTTCTTTCCTTCACAGGTGTTTACAAGCCCCTTATTAATGGTCACTCCGCTAATCAAGCTAACCTGTTATAGGGCAGTTAGAGCAAGTTTGCTGTCTGCTAGGGCTTCCTATATCACAGCTCATCCCTGGGATACTTGTTTTAATTTTCACTGGCCAGCTGGGACTGACTTCCAAAATCCGGGACTGTCCCAGCCAATCTGGGCTATATGGTCACTTTAGTTATGTGTGGAATGATGTTCTTTTAAGCTTCTCTCTTATATGAAGAACCAAAAATGAAGAAGAGCTGAAGATTTTTTTCCCCTGTTATGGAAACAGAAATTTGAATTCTGATCAATGAAAACTAGGCCAAAAACTTCAGCAGGTGCCCAGCCCTTTCAACCCACATCCATATCCAGTACAGTGTTCATGGTGAGGCCTGCTCTAAAGCAGCATGTCATGGAGCAGGGCACAGGAGCGGCCGTGATCTCTCTCTAGTGCCCCCTGCCCTGCCAAGTAGGCGGTTCAGCACCCTCTTACTCGCCCGCCACATCTTGTTGTTATATGGTTCTATAGGGGGGCTGCCTCTTATCGCCCTGGACACTGTGCTATGCTTGTACTGTCCCCCGTTCCGTAGGGAGTGACCTGGTGCACCCCAGCCTTATGAGCTATGCGTGCCTCCAGCCTCCCCTTTAGCACGCCCCAAGCCTCACAGATGTACCGGATGCTATCTGGTCAGCTTCCTGTATGTGCCCTTCACCGGTGCCCCTGGGCTTGTCACGCACCCGGCACCCCTCTATCCGCTAGTCCTCTCGGGCCTACTAATTATATCCGCCCCCCTCCTGGGGTCTGCTCAATATACTCGCCCCTCCTGGGGCCTCTCCATGCACAGATGGTGCCCCCCCACTGGGGCCTGTCCCTCCGCGCACTTGCCCTCTCCGGGCTCTCTATAATCATGGACTTGCCCTCTCCAGGCTCGTCTCTATAGTAGCACCCTACCCTGGACTTCTCTTCCTGTGTGCTCCCCTTGGGGCAAACACAAGCCCCTTGAGAATCTTGCTGTTGCTCCTTGGAAGTGGGGCTCAGGTGGCCTTAGCCATGCCTGGCCCCAAAATCCTCTTTGCCTTTCTCAGGGCTGGGGTCTTGCACCCCAACTACGGTGCCCTCACCAGCACTGTACTCCCCCCCAGGGCTGGGGTAGTACACCCCGCTATACCACACTCCAGCGCTGGGAGCACCCCCACTTTACTGGGGCTCTCCTAAATGAGGCCTCCTCTACCCCTACAGCCTCGCCTGGTCCTCCAGTATAACAATAACTAAACAGAACCATAAGCCAGCCGGCTGTAACACAACAATAAGCCTCCTGGCTATAACATAGGATCTAGGCCCACCTGGCTCTCTTGCAAAGGCCTCCCAGTCAGGGTTCTCTCTACCCTTACCATGGTGCAGCCTCTGCTCTAGCTCTAGCTCTAGCTCTAGCTCTAGCTCTAGCTCTAGCTCTAGCTCTAGCTCTAGCTCTAGCTCTAGCTCTAGCTCCTGCACCTCAAGCTACCAGGCAGGAACTACTGCTAAGATTTGGCCTGGGGTGTTTATAAAGGCCTGGCCCTGCCCCCTTCTGGTCATGTGACCAGCCTGGCTGCTCCAGCAACTAACACCTGTGGTGTCTCAGGGAGCTTCAGCAGCCCTTATTCCTTCATAGGAACATGGCACCCAAGTGCTCCTGTGACACAGCACTTTCGTAATCCTAATGGCAAAACTAGCACACAGGGTCCTATAACTCTTGGGTTTTTTTAATGAATTTTTTTTTCCTTGCCAAAGAAAAGCATTGGGTGAAGGAAAGGAACGGTGGACCAAAAAGACCACTCTCCTGGAAATATGGCAGATGTTCCTTTTGATAGAAATGTCCTGGTTTTAAAAATAGAGACAGGATGCCAAAACATTGTTTGTCCCCAGTCAAAATGTTTTACAAAAGTTTTTCATCTGGGGACCTAAGCCCTGAAAATTTCCACCAAAAGTCAGTTTCTGACCTGAAAACAGATGTTGAAACTTGAAAGAGTTCCAGTTGGGTGGGTTTGATTTCTTGAAATCAAAGAAATGAAAAAAAAAAATCAAAGGAAATTCATTATTTTTCTTTAAAAAATTTCCATAAAGAATAACAGGCACCCCTCTATTTACTGCTGTTTCTGCAATTATAGAGGTGCAGGATGGTCAGGACTTAGTGTGGTTGTAGGAGTTGGGAGTTTGACTCCTTTCTTATTACTGAGTTGCTGTGTGGTGTTCAATAAATCACTTAACCTCTCTGTGACATAGTTCCCCATCTGTAAAATGAGGATGATAATCAGATTTGCTTAACCCACAGAAGTGTTAGAAGGATGAATTAGTATTGTTATTACAGTCGTTTATATCTCTCTCTGGGGCAAAGACTGTCTTTTTTTCTGTGCCCAGAAAACAGCTAGCACCAAGGTGTCCTGTTCCATAAACAACGTTCATAGACACTACAACAATATAAAAAAATGACACTAAAACAAGACACTCATGAATACAGCCTGTGTGGATGTAGTGAACAAAGTAGTTTAGATTAAGAGCATATAAGTATTTACTATGCTTTTGGTAGTACTGTACAACAATGTTAATCAAGTGCAACAGTGGTATCACTAATACAAATAATAATAAAATCAAATATTTTCCAGGGACACAAAGCAAAAACACTAAGATCCCCACTCCCCCAGCAACATCACAGCTTTAAAGGGCAGAGACAACTAGGGAATGCTTACACAATGTTGTGAAGATATTGCTATTTATTTATGCTCCATATCTCAGTAGACCTAGCAATAAGACCCGGGCAACGTTGTTCTAGGCACTATACAAGCATGCGGTAAGAGATGATTCTTGCCCTGAAGAGCTTAGAGGGAAAGCAGGCAATGAGCAGGAACGGATACAGAGACACAGATGTCTGAGGAGACTGGAATGTGGTCACACAGCAGGTCAGTGGTAGAGGTAAGCACAGAACACAGGTCTTCTGCCTCCCAGCCCAGTGCTCCATCCAGTGGAACATAATGCCTCTCATGTTACCCTAAAAGTTATACTTGTAAGAAATGTCTTGGGTGGATGAACATTACAATGCACAAATGGGCCAGTGTGGTCATTTGGTGGCATGTGTGATGCTCCCAAGTAATCAGCTATGCTACTGGGTAGAAGGGAATCTGGCACACCAGGGCTAGGGACAGACATTACACCAGTGATCAGAAACTGGTTTAAACCTGTAACAGAACAGATATTCAGTGCACATAAACCAGTTGGAGATAAACCTGGATGAATGTAGTATCAGACTTAACTGATTTGGCTCAAGCCAGTTTATGCAACGTCTGTCCCAGACCCCTTGCTGGTTTAAGATAAACCAGATTCCCCCAGCATCCCGGCATGCTCTTTGGACTGGGTGGGGCTCTCTGCTCCACAGCAGGGCTGGCCCCTCCCTCTGCTCCCTGGCTGGAGCTCCAGAAGAGACTGCAGGCACAGTAGGGTCTGCCTGGCTTCCCCTTGCCCTACTCCACCCTCACTGCTCAAGCAGGAATTCCCCACTTCCTTCCTCTCATCTCCCACAGCAGGGACCCCAGCCTCACAGTCCCTAGGCATGTGGTATGCTACCTAATGCTGAGAGGTGTCTGTGTGTGTGTCTCTCTCTAATTTCACTAGGGCAGGCAGACAGAACAGTGACCTCTTAGGGCTATTTGGAGCTAATCAACAGGTCAGCCTTAAGCTGTTTAAGAAGAGCCTGAAGTAATGGAGAGAGCCTATTGTTTTGCTGATGAGGTGATAATCACTGTTATCAGCCCCCTGCTGGCTTGCTCCCCTGTCAGTTTGCTTCAGACAGTATGACAAATCAGGGAGGGAGATTGAAAAGCATCATATCATCAGCAGATGTATGAAATGCACACTCCCCCTTGCCTCAGAGTGCTAGCAGGGGGCTGCGGACTGGCAACACTTCCACCCTTTAAGCATCCAGTGGGGGAAAGCCTGGGAGTGTGCAGGAAGACCTCCCTAATCAGAGGTCCTGCTGGAGCCTGGCCATGCCCCCACAAGCTTAGTATTGTGGAAGGAAAGGGAGGGCTGCTTTAACACCCACCCCAGCTTCTAGCCTGAGCCACTGCAGGTATGTGCCTGAAGTTCCTTTTGAATCTCTGTCCCTAGCCCTGAAGTATAAATCTAAGGCTTCAAGAAACAGGTGTCTATCACCCTCACCAGTCAGTGCAGACTCTGCACTGGAGATGGGAATCAAGGATGTGCATCCAACCCAAAGGGACTGATCTAGTAATCATTGAATAGTTCACACCTCTTTGGTTTATCTGTGTTTAGAATGAGTAGATTGTTATTTGCATGCAGAGCTGGTCTTAGGGGTGGGTGCCAAAATACAAATTCACCCAGAGTACCTTTTTCCCTAAGGCCAGGTCTGCCTTCGTGGCCTGCAAGGAAATGTTTGAGTTGTGCATGTCCATTTTATAAAAGAGCCCAAAGTCCTTCTGCCCCCTGCCCGGCAGCACCTGCTGAGTTGGGGCTTTTTTTTTAACAAGTGCTGGGAGCTGAGGCAGGCGGCAGCCATTGCCAGGCTGGGAGAGCAGGCGGGGGATGGGCCTGACCTGGCTGATTCGGCAGAATTGAATTGAGACAGTGACTCAAATCACCGAATTGAATCACTGTCCCCCGAACTGGCTGCATCTGAAGTGAATACTAGCCTCTTCGCAGAGGCCTACCAGTAACATGACAGGTGACTATCATGAAGAGAAGTGGTGAGGGGTCCAGGTGGCTCATGAACCTTCAGATGAGCCTCGTCCTTAGATACTACAACCACAGAATTCCATACTGTAGCAAATGATGCAGAATAACGCTTAGTCTTTATACTCCTCTTTTGAGCAGCCTTGTAAACAATCCTGTGGGCATATCTACACTTGCATTTATGCTGTCTTAAATTTATTGTGTAGTAAGTGGGAATTGGCTGGTGTCTATATGTATAGGCACTAAAGCGCATTAACATTGTGTGTGGAGTGACTTGGGGCTAAAGTTAGTCACTAGTCAGTCCACACATATAGTGTTACTGCACAATAAGGTGTCTACACTTGTGGTACTGTGCAGTAACTAACTGGGCATAAATCTGATACTTGCATTATGTAGTTATCAAATTTACACTCAAGTCAGCATAAGTCATAGATTTCATAGACATTTGAGCTGGAAGGGACCCTGAAAGATCATCAAGTCCAGCCCCCTGCCCCAGGGCCAGGAAGTCAGCAGGGATCATAGGATCCCAGCAAGATAAACATCCAAA
>NW_017728931.1:49698303-49699722 GCF_001723895.1 Crocodylus porosus | reverse complement strand
TGGGAAGAGCAGTCAGCCAGGTCTGACCGCTCACGTAGGTTCCTAGCCAGAATGCAGGACCTCCACCTAACCCAGGAGGTGCACAGCCTCACCAGGGGAGACGCCTTGTTGGACCTGGTGCTGGCTGCTGGCAATGACCTGGTGAGGGGGCTGTGGGTGCTCAAGCACCTGGGCAACAGTGATCATCACCCACTGGAATTCACCATCTAGTGCAAGGTGGCAAAGGCCTACAGCAAGGCAGCAGCCCTAGATTTCAGGAGGGCGAACTTCAGTGCTTCCCCGACTATTCTCCTTAGTTCATTGAAGTCCGGAAGGGGAGGGGAGCCAGGTGTCCAAGAAAAGTGGTTGCTCCTTAAGGAGACAATCCTCCAAGCCCAAAGGGAAGTAATCCCAACAGGGATCAAAGGGAGCAGGAGGGCGCAAAAGCCCCCATGGCTCACCAAAAGCATCTGGGAATCTCTTCTAGCTAAAAGGGAGGCGTACACACAATGGAAGGGAGGGGCCATCGCCAGGGAGGACTATACTGTAGTTGCTTGGGACTGTAGGGGGGCAGTCAGGAAGGCCAAGGCGGAGATGGAACAGGGACTAGCTTCCCAGATCAAGGATAACGAGAAGTCCTTTTTTAAATACATAGGGGGCAAAAAGAAGGTACCGGGTAACGTGGGGCCCCTGCAAGACACACTAGGAAATTTGATCGTCACACCAGACGACAAAGCTAACCTATTTAATGATTTCTTTCCCTCTGTTTTCCTGACCAGGGACTGGAACAGCCACCCCACTCTGGGCCCCCCTTAGATCCCAGGGGCGGCGCATCTATGCCAAGGGTTAGTGAGGAACTAATTAGGGAACTTCTGGAGGGACTGGCTGTATTCAAATCAGCTGGTCTGAACGATCTTCACAGTAGAGTACTGAGGGAATTAGCTGAGGTCATTGCGGGACCCCTGGCACAGCTTTACGAGCACTCGTGGTGCTCTGCTGTGCTGCCAGAGGACTGGAAGAGGGCCAACCTGGTTCCCATCTTCAAAAAGGGGAGGAAGGAGGACCAGGGAAACTATAGGCCAGTTAGTCTTACCTCAATCCTGGGCAAGCTTTTTGAGAGAATTATCCTGGCACATGTCCACGAGGGGACAGCAGAGGAGATTATGCTTAGGGGCAACCAACACGGGTTCATTAGAGGCAGGTCCTGTCAGACCAGCCTGGTGGCCTTCTACGACGAGATCACCAAATCTTTAGATGCAGGGGTAGCAGTGGATGTAATCTTTCTGGACTTTTGGAAGGCCTTCGACACTGTCTCTCACCCCATTCTCATTAAGAAACTGGGGGACTGTGGTGTTGACACCTCCACAGTCAAATGGGTTGCCAACTGGCTGGAGGGCCGCACCCAGAGAGTGGTGGTGGATGGGTCATTTTCGACCTGGA
>NW_017728931.1:49693271-49697114 GCF_001723895.1 Crocodylus porosus | reverse complement strand
CAAGCAAGACCTACCTGCAACAAACCTGTGCTGGGTATCCCTCAGGATCTTGCCATCAGCTAGACTGTTAAGGATGGCCTCTTTGATAATCTTTTCCAAGACCTTTCCCAGGATAGAGGTCAGGCTGCTGGGCTTGTAGTTTGCTGGATCTACTTTCCTCCCTTTCTTGAAGATAGGCACCACATTGGCCTTCTTCCAATCATCGGGCACTTCACCAGAGGACCAGGAGTTCTCAAAGATCCATGCCAGGGGCTGAGCTATGATGCTTGCCAGATCCTTGAATACCTGTGGGTGTAAACCTCCAGGGTCAGCTGACTTGAAGGTATCCAGCCTGTCAAGGTGTTCCTTCACAAGATCAGCTTCGCTGGAAGGTAAGGAATCTCCCTCACCTGGGCCTCCCTGACCCACATGGGACTGGTGAAAAACTGATGCAAAGTACCCATTTAGCAAGTCTGGTTTTTCATGGGCATTGGTTGTCAGCTGTCCCATCTGGTTTAGCAGGGGTCCAATGTTGCCCTTGCTTTTCCTCCGGCTCCCCACATATCTAAAAAAGGACTTGTTATTGTCCTTGATATTTGTAGCTAGCTGGGGTTCCATCGCAGCCTTGGCTTTCCTGGTTTGCTCTCTGCAGGTCTGGACCAGAGCAGAGTATTCCTCCTTGGTGGTGGTTCCAGTCCTCCATCCTTTGTAGATCTTCCTTTTAAGATGCAGGAAGTCTGCCAGTTCCCTGGAGAGCCAAGGGGGCTGCTGTGCCCTTTTGCTGCCTTTCCTTCAAGACAGGATAGACTTTGCTTGCGCATCTAGGATTGCTCCCTTGAGGAGCAACCACTCATCCTGAACTCCCCTCCCCTTTCAGTTGTGGCCTTTTAGGGCCTCACTGACAAGCCTCCTGAGCTTGTCAAAGTCAGCTTTCCTGAAGTTGAGGACTTCTGTATTACTGACTGACTTGCCAGCTTTATGGCAGATGGTGAAAGTGACCAACTTGTGGTCATTGTCACCCAGCTTACCTTCAATCGTTAGGTCACTGGTTAGGTCATCCCCGGTTGCCAGAACCAGATCGAGCAGCACTTTACCCCTCGTCAGCCCATAGACTTCCTGCGTCAGATAGAGGTCATCCAGGTACAAGAGAAAGCTTTGTGACCGCTTGGATTTGGCTGAGCACTTCTCTCACGAGAGGTCTGGGTATTTAAAGTCTCCCATGACAACCATACACCAGGAGCATGTGGCCTCAGCCAATTCCCTGGCAAACTCCTCATCAGGATCTTGACCCTGGGTAGGGGGTCTATAGTAGACTCCCACCATAGTATCCCCTGTGCCATGTTCCCCACGGATTTTAACCCACAGGGTTTCAAGTCATCCACCATGGGTGCCAGTGTCAGCTTGCAGGAATGCGTAGCTCTCCTTGATATAGAGAGCTACACCCCCGCCCCTTTTGTCCACTTGATCCCTCCTGTACAGGGTATAGCCATCTATACCAGTGGCTCAGTCATGGGTGGAGTCCCACCAGGTCTCTGTTATCCCTATGACATCATAGTTATTTGCATTTAGCAGGAGGCCAAGTTCCTCCTGTTTATTTCCCAAGCTCCTGGCATTTGTGTACAGGCAGGCAAGTGTCCCCTTGGGGGCCCTAGCCTTGCCTACAGTGCATTCCAGGGCTGGGGCAGGGGTGGGTTCCCTTAAGTGCCTTGGCCCGCTGGCTTTGCAAGGGTTGCTCAGCAGACCAGCAGTGGCAGTGGTCCCCCCATCTCCTGGTGGGCTTAGTTTAAAGCCCGGTGGAGCAGGTCAGCCAGTCTGGCTGAGAAGAGCCTTCACCCCAGCAGAGAGAGGTTGATGCTGTCCCTTCCCAGCAGCTCGCTGCCTCTCTCACCAAAGAGTGGGCTGTGGTCATGGAAGCCAAAGCCTTCCCAATGACACCAGCGCTACAGTCTTTGGTTCGCTACCTGGATCCTCCTCTCCCTCCTCAGCCCATAGCCCGAGACTGGGAGGATTGAAGAAGACACCACCTGCGCCCCCAACCCCTTAAGCCCCACTCCCAAATCCCTATAGTGCTTCATGACCCAGCTGGGAGCGCTCCGAGCTGTGTCATTGGTGCCCACATGGATAAGGAGCATAGGGTAGTGGTCAGTGGGCTGGAGGAGCTTAGGGATCTTCTCCACAATATCTTGGATTCTGGCTCCCAGGAAGCAGCAAACTTCCTGAGCTAAGGGGTCAGGGTGGCAGATTACCCCCTCAGTCCCCCTCGGGATGGAGTCTCCCACAACAAACACTTTGCATTTTGTCTTGGAGGGAGTATGGGCAGTAGCTATAGTAGTGCCCATGTTGCCTGCAGGAGCTGGCAACTCAGCAGGCTCTTCTGGGGCTTCAAGAGGTTCGTACCTGTTGCAAAGCTCCAGTGGAGTGGGGGCCTTGGTGCAGTGGGCCTTGGGGCCCTTGACCAACTTGTTCCATCCACTTGGCTTGACAGTAAGGGAGGTCCTTGAGTCCTCCTTTGTCCTAGAGGGAGACAGTGGTCTACCCTTCCTCTCCCAGGGGAGAAGGGCCTGGCAGTAGGAGTCTATCTCCTGCTCATAGTCCCTGATGGCACGCAGTCCCTGGACTGCGGCCTGGAGCTCCTTCAGCTGGCATGCCAGAGACCCCAGTAGGGAGCAGACCTCACAAGGGGAGATGGCCATGCTCCTGGGCCCCAGAGCCTGAAAAAGTGACAAGCAGCCCCTGCAGCCGAGAGCCAGGGGCCCCGTCTGCGTGGAGCCCGGAACCATGGGCTCTGCCTGGGTGGAGGCCTCTGAGATGCCAGAGTGGGGGGCATAAGCCACAAGCCTCACAGGACCCTCGGGGTGTGGTGCGTGCCCATCCATGTCTTGCTGCTGGTGGGCTGGCTACAGCTGGATCTGGCTTCCCTAGCGAGGCTTACAGGCAGAGCCTCGGGCCCTCCCATGTGCCCTCCTGCGCAAACTCCCACACTAACTCCCACACCAGGCCCAGGAGCATGCTTGCTTGCACGGCCTGTTTGCGAGGCTCCAGTCGTGTGGCTCCCTGTGGGGCTGGGCGAAGTAGGATCGGGGGGCGGGGGGGCGTGACCCGCCTCGGCCCCATTCAGCCTGCTCCCAGCTGTTTAGGTCTCTCTCTCCACAGGCCCCTACTTACTGGCAGTCAGGCTGGGGCTTGTCAGGGGTCTTGGGGTTATGCTGGGGTCCCTAGGCTGATAGGGGTGCAGCGGGCTTGCACCCATTCATCTTGCATTGGAGCCAGGGAATGGAATGAGGCTTTACCATTGCCGGGCCCTTTTTAAACTGTGCACATGCACAGAAGGGCTGGCCGGTGCCTCGCTGGTCTCGGGGAGCTATGAGGGTCTTTCTCTCCACCAGAGGAGGGGGACAGGTAAGAAAAGCTCCATAGTCTTTATATTCTAGGGGACTAGAAGTCGCTATATTTACAGAGAAGTATGGGTGCGTATGTGTAGACGTGTGCACCTATATTGTGCTGTAATTTCAGTTACTGCTCAGTAAATGTGCATGTGAGTGTTACCATGCTCCCATTTCAAAGATAGGGAAGTTGAAACAGAGAGGTAAAGCAATTTGCCAAAGGTCAGACAATAAATCAAGGTTGTCCATTCCTCCAGACTCCTTTCCATACAAAATATCACTATTTTCTCTGTAAGCACCACTTGCTGTTGTAAAAAATTCAAAGGGAAATTGTCAAATGCTTTGGTGTTTGCAAAACCCAGTGAAAATATGATATTTTTGTCACCATTTCATAGTTTAATAGTTTCTAGGGTTGGAAGGGACCTGAGCAGATCATCGTGTCCGACCTTGGCAGGAAAGATTACTGAGGTCAAACAACCCC
>NW_017728931.1:49679417-49692981 GCF_001723895.1 Crocodylus porosus | reverse complement strand
CTGCCTCCCCACACTGCCGGCCCATGTTCATCTTGGAGTCAGTGATGACTCCAAGATCCTTTTCTGCCTCTGCACTGAATAGAAGAGAGTTCCCCAGCCTGTAGGTATGGTGCTGGTTGTTCTTCCCCAGGTGCATCATCTTGTACTTGTCGGTGTTGAATCCCATCCTAGTCTCATCTGCCCACCCCTGTAACCTGTCTAGGTCCGATTGTAGCCTATTCCTCCCTTCTAGCTTGCCCACATCCCCCCACATCTTAGTGTCATCAGCAAATTTGAACAGGGTGCTATTTACCCCCTCGTCCAAGTAAGCTTATGCTAGCAGTGGGCACTGTATTTAACATGGCTCTGTTTGGCGGTGTCTTCCTTCTAGTTTTGGACCAAATAGTGGTGTGTGGATAAAAGGACTGCCAGGAGCATGTCTGAGTCTGAGCATCTCTGTGTCTGAGGTGAAGGCAGGTGTCAGCTATATATCTTAGCTTCCTATGGCTAGCAACTGTCTGAAAGTGATAAATATGGAAACACTGAATAAGCAAAGCAGGATATGATAACTGGCCAGGACTCTGACCAAAACTAAGATCAGAGGTCCCATCTCCAGCTTTGCACATTTCTATGGATGCTTGGGTTGAAAAGGAAGAGGAATCTGACAGCTGCTGGAAAAGTACCTAAAAAGTTTAAATCCTCCATCAATGTGGGAAGGCAACAAAGAAAGAAACGATGGCATGCATTCAGAATCAATACACACAGACATCACTTGGCAGGAGACAAGTGTCTGTGCAGTTCAGATAACTTCCCAGAGAACATAAATGCTAACAGAGCAGAGCAGAGAGAAAAGGGGATGCTGGAGACCCAGACTCCAGTCCTACTCCTGACCCATCCATAGAAATTGACTTACTAATTGCCTAGACTTGCACAGATACTTGGCTATATGACTTGCTTGACTAGTAGTAAGGCAAGTAGTGCCTTCCTTCCTTAGTGTGGGGAGAGTCTGCTGGCTTTTAACTCTGCTGGCTCAAATAAAATATTTCAGCCCTGGCACCAAACACTCTCAGAAACAGAACTGAATCCAGGAGGGATAATACTGTTTTGGCCAATGAGTTTTGTTTCATATGGTGAGATCAGTGTTCAGTATAGTGATGTCACTGGTGAGCAGGCAAACTCAACAGCAGCGTTTCCAGACCTTTCAGTACTGCTGAGTTGGCTAATTAGCTCCTCAGTAAAGTGTCACTGTTACTTATGCCTCCTCAATGCATGTGTAGATGCTGGAGGGGCTGGCCAGGGCATAAGGGTGCTTCAGTGTGGGGGCTGCCCACCAGCTAGCCCCACAGTGAAGTACCCTTGTGCCGCAGCCAGCCCATCCACAGCATGTTGAACTGGGTTAGAGCAGTCCTGGGCTGGCAGGCTAACCTCCAGGGTCCCCTGCCAGCTGGGAATCTGCTGCCCTGGCTTAACATGTTGCAGTCCCAAGTACACTGGGAGCAACACTGTACCTGGGAGCAATAAGTTCCATTGTGAACTGCACTGGAGTTTATTGCATCATATTAATATTCATGTGTAGAGGTGCACAAGGTGAGTTAATTAAAGATGCCATGTTTGCAATGACATTCTCTCTGGCTGAGCAACCAGGAAATCAGAGTCCTGGGGACATCCAGCAAACAGCTATCTTGAACTTTGTTAAAACAGGGTGATAATTCCATTTAAAAAATGAGGGAGGTCCGGGCCTGTTTCTCTTCTTTTGAGATCTTACAAAACAATTCAATTTTCAGGAGGAATCTTTGGAGTTTTACCTGGACCAATTAAGCATGATCAGGTACAGGACTAGGGAATAAACTGTGAAAGGTCAGTCCACAATTATCTTAGATAATGGCAGGGTTATTCAGTCTTTGCTGTCACTGACAACTTTCTAAAGTTGCATTGTTCATACTGGTCTCTATTCTCTGTGTAACAGAGGTCCATCACTTCAGAGCTGGATTCCCCCTTTCTCCCTGAGCCATATATAGGTTGTAAATCTCACATCAAAACCCTTCCATCTCTATTGTTTCTTATTGCCTCTCTGTATAAAGTACTAAAGTAAGAAAAAGTGAACAATTCTGGCGAAAATAAGAGCCCCCCCCATTTAACTGTTGGGCTATTTCTAGGGCTAAACACAATCCAATCTGAATAGAAGCTCCTGTCAGATGAAGTCTTCCCTCTTCCCACTATTTTTATTTACCAAAGCAGAAGAATTGGACATCTTGTGAGGAAGCCACTTCTTGCTGGATTTTCCAGGTATGATTTTTGCAGATTTGCAAGGCCCAGATAGTTGGGATAAACTTCTAAACCTTGTGGTTTCTCATATGAACTGATAGTTGAACTCTGAATTGTGTGAGATTCACCTACCGCTAATCAGAAGAGACTGTATATGAAAGGATCTTGTGACTGTGATAAAAATGAAATCCAAATGAAAATTTTATATGGGGTTTCAGAGTCCTGACTTGCCTCCTTTTACTGGATGTCTTTCAACAACTGTGGAGGACTATGCTGTGGTGTCAAAAGAGGTCATATTGTCATTTGTAGCATTTACAGGCTTCCCCTGGGAAGAGAGGGATATCGAGGTTATGCCTATACAGCTTTCCAGCTGAGACTGGAGCTGCTGTCAAGGAAATGAGCCATACACACTTGTTCCCACTCCACAAGGCCAAATCAAGTAGTTTGGAAATGTAGATGGCTTATGCTGTCCTGAGTGTGTACCCTGCTGAGTGTGTATGCTGCTCTCAAGCTGTATCCCTTAACAGATAGGGCTTGCATTTAAGACTGCCTTACGCTGTCTAAATAGACTAAATGCTTGGCTTGGGCATGTGAGGAACACAAACAAGTGGGTAGGTCTTGTTTCCATAGTGGCAGTCCTGGGATGGGCAAGGAGGCAATATACACTTGGCCTTAGTGTTATATGGTGTAAGGTTTTCAAGTATGTGGGCATGTCTACATGAGACTCTGCAATGCGTACTAGCCTATTCTACTGTGCATTACTGTGGTATGGCAAAAAAGTGCTAATGCACAGTGGAATTAGGCTACTGCGCATAAAACATCACCAAAAGAAACACATTTGCTGTGGCTACTGCACATTAGTGTGGACTAATGCACCTTTATGTAGTACCTCGTATTAGAGGTACTAAACTTAATGCACAGTAGCAAAAGAGCATTAATACACATGTAGATGTGCCCTTTATAAGGCAAACTGCTACTTAGAGTTCAACCCCCTTGGATATCACTGAGCAGTGCTTGACAGTTTGCCATGGTTCTGAAGTCAGAACCTAACTTCACTAGTATTTCTTATATGGAAAAAAAATCTAAGAAAATAATCTGGAATTAAGAAATCAGAGTCACAAGAATACTCTCTTTCCCCTTCAGGGTTCAACTTTTAATGAATTAGATATATACAAAATTAGATTAAAGGCTCCATGAATGATGGGAGTGGCATCACTAGCTCCTATGATTTATATCACAAGTCTTACAATACTCAGTGTCATAAAGTTCCAGCTCTTGGCATAATGAGATGACACCAGACTTTTATCTTTTCAGTAAGAAAGGGATATTTATAGCTGATGTATTATGGAGTAAAACCTGAAATAGTAAACTCTGAAGCCTCAAAAAAAGCAGAAGGCATATGAAAAAAAGCCCTTTAAAACAAACACCCCCCCCCCCGCATGATTTTAAGTCAATCCAATGATTTTTTTTGCTGGCTCATCTCAAGCTTTTGAGTGCTGGAGATTGGCAATACTGCTGGAGGGAGAGGAAATCTCAGAGCCATCATTTATAAGGCTAAGAGTGAAGAATTACATATTTCTGCCCTGCTTGGTAGGGAGGCAAATACAAGCTAATTGCTTTGGATCACTCCATTGCAATTCTGACCTGGCTTCAAATCTAAGAGTGCTTTAGACCTCTAACTTGCAGCAGTATGCATGTCCTCTATCTAATCTATCAATCACTTTGTGTGTGAGCGCATACACACACTTATATATAAATACAAACCCCGAGAACACATTTTTATCCTGAAGTAATAAAATGTAATGGAGGAATTTACAGTCAAGGGTTATAAAACAATAATGGTTGTAAAACCATTTAGCAGGGTTCAGATACAGGTGAAAGGAGAAGTTCATAAGTTCAGAATCTAAATATGTTTTCTGGGAGTTTTCTGTGACAAACAGAAAATCTCGTGCTGATGTGGTGCAACTGATGAAAGCCCTGCAATGTTCTCAGATGTCAGCTTTCTAGCACATAGCTGTGCTGGTTTTTTTTCATATATTTAAAGTACATTTTTATACAGGTAAAATTAACAGTCCTGAAGTTTTAAGTCACCTGGCCATCAAAGACACACCTTTGGCAGCAACAGTGCAAGCCTCTTTCATATTGGTCTTTCTCAGCTTCAATATGGAGAGATCACCTTAAAGGCCATGAACATGTGGAAGATAAGGATCCTAAATTTACTACTGGTGGACTTCCAATGACGGTGGGGATTTAGAAGAGTTCAGGTACATTTTTGGGGATTATCTAATTCTCTGTGGAAAAAATACAGAGGACACAATTGTTAATATTAAAATAGCTGAGCTGTGCCCTCACTACAGCCTTTACCATCTCTACTACTAGTAGCCCTTGGTTGTTGAGCAGTGACCTAGCTTGGGGACATCACGATAAAGAAACACCTTTTTCTCTTCTCAGAAGCTGGGACTGTTTCTTTTTTACTATAGTGCTCTTTTGGCCCAATGAATGAGACAGTGACCAGAATCAAAGCTGGGCCTTCTGTATGGCATGAACCCAAGCCTTAGGGTAGGCATTACATTGCTTTTTTAATTCGCAGATTCCTTTCCTCCTTCTTCCACTTCAGCAACAATGAACACCAGAAATGGGCCTCTTGGGAAATCCACAGTCATATTGGTCTCCATTCCCTTTCTGCAGTATTTAGTATCCATATTGAACTTTGCTTCAATAATGACTCACATAAACCATAAGATTACTCACTAGATAAGAAGATAATTACTAAATAAAGCACATGGCAAAGTTATTTATTTAAAATAAATTATTAGAAGGTGTAAGCAGTACTCTGTTTGTGATGTTCCTTCTGGTAACAAGGAAGGGCACTGCGGCTTTACGGTTCATGGCTCAGAAAGGAGAAGTTTGCTATAGGCATGTTGCACGTGCTTTATTGTTCATTGATCCTTGAAACTTCTAAACTTAAGTAACATTTATGATCTAGATTACTTAGGCCTTGGACAAATGAACAGTTTAACCCACGTAAAGGGAGGTAGTCCTGGTTCCAATATACTGAGAACATATGACCCAACCCCTAAAAATGGTTTAGCTCCATCCCATTGGTGGTAAATTGCATCCTGAATGAATCATGGTTGAATCTAACTTGCAAATGTTGCGGTTTAGGTTTTATTTGTACACTGCTCCCTTCCCCTGACTCAGCCAGTTGTCCTGCTGACTGCCTTCCCACACTGCGTTTCTTATCTTGGCTCTCCTCCTCTCAGGTGATGGTGTTCAAATGTACCTTTCTCTTTAAACTCTGGCATACTACTATTCTACTTGGATGCTCCAGGCATAGGGACCTTGGAAATCCACCAACGCCTTTCTGAGATCCTCATGACCTCTCTGTGGATTTTCAAGGCTACCTGCTGCTACTGCCCACCCAGCAGCTAGAGCTCCACAGATGTTCTTGACCCCATTACATTCTGGGGAAAGGCAAAAGTACAGCAGGCCCTGATAAGAAACTAACAGAGTATGTACATATATGCGAGTGCACTCTAGATGGCTGCCAGCGGCCCTCAGTGCATTACCTTGCAGTGCTGGTCCGTGTTGTGCAGCCTATGCTTTTTGCCCTTAGTCAGAAGGACCTCAAATGGCAGTACAAGTTGCCAAAGAAGCTGATCCCTGCACAGGCCCTGCCTGGTCCACAGATCCTTTCTACAAGGATCTGTACTGAATCTTTTCCATAGATGCCAGTTTTGAGTCTCCCTGTAGCAGATTCTGGGGCCAACCCAAACAAAACCATCATCAACAGTAGAGGGCAAAGCGATCCCCAAGGGCTACTATCCCAGGCATTCACCTGAGCATCCCAAAATACATTCTGAGGTATAGTGAAGCTCACAGCTTACCATCATTCAGCCCACTGTCACCCATTACCCTCAACATTGCCATTGTAATGAGACCAAAATGGAGATTCAGACTTAGCTAGCCTTAGTCAGGGAGGCAGGGCAATTAATTCTCTGAATGGGTACTACCTGCAGCAAGGCCAGAACACGAAGTGGCCCCCAGCCACAAAGAGTAAGACAATCAGGGCAGCCAATGCCCCAAGGCCACAGGCAAAAAACCCCACCTGCTCCAGCCTTTAAAAGCCAAGCCAGCCTGTAGTGTTCCTATTCAGGTAAAAGCAGAAGTTCTTGCTCTTGACTTCCCAGTTTGATCCCTGGCTCTCGTTCTGGCTCCTGATTCTGTAGGATCTTTAGCATATCCTGATTCCAGTGTTTGTTCATGATTCTGATTTGACCTCTGACTCAGGATATGCTGAGGGTTAAATCAGGATCAGAAAGCAGAAGCCAGTCTCTGGCTCAGGCTCCTGATCCTGGTTTGACTCCTAGATTTTCTGAACTTTGTCTATGTCTCCTGATTCCAGTTCTGGCACCAGATCTCTCTGGACCTCCAGGTCTTTGGGAACCTGGCTTGGACTGCACCCATACTTTAGGTGATTATCCATTAGGCTAGACTACCCATGCCCTGGTTCCTAATCAGCTGCATCAGGAGCAGAGACCTAAAGGAGGACAGCAAGCACATAAGCATGTTTTGGGTTAGATGCTATTTCACGTGAATGTGAGCTCAGCTGAGGCTTGTGTTTGTTGCTGTGCCTGAGTGCTGTCATCCTAGCCAGATGTAAGCAAATGCTTGTTTCCTAAGCCCTTCTGATGCCCAGTGTAAGTCTTCATGATCCATGGCAGCAATGAGCAGACAGGATTGCCAAGTTTGACAGCAGGGTCATGATCGCACTGTTGTTCTCAAGGCTACGAACAGTTCCAGTAGATGCACCCATCCTTCAGCGTGGATAACAGGATGGCATTGTTGCAGACTGTAGTGCCATATATTTTTCTGGACCATCTGGATTTAGCATGCATGAAGCTGCCACGCCAAACTGATGTACCACAGAATGGTAACACTTGGGAGCTGCCAGTTTCCAGACAGCTGTTGCCTCTATACTCACACTGGCTGCCTGCCTCTGCTACTCTGGGCTACTGCTGCACAGGTCTCTAGGAAAGTGGACTTCCTCAGTATGACGTTCTCTTGCAGTGCTGCTTGTTTCAGCACAACCCCTCCTATCAGACTATGCTTTTTGACCTTAGAAGTAGTATTCAGCAAACTAAGGATGGTTCTGGAGAAAGCCATCTGCAGCTGCTGTCAGGATATCCTAATTTTTGGTGGCTTTCTGCCATCAGGAGAAAGCAGACTGCACTCTCTCTCTCCTTCTGTGGTCTCACAGACCTTGGGGGCCTGTAACTGCTTTAACTACAGTCTTCCATCTCATCCTGTCTTGTGCAATCTCCTTTTATCTTGTTGCATCTTTGCCTATACCTCCTAGATCAGTTTTTATGTCATTTTCCCATTGTTGCCTTGGTCTACCTCAAAGTCTGATACCCTCCACATCACCTTCCAAAATCTGCCTCACATGCCTTCTCTCATCAGTTCTTCCAACATGCTGTCCATTTAATTTTCTGTGCTTTTATCTTGCTCAAGACATCAGGTCTTTTGTAAAAGCTCACAAGTCCTTGATTGTCCTTTCCTCCATACACCATGTGCTTGTACTGCACCAAATATTTTCCTTAGCACTTTGTCTTCAAAAACTCACAACCTTTTTCCCTTTGCCATTGTCAGTTTCCAGGATTCACATGTGTATAAAAGGACAGGTTGAATAATTGTACTATAAAGCTGGATTTTAAGGTTGCTTGAGGTTTTCCTTGATGCCATTATTTTATTCAGGCTCAACAGACATATATTAGCACTATAAATTCTTGCCTTAATTTCTTCAGTTATTTGATTGTCCTCAGTGATTAATATTCCTAAATATTTACATATCTCTATCTTTTCCACATTATCATTCTCTGTCCTTCTCTTCCTATGATTTGGAGGTTTATTTCTGAATGTGATTATGTATTTTGTCTTGTTGACAAGGACAGCAAACCCAGCTTCTTTGGTATTTGACTCTATCATCTCTATATTCTTTTGTACCATTTCCATTTCCTCTCTTACTAGGCAGATTGTCTGCACACAGAAAAAGCTGTTGC
The DNA here is from genome assembly GCF_001723895.1 of Crocodylus porosus. Taxonomy (NCBI): domain Eukaryota; kingdom Metazoa; phylum Chordata; order Crocodylia; family Crocodylidae; genus Crocodylus; species Crocodylus porosus. Next base: position 49,684,675 of record NW_017728931.1, on the reverse strand, counting down.
AGTCTGTTCAGCTACAGACCTTCTCCTTCTTCACTGGATCTTTATGACCTTCTCAAGCATCAAGTTGAAAAGCGCTGGTGATAGTGCATCCCCTTGTTTGAACCTACTCTTGATTTCCATCAGTCTGATAGCATTCCCCCAGTTCTCATGTAACTCCTTGATCCTTCAGTGCACATCTTAGTAAGGCATATCCATTTTCTGGGAATTCCACACCTCACCATGATTGACCCTAGTGACTCTCTTCTAATACTATCAAAAGCTTTGATGAAGTCTCTATCAATGTGGTGTACATATTTCATAACTTCTTTCCAGCGATAATATCATTGAAAATATCTGATCACAAGTTGATCTATCTTTCTTGAAGCCACACCAGTAATCTTCCACAATATCTTGCATATAAGGGAGCAATCAGTTTAGCAGTGGTTGAAAAAAATCTTTTTACTTTGTGTATGGTAAGGAGATACCCTGATAATTATTACACTCAGTCTAGTACATCAACCTGATTGTAAATTGGGCATATTATTGCCTGCTTCCATTATTTAGGCATTCTTTCCTCTCTCTAGATCTTTTAAATCTTCTTGTGAAGTTAGTTCTTTAATGCTTCAAATCCATATTTCAGGCATTTGGCTGGAATGATTGTTTATCCCTGATAGATACCTTATTTTTTCTGAGTTTTTTTTTTATTGAGAATCTGTATCTCCTCTAGCAAAGGCTCTACTATTTTGACTTCTGAAATTTGATAGTCACACCTTTTCCTTCATTTTCATACTCTACATTTAGAAGCTCTTCAAAATATTATTTTTAAAAGTTCAGGATTGCTTGTCGTGCTGTCATCAGATTCGTGTTTTTGTCCTGCAGCACTGTCAAACTCATCTGGTAGCCTCTTCTCCATTAATTAGCTCCTTTAAACAGGGGTCTTACATTTTTTATTCCTGTTAAACTCTGCATCACAAAATTATCCATCTCAGCCCTTTCGTGCTGACCCTGCTGCAGCATGATTTGCTATTGCTCTATAATGCAAATGAGGGTTCACAGGGAAGGATACATTGGGTGACTAGAACTCAGATACATCATTAGAACCTGGTGCTGGTTGATTTCTAGCAGGTTAAGGAGACCAAGGCTAGGGACAGACATTCAAAAAGTCTGAGCCTGAATTGATTCAGTTTTTGCAGGGTAGTCTAACCTGGCCTGGTAGGCTGAACTTGTTTGTAACCACACAGACATCCCCTGAGGACTGAAAAAATGGAGGCACATGCCTGCAGTGGCTCAGGCTAAAAGCTGGAGGATGCTAGAACAGCCCTTCCTTCCCTTTTGCAGTGCAAAGCATTTAGTTACACAGCAGGGAGTTCCACAGGAAGTTGATAACAGAGCATTTAGCACCCCATAAAAACAAACAAAAGCCTCCCTCATTAGTTCAAGCTCTTCTTAAATAACTTTTTCCAAGGAAGGAATGACGGACATTACCAGCTACTTGTTGATTAGCTCCAAAAAGCCCTAAGCAGACACTGTCCTGTCTGCCTTTGTCCTGTCTGCCTTACACAGACACATCTCAACATTAGCTAGCATACCACATGCTGGGTATGTCTGTGCTGGGAGGTTGGCGGGGGCGGGGGGATCCCTACTTGAGTAGGGAGAGATGAGGAGGGTGTTGGGGAGTAGGAGGAAGCCAGGCAGATGCCACTGTAGCTGCAGTCTCTGCTGGAGCTCCAGCCAGAGAGTGGAGGGGCAGGGCTAGCCCTGCTTGGAGCCCTTGCAGTTTTCAAATAGCACTGTGTCCTTCAAGATGAGAAGTTGGCAGTTGAATCAGGGGACTTATCTGTGGCTGACCCATGGAAGTTTAAGTTGGAAATTCCCAGGCACCCTCCTCCAAATGCCACCTCCTTGAATTATGGCAAGTATCCCATAATAAAGCAGGGGTAAGCAGGCGATACTACTGTAACACCTTGGGTATGTCCATCACATGCCTTGCCAACTTGTGCCTACAGGCATACTCTAAACCCAGATGTTTGTTGGTGAGGACCTTAGGCCCTGGTCCCTGGTGTGCTTGGGAGCAGCTGTTGGTGCTGAGCCCACAACAGCCTTACCAGTATACTTCTGGATTTGACATGTGTCTGTGAGTGTGGGTGGTCAGGGAAAATTTGGATTTAACTTAACTGGGATATGCTGCAGCCACTGGTGCTTGGGATATGAGCCTGCTAATGTTGGTGAGGATACAGGTTGATGCCAGAAGTACACTGGTGAGGCTGTTGTGGGCTCATCACCAACAGCTGCTCCCAAACTCACCAGGGACCAGGGACTAAGGTCCATTACCAACAAACATCTGGACTTGGAGTGTGCCTGAAGTGAGAAAGTTCTTCCTAAAGTCTAACCTAAACTGCCTTTGCTGCAACCTGAGACCATGCTCCTTGTTCTGACATCTGTCACCACTGAGAACAGTCGAGCTCTATCCTCTTTGGAACCCCCCTCCAGGTACTTGAAGGCTGCTATTAAATCCCTTCTCAGGCTTCTCTTCTGCAGACTAAATAAGCCCAGTTCCCTCAGCTCTCCTCATAAGTCATGTGCCCCAGCCAAGTTAGCAGGTCCTGACTTACCTGTTCACTTGTCTGTGCCCTTACAAAAAATCCACCCCTTTTTACTACACGTCAGGGTATTTTTAAGCCTTCCTCAGAGGCATTAGGAGTTGGCTGCAGTCAAAGCTGGGGATTTTGATTGGGCTGTGCCAGTGCTCCTACTGGGACTTAAAGCCAGAGGTTCCTGGCTAGAGGGTCTTGCTGCTCTGCTCAGGGTCAGACTGATCACCATATTTGGGGTCAAGAAGGAGTTTTGCCCCATGGTAGTATTTGCTGTCTTTTGCAATGGGGGTGTGACCCTCTTCCTGGGATCTCTTGAGTGTATATTAACAACCATTTATAGAAGCAGGACATTGACTGCTGTGGTTCCCTTGCTTTACCTGTGACAGGTTAGGATGTTATGTCTTGTATTGTGTCAGGGATGATGGTAATTTTACGAAGAGTTTAAATTAAGGATTTCTATAGGATGGTTTGGACAGGGATGATCCTGCCTTAGGGAGGGGTTGGACAAGCTGACTTCTGGAGGTCCCTTTCAGCCCTACTTCTCTATGATTTTATGATCAGAATTATGCTTGTGAAGAGACCAAACTCCTGTTGAAGAGTTCTGCCCTTTTCCTGAGAATGTAAGAACTAATTTATCAGATGAGATCAGTGATGCATCTAGCCCAGTATCTTCTCTGTAGGAATTTCTCATATCAGACCTACCTTAACTGCATGTTTCACACCTTATCCTTGAAAGAGACTGCCGTTTTATAACTGGGAGTCCTTGTTGTGCTCCCACAAATATCACAAATGTTAATCTGCTACCAAATCCAGTAAATCCTTCTGCACATGTACATGCATGATTTCCCCCATGTACTGCTCTTCATTCAAGCATGGGTTAAAGTCCTGATTGTCCACAGCTGAATTCTGATTGGTTGATTGTGCCTTTGGATGATATCACCATGATACATCATTTGTATCATGTGCATAGTTGGTGCATAGTGGGGAATTCATAACTTTGAAAGTAAGATATCTTTTTTTCTATTATGTTCAACGGGGGAGAACAAACTAGTAATAGGATTTTCTTGCTAAATAACTCACCTGCTCAATATCTCTCTCTCTCTCTTTTTTACAAAAATAATCATTTTTAAAAATCCGTGGAAGCTTTCGTTGTGAGGACTGTTAAACATGAAACAAATTTTCATCTCCTCTAAACTACTTCTCCCTGTCTGTCTTTCCCCCCTGTCATTTTAATTCTCCTCTCCCTTTATAGTCTATGACATTTCTTTCTTGCTTTCAGTCTGACCTCCCAGTATGAGTTGCTTTTCTTTGCTGAACCCATTCTTTGAGGACAGATCAGGAACTAGGAGGAAGAGGAGCTGGGTCAATGGGGTTATGGGTCAGAGAAAGAAAGGGCTTCTCAACAATAGCCTTAAACTGCTCCCATATCAGAGAATCATAGAAAATTAGGGGTGGAGGGGACCTCAGGAGACCATCTAATCCAAACTCCTGCTCAGAGCAGAACCATCCCCAACTAGATCATCCCAGACAAATCTTTCTCTAGTTGGGTTTTGAAAACCTCCAAGGATGGAGCTTCCATCACCTCTTTGGGTAACCTGTTCCAGTGTTTTACTATCTTCCTGGTGAGGAAATTCTTCCTAATAGCTAACCTAAACTTCCTTTGCTGCAACTTGAGACCATTGCTCCTTGTTCTTTAATCTGCCACCACTGAGAACAGTTTAACTCCATCCTCTTTCAAACCACCCTTCAGGTAGTTGAAGGCTGCTATTAAGTCTCCTCTCATTCTCTTCTTCTCTAGACTAAATAATCCCAGTTCCCTCAGTCTTTCCTCACAAACCATGTGCCCCAGCCCACTCACCATTTTGTCACCCTCTGCTGGACTCTCCAATTTATCCATATCCTTTCTGTAGTGGGGGGCCCAAAACTGAACACAGTACTCCAGATGTGGTCTCACCAGTGTTGAATAGAGGAGAATAAACACTTCCCTTGACCTGCTGGCAGTACACCTACCAATGCAGCCCAGTATGCTTTTAGCCTTTTTTGTAACAAGGGCACACTGTTGGCTTATATTCAGCTTATTGTCCATTGTAACCCCCAGGTCCTTTTCTGCAGAGCTGCTGCCCAGCCAGTCAGCCCTCAGCCTGTATTGGTACATGGGATTGTTCTGTCCTAAGAGCAGAACTTTACACTTGTCCTTATTGTACCTCATGAGATTTCTTTTGGTCCAATCCTCCAAATTGTCTAGGTCACTCTGAATCCTAGCCCTACCTTGCAGCATATCTACTACTCCCCCCAGCTTGGTGTCATCTTCATACTTGCTGAGGTGCACTTTATGCCATCTTCCAGGTCATTGATAAAGACATTGAACCAAATCAGCCTCGGGACCAACCGCTAGGGCACTCTACTTGATACCAGCTGCCGACTAGACATCAAGTCATTGATTACTACCTGATGGTCCAGCCAGTTTTCTATCCACTATCCAGTCCACTCATCCAGCCTGTACTTCCTTAGCTTGCTGGCAAGAATGTTGTGGGAGACTGTATCAAAAGCCTTGCTAAAATCAAGGTATACAAGATCCACTAGTCTCCCTGCATCTACAGAGCCAGTCATATCATTACATATCTCAACAGGTCAAATTCTTTTCTGAGTGTTCAGTATAAATGATTATGTACATCCCCCCACCTA
>NW_017728931.1:49646269-49678682 GCF_001723895.1 Crocodylus porosus | reverse complement strand
CCTGCCCTTTGGGCAGGGGGCTGGACTCGATGATCTCCCGAGGTCCCTTCCAGCCCTGATGTCTATGAAATCTATGAAAATCTATGAAAGATTACAGAGTCAAGTGCTGAAAAAGTTAGGACATACCAGGGTTTCATGCCCTCTGTGCATAAGCATTATGAAACTATCTTAGGTTTCATACATTTTTTAGATGAGACCCTTCCCTATTCATTGCACAGGATGGACAATGCTCAGTGAAAAAGCAGCTTTTGAATATTTTAATTTCTCTTTGTTCAAAGTGTGGTTCATTGCTTCAGTTACTATTTACTATTCAACCTGTGCTCTAAGAACAGAATTACCCATTTCTTTATGGGCTTTTCTGTGGTGCTTCCACTATGGTATCTCACTGAAATAAGCAAACAGCTTATTTCATGACATCACCGTTATACGAGGGGGAATTATCCCAGTTTTACAGGTGGAGAACTGAGGCTCAGAGAGCTATACCAATATATAAAAGTGCCCACTAATGTCTTCATATTCATATTTGCTGGCAACAAACATGGCTGTGACCCCAGCCAGCTGCAGAGTCTTCTTGGACACGATGTTATTCTGCAAAAACCGGTCTATAATAGCAACTGTCAAGTACATGGTCTCTTGCAGCAGTCTGAATTTCATTTGCACCTCCACAAGCCAGTCAATGAGTATAGCATGCATATTTCCAGTGACTTCCTTGCCCAACAGGAATATTGGTCTGACAGCTTGTTGTTCCTCAAGAACTCTCAGTTATCTGTAGATGTCTTTCACATATTCACTGCAGAGATTTGGGTCAGAATCATCATCTGCATCTACATCAAGCAACACATCAGAAAAGGCTTGACATAGTATTTCCTCCACTGGCATGCATCCAGATGTTTCCATTGTGGTTGGGGATGGAGGCTCCAACTTGGCAGGTTCTTGGACCTGCTCCTCTTCCTTCAGAGGCTCAGCGGTGCCCTCCACAGCTTTTGCGGCTTTCCTGGCAGCAGGCTTATCCTCAGCCGTGGGCTTGGCTTCCTTCTTGAGGGCAGCTTTAGGCTGAGGCTCCTCACACATGTGGTTGCTGATGTCCCCCAGGGCCGACTGCTGCTGCCCCACTGGCCTTGGGTTGTTCTCGGTGTTGACGCTCATGTTGTTCCTGGTGACCTGCAGTGCCATGGCCCCACACGCCAGTCCTGCCCAATTTTGGGTGCCCAATTTGAGTGTCTAATTTTTCAGGGAACTTAGCATTCTACAGTGCTTTCCATATTCAAAGCACAGGTCCCATTGGCTTCACTGGAGACTCTGAGTGTGCAGCACATCTGTAAATCCAGACAAACAGAAAACAGCAAAAACCCTGGTCTGGAATCTGACCATTTCCAGTACCAGGCACTTCCTGGTACTAATTCCCTCTCAGTTTTCCTGTCTGGCTTCACTTGCTCTCACTCTCACAGACACCTCTGTTTGGCTCAGGGCCAGTCTTCAGGTGGTGACAAGATTTCTCAATGCAGCTGGGAGCCCTGAGCAACATCTGGGAAGAAAAAGAGGAGTGAAGGCAGCCACATTGAATATGATCTCAGCAATAAGATTTTAGCCTTTAGCAAAGTCTGCACCTCTCCTGGGAATCCTTGCTAGCCTGAGTCCTGGGGCCAGTGCTAATGGAATAACAATCATGGTAATAAAGTTCCTGCAGCTTTATGAAAACATCCAGGAAGCAATATATACCATTGGGCTCAATAACCAGTGCACTCACGGAAAATGTTTGGATACCAAATGTAGCGCTGAATCAAACTGATTAGTATTTGGTTGCATCTTTCACACACACTTCAGCTATCTCCAGGGATATCATGAAATAGGGAACGAGCAGTTGACAGCATGGTGACTGTGCAGGCAAACGGATCAGCAGCCGTTACAAGCTCAGCAATAGTTTCCTTATCACCTTGGACATTAGAACCTGTATACTGAGATTGGAAGTACTGGACAGGATAGTGAGGTTATTGCTTACTATTTTTGTAAACTGCCATGAGATCTTTAACCTCTGTCTACACCAGTGAGTCTCAACAAAGGTGCCACAGCACCCTGAGGTGCCGTGAGATCTTTTCAAGGGTAATGCAGGGTGGGGTGCCACACAGTATTAGCACTTTTAGGTGTGCCAACACCTGGATGTGATTTACAAGATAAAGTAAGAGATTTCAAATAGGAATTCATTGTGTTGGAAACAGTCTACCCAGTTGTTGTCTTTCTGAGTTCTTTGTAGCAGCAGAATTGCTCTATTATGTTTTCCATTGTCAAAAAATGAGTGAAAGTTAAGAACTGGCATTTTCTGAAGGGTGTCTTGAGTCTAAAAATGTTGAGAACCACTGACCTAGCCAGACACAAGGCACAGACTAGCCTAGCAGGTTAGTTAAGAAGAATGTGCTCTACTCAATATCTCATCCTCATGTTTGTCAGGTGCTTAGTTAGTAAAAAAGGTAATTTCCATGCCAAGTCAGGCTACAGCTACATCCCTCTCCAGCAATTACCTGTACCAGATGTTTAAGTACAAAGGAAGGCATACAAATCTTTGAGACGGCCAGTAATCATTCTGCAAGAATAGTTTCTTTCTGTCCATCTACATGAGATGCTACTGCACAATCAGTGGTTGCTGTGCATTTATTTAGTACTTTGTATAAGGTGGTGAAAAAATGAGTAGTAACCTGAGTTACTGCTCAGTAGTGCCAGTGAACACCTTTTTTGTGACACTACTATGCAGTAGCCTAATACTACTGCCTAATACTGCATGTTTTTTGTCATGCGATGCTACTGCACTGGCCTATTGCACTACTGCGCAGAGTCTTGTGTAAACATGCTGCCTGTCACTTAGTGGCTGGTCTCTGTCCCAAAGCATTAAGGCTTATATTCTTTATAGTTTGCAGCCCCTCTGCTGTGACTGTGGATGTTATGCTCAAGTGGAATAGACCAATCAGCAAAAATCCTTTTAGGAAGGCACATTTTAATTTGCTTTTAGTCTATGTTCAGAATTCTGCGGCACTGTTTCTCTGTCTAAGCAGCAGAGTTTTATGGAAATTGAAGTGTAACAAGGTGTGCACAGGCACCCAGTGGTATTTTGGGTACGTCTACACAGCAAAAAGGAAGTGTGAGCGTGGCATGTGCTGGTGTTCATGTGCCAGCTAGTCTAGTTAGCTCTGGCAATAATAGCAGCAAAGAGGCAGCAGCATGGGCTTGACCACATGCCAACAACAAGAGTGCAAGCTCTAAGACTACAGGGACCCCGGGGTACATGGTTTGGTCAGTAGTACATCCTATATTGAACTAACCCAGGTACACATGTGCTATACTTGCACCTTAATTTTGCTGCATCAGCATCAACTTTAAAGGCCCTTCTGTCCTGAAGGGCACCTGATGCCCAAAAGCTTGTCCACCAGTTCTCTCACCTGTACAGTTGGTCCAGTAAAAGTTGTCACAAAAAAGCCTTGGCTCATGACCTTACAGTAGTTGCCTTTAATCTCATTTAGGGGGATGAGACAGCTTTGCAGCTTCTCAGGGAACCATATCACTTATAGAATATGAAGTCATTGGTTGCCAGTGCTTTCACCACCAGAAGTCGGTCCCTGACAATACATCGTTCAGTGCTTTCTTCAGTCAAGATGTAAATGACATCTTAGAACAAAGACTCTGTTCGGCTGAGAGATGGAGGAGCAGGCCAATGAGGAGTGCTGTTATGGGATCGTTTGCAGATGGAGCTGGAAACCCAGGTTATGGCTATTCCCTGAGCTGGTGATTTCTTTTACTTGGGGCGGGGAGTCTTAAGGTGTTGGAATCTCTCATTTTCCTGAGAAATGGAGGTGAGAGGCAGGGGGTTTCAGTGAGACTTTCCTTGCCTTTCTGCCTGGGGTGCCATATTTCCTTACTCAGCTCCTCCCCACCATGCAGTACTGCCAACACCCAGCCTTGGATTATAGCCTCCTTCAAACAACATCTTGGAGCTCTGAGGTTGATAAGAACTATCACATAATTGCCCAGGAAATGTAAATGATTTTAATTGGTCAGATTCTAATTACTGCTAAATGACTTGATGGTCTTACAGAGATAGTGGGACTGGCCCCTCCCCTTACTTTGCTTGCAGCACAGCAGCAAAGGGTCACGCAGCGGTTATGGCACAGGTGGTTGATAAGGCAGATGCCAAGACAGTTAGCCAGCCTGCCTGCCTCTCAGGCTGCTGATATGACAAAGGCAGGGTAAAATTGCACCTTCTAGATGAACTAAATCAGAGATGTATAGTATAAGCTTTATGCAGCCCAAGCTCACTTCTGCTCCAGCTCACAAAGACAGGCTATATATCTCTGATTTAGTCAGTCCATAAGATACAAATCTACTCTGCCTTCTGTCTGATTTGAGACTAACATGACTTACTATTTCTCTCTGGTGATATGCCTACAACTTTGTTTTTACTGTTGGAGAGCTGCCTTCCAGTTGGAGAAGGGAGGATGGGGCTGCTAGGAGCTTGCAGTGGGAGTGGCTTCCCTGAGAAAGCAGGGAAGGTTGGAGTTTAGGTGCCATACAGAAAGCACTTGCTTTTTACAGGTCATATTGCCTGATTAAATGGCACAGCTGATGAAACCTTAAATGTGGGTTAATCTTAACTGTGCCACTCACCAATGTCAGCACTAGATTGTTCCCTCTAATTAGAAATGCTTCCAGATGATTCCTTGAGAAGGTGCCACTCTGCCATGCCATCTCTGAAAAGGGGAGGTATGGTTTCTTTTAGGTGGGTCCCAATCATTAGTCTAGTGCTCTGCACACTGCTCACTCAAAGGAAACTTTTCAGCAATGGTTAGACTGCCCGCCTGCAGCCTCACCTGAGTACTGAGCAGACCAAAATCATGCTGCAGCAGGAGCATGGAGGGCTGGGAATACAGTGTGGTGTGTGTTTCCCCTTTGTTCCTAGGAAGTAACCTGTAGACAGATCAACAGGGAGAAGTAGTTAGTCATGTTAGTCTGAAGTCAGGCAGAAGGCAGGGTAGGTTTGCACCCCATACATGAACTAAATCAGAGATGTATAGCCTAAGCATTTGAGAACCCAAGCAGAAGTGAACTTGGGCTCATGAAAGCTTATACTATACAGCTGATTTCATCATAAGTGGCAGAAGGTTGGAGGATTTAATGGGGCTTAGCTCCCCCAAACTAATTTCGCGGTGGCCGGCAACAGCACCACCTCGATGCCCCACCATCGCAGCACTGTACCCAGCACCCCCCCTGCACGCTCTGCTGCTGCCACACATACAGCACCAGTGTGCGCTGGCCCCCACAACGGCCCTGAGGGAGCAAGGGATGGGGGTCAGGTGGGCATGACCCATGCTGCCTACATCCCTCCCCTCCCCCAGATAATATTTTCTCCTACTGCTTATGGATTTAATTGGTCTATAAGGTGCAAATATGCCTTCAGCAGCAGGCTGGGTAATTGTCTTGGTGCCCACATTATCAACCACCTGTGCTGCAACCACTATATGACCCTTTTTTGCTGTGTTGAAAGCCCTGGCATAGCCCATCCTTCTGCACCAGCCCAGGGTGATACCCACCTGCACAGAGTAGGACATTGTGCATCTATTCCATGTCTCTGCATCCTGACCTACAGCACAGGCAGCATGTACTAGGGAAGAAAAAGCCCTGTTTTACATGCCTTCTTATTCCTTTGCAAAGTGCATGACTCAGCTTAGGATAGGGCTTGGATCTTGCGAACCTTCTGGATAAGGGACTCCCAGTGATATCAATGAATGATCCTTTCATAGAGGGTTTGACAGGTTGGGCAAAGCATATCTCTATCTAGAAAGCTCCAGGCAGGCACATCTTTATGGTGCTGTGTAATCAAAGCATGAGAGTAATTAATGGCAAGAAGAGAAAAAAGCAGCATGCTTTGAACTACTACCAAATGCTGGAAAGTTGGTGTTATGTATATTGGCCTCCTTTTCTGCACTGACTATGGTTTAAGAAAAGCTGTTGGGCACTGCATGTTTAAGGCCTTGCCCATAGTATAGAAATAACTCATTGGTGACAACACCTGCAAGTTGCCTGATACTGAACATGGTTTGGCTGTAACTGTATGACCCTCTTCAGCTCAGTTTCATACACCATGGACACAACCCACTAGCACAGAACCAGTTATCAAGAACTCTGATAAAGAAGCTTAAAAAAACCCTCCTAATTAAAAACAAACAAAACAAGCAAACAAACAAAAAAACCCAACTAGACAAAAGCGAATTTCTAGGCCAACTTTTCCCTGAGTTACACAGCAGTGAAATAAATCATCACACTGCAAAGCGCAAGACTTCCAAGTTCGCTTCAGGTTTGCATTGTAGACATAAGTCCAAGAGATATCAGTTCCTTGGGGCAGCTCCACAGAGGGTGTGGTGGTGTGACTGCACCATTTCTGGCTGTGCTGGACATGAGCTCTGAGCACGGGGTCTGCTCAGTGACCCTGCTTTCAAGCCCAGAGGATATGTGCTGCTGGGGCGGGGGTGTAGGGAGAAGAAGGGCAACAGCAGCAGTGTTCACCCCATGGGCTCCAGAGCTGCTTGGAAGCAGGGTCTCAGACCAGACCATGCCCCAAGCACAGCAAAAGTCTGCTCTTATCAAGTCATGAGCTCAGAGCTCACTGTGCATGCATGGCGCAGCCAAAGTTGGGGAGTGGGGGGAACCCCTTGCCATGTTTCTGGATCTTCTACTCTCTGCTTTATGTCTAGTCCAAAAGGTTTCAGGAATTCTTACTGTCTAGACTTCCAACACACCAAAATCAAGGGAGGCAACTAGGTTCATGGAAGGCAAAGAGAGCAGGTTGCACTCTGTCTCTTCAGAGCCAGTAGTTTCTGTACTTGAGTAAATCCTGGAATGTTTTTGTTCCCATGACATCCAGTATAATTTACCCGTTGAATTTAATTTTAATAAATTATACATTTTTATAACCACCAGTGTGGAGTTTGTAGCGTTCCTTAGCACCAACATTGCAGGTGGCCCAGAATCTATGTAAGGCAATGTGCCATCATTACCATTTTACGTGGGCACTTCACTGGCTTTAATGTCTGGGAGGTAAAGCAGTGCTATTATCACCTTTCAAAATGGGGAACTGAGCAGCAGAAACTAGCCCAAGATCATACAACAAGTCTATGGAAGAACAAGGAATTGAGCTCATGTCTCTTAAGTTTCAGGCCACAGCACTAATGATTACACCATTGCTTCTCCATGGCTACTTTCAGCTGCTACAAGTTTGAAGCTTGGGCTAGATTGGCTGAGATCTCTGTGGACTTTGACAAGCTCTTTGGCCAAGTAATGGTTTTGCTTACACCAGTAACTTCATTGTAACAGTTTTGTGCTCTCTCATTGGGAATGTGTGCATGTTTTATAGCTTGTGTGCGCACAGCTCCCAAAGGCTGTGGTTCCTCCAGTGTGGAATGGACTTCTTCTCCCAGTGCAAGAAGTCATTGTGAGGAAGATGGTCAGGGCAGTGTTTATTCTTCCTGATTATCCAAGGGAGAAAAAACACCTGCATATAACTGCAAAGCCAAGCTGTGTCAAGGGAGCTGTCCCTGAATCTTTCTTTCTGCTATAAAAACAGAGGTAGTTCCTTTATTTAATGAATGTGTGCCTCATGTTCTCATTCATGAGACCATCAGGCCAGAAAATGGAACTGTCCTGGTCTCTACCCAATGTGGAGTTTCATCCAAGTTTGACCTTGAGTTTCAAGCTTTTACTAGCCTCAAAGTAAAATTCAGGAGGTTTAAAATCACCATGAACCAAAAGAAGAAAATGTTTGCAGGAAATTGCTTATGAACTGGCCAGTGCCTAGTTCTAGTATTCATGCTTAATGCAGGGTGGTGGTGTGTGGTTCATTGGGATGCTTCACAACTGCTTCAGGACATGGCAAGATAAATCATTTTAATCACAGAGCCAGTGGAGAATGCTGCTTTTTCCTCTCAGATTTTCAGATGACCAGGTGTGAGAATGAAAGAAATAATCCCTTGAAAGGACTCATAGCTGCTTCTACAGCAAGATTTAATACACCATAGCATGGAAATATATAGGAAGCATCTGTCAAAGTGTCCAAGTTTTAAAACAAGAAGGGGAAAAAAAAAGCTCCCGCAAATGAGCAAAACCTGGCTCAGCAAGACCAGTGTGAAAGAATAAGTCTTTGCTTTTACTTAGGCTCCCCAAGTCATGAACTGCCTCTCTTCTGCCTTTTCCCCCCTGCTTTTTGTTAACTCCTCATTATCCCCATGAGACTCCATTTGAAATGTCAGAGGCATATTTACAGCTGGGAACTTGCTGACTTCTAGGAGGCTCTGTAAAAACCTGCAAATGGCCCAGTGGGTTCCAGCTGTTTAAATTATTTTCATAGGAGAAGAAGCTTTTTTATGGAGAGAAGTTGAGCAGCAACTAGCCTTGTGGTTTAATAAGGTAGGGAGTTGTAGGTTGCAGTCAGCTGGTCAATGTGCATGAGCAGTGAAGTGATCAAAAGGCAGAGGGTACAGCTGGGGAAGCCATTTTCTCCATCTGGCAAAGTAATTCATGCCTGCTCAGCTGTGCAGAAGTGGCTAAGTGGTTAGGAGGAGCATGGGGAGGGAATCCAGCATTTGGACAGTCTGAAAAATTAGCACCAATGAAGAACAGAAGATTTCTTGGTATGTCCTGGGTTTTGTTCCTTCTGAAGAGGCTGGTATTTGAGACTCTCAGCAGAGTCAAGAACTAGCAAATCAGGAACTTCTCACACAGGAACAGAGCTTCAGAGATCTGTGAAATGCTACCGTATATAAAGGGGGCAATACACCAAAGAAGTCCAGTGAAGACAGATTAAAAAGAACGGGATGAGACCAATAGAGTGGAGTGTCTTTAGTTGCTCTCAGCCAGGACATTAGGCACCTGATTTTCGGAAATTAGGCACCTGAAATGGTTACACATGAACCCCACATCCCTTGGGTATGGGTATGGGATGGGTTCCAGTCTTCTCTGGAGAAGTGACCTCTTTCTTTAACTCATCAATTGGCAAAGGGGTTTCTGATACATACTCCCTGGCTGGAAATGTGTGAGAGACCAACCTGGTAGGATATGAGCAAGGTCCTGCAGGACACCCCATGGAAAGAGGCCTTTGGCCTTCTTTACAGTATTTTCACACAGTGGTCTATGCATTTTCAAAGTCCTTGCTGCTGGCTTTTCAATTGTATCTGGTGAAATTTAGCTTTCTTCAGACAACAGACATAAAACTTATATGTGCCACTTAACACCCAGACTAGAAACCGAAATTACACATAAATCGGGATAAGGGACCAGAAACCAGTTCAAATCTGTAACACAACAGAAGTTCAGTGCACATAAACCACTTTCAAAATGGCCCAAACCATTTGAAGATAAACGTGGATGGATGTAATATCAGACTTAACTGATTTAGGTTAAATACAATGGGTTTATTGAACTTCTGTCCCAGAGCCTCTCCAGAGTCAAGTTAACTCACATTCCCCTCAGCATCCCAGGATGCTTTGCACCTCCCCCTCAAACCCTTCCTCACAGGGTTGGTAGGCTAGCCATGACCCAAGCTGTGTGGTCCAGTGGAGCAGGAAGGCATGATCTAGCACCCCTTGGCTTCTGGCCTGGACCACTGCAGGCATGTGGCTGCATTTCCAGAATCAAAAGTGAATGTCTGTTCACTTATGTATTGTCCAATCTACACAGCTTAGACCAACCTGTGAAGAGCTAAGTACAGACATTCAAAAAACCTGAGCCTGAATCGATCCAATCTTTGCAGGTTAGTTGAACCTGCATAAATTAAACTGACAAGCAAGTGAATAGACATTCACTTTTGCTTCTGGAAATGCAGCCACCTGCCTGCAGTGGCTCAGGCGAGAAACTGAGAGGCACTAGAGCAAGCCTTGCCTTCACTTCCTCAGTGGCCAGAAGGCTGGAGGGAAGCTGTGCTGGGTGGGGGGGATGGGCATGGCCAAGACCTGGCAGGCTGAGTATGATTGGGGAAGAAGTTTAAACCCCCACCCTGACCTGCAGGGACCCCAGCTGGGCTGTTCTGGAAGGGGGAGAGGGGAAGCAGCCCTTGCCAGGATTTCCGGGTATGTGGGGAGCATGGCCAAACCCCAGCCTCTGGCTGGTACCTAAGGGTCGAGTAGTGAGAGCGTGTCCAGACTTCTGGCTCCAGGCCTGAGGCAAAGCAGGGGAGGGAGGGGGGAATCTCCTTTGACCCCTTTGCCTCAAGCCCAGGGCCAGGGTCTGGTCATGCCCATGCTCTTGCTCATTGAGCAGTGAGTGGGGGAGACCCTTGTTGAGATTCCCTGCAGGAGGGAGGGGGGATTAACTCCCCAGTTCCCCTGAGGCTACTAGCATCTGGCCACGCCTCCCACTCCTGCTGCTGGAGCAGTGAGGGGGGCACTCCGGAGCAGGATTTCCCACCCACACCCCCTTCTCAAACAGCCAGAGCAGTGATAGCACTCTGGCCAGGGATGAGGGGGGTGGGGCCAGCCCTGCTCTACTGCAGCAGACAGCACAGCCCAGCCCAGCCCAGGCCAGGGCTGTAAAGCATCCTGGGATGCTGGGGGACTGCGAATTAACTGAAACCAGGAATGTCTGGGACACAAGTGCCATAAACTGGTTTGACCTAAATCAGACAAGTCTGATACTACATTCAACCAGGTTTATCTTAAACCAGTTTCAGCCATTTTGAATGTGGTTTATGTGCCCTGAACTTCTGTTCTGTTACAGGTTAAAACCAGTTTCTGATCACTTAAACTGGTTTATGTGTAATATTTGTCCCTAGCCTTATTGATTCAATCTATGCAGCTTAGACTAACCTGTGAAGATTGAACTGAGCCTTTGGCTTTTTGACTGGCTATACTTAGCCACACAGAAACTGTCAAAACAGTGCTTTCTTAAGTGGTACATAGTCACTGAACTGACTGCTTAGACTGGGGTGGAATTTAGCCACACAAAAGCAAGTGGGGCCAAGAGAAGCAGAAATGTTGCACAAGCTTACTGTGGAATGACATTTAGCATGAACAGCGTGCCTTGGGCCCTGCCTAGACTTGGTTGCTTCTGCCATTGAAACAGCGGCTGACACACGGAGGCTATCAGAGTGTGTTCACATCTACTTGTTTCCTGGAGCTCTGTGTGGATCCACTATATGTGTTGTCTGGCAGGGACAAAATATACCCTATGAAGTCACAGCTGCTGAAGGGACTGTAGTATCCAGAAGAAGCATAGGCAAATTAATGCACAGGCTAGCTGGGCCCAGGCCCAGGAGCCCCTGCCTTGTCATGAATGAAACTGGCAGGTGGGCCATGCTGGGCATGTGTGATGTGGCTGGCTATGGCTACTGGGTGCCATTTGCTGGGCACCACTGCAGCCAGACTGAGCCACAGCAGGACAAGAGGCTTTCCCTGAATCTTGGTCCATGCCACATGCACCCAGTGGGCAGCGGCTCTGCACCCCCAGTTCTGGCTCCAGAGCAGACCTGTGGGTGGGGGCAGCTGTGGCTCCTGGGCTGGGCCTGGGGGGCAGCATTTCCCGCTCCAGCTACTGCTTCTGATATGCCGGCTGGGGATGGAGCCCATGGCTGTGGGGCAGAACGGAAGTCAGGGCGGGGGGAAGGGGAGAGAGGGCCCATGCCATGCAGGGGTGGGGCCCAGCACAGGGCTCCAGTGAATCTTAATCTGTCCCTGAGAAGAAGGTGCAGGCATGTCTCCATTCTTCTTCTGCCAGCTGCTGGGAGGCATCAGAAGCTTCTTTTGTCTGGAGAAGTGGTGTCACTACCGGCAAGAAGATGTTCTGTTATTTCAGAGCAGCTTTGGGTGCCAACACACAACTGAAGTAGAGTTTGAGAACTCTGTAGTTTAGACCAAATCTCATCCTGTGGCCCCCATCTCATTGGAGTCATTGAGGCATAGCTGGGCAGTTTTGGAGCGCACCCTTGGCAGAGGCAGTGACTAGGTTAGCTGCTATTTTTGTGCCCTACCTTACTCAGGGCATTTAGACGCAGTAGCATAACTAAGCAGGGCTAGTAGGGCACTATCCTGGTATTTTTTAACTATATAAAGAGACCCACAGTCAATAAGGGATTAAGATCATTTCCACGTACCTCTTTTGGGCATCATAAGAACTCACATAGCATTCAGTGGTTTAAAAGCAGATTTTTGCAGGCAATTTTTCCTCGTGAGGTGGAAGGAGGAAATAAAGATGAACCAAAGTAATGCACATGTTCATACGAAGTTTCTTCCCCAGTACTAGACAACTCTTTTTCCATCACTTCTTGCAACAGAGCCCAGATGAAGCCTGCAGGTGATGCTGGAAACTGTAGGCAGGTAAATCAGTTTTTTTATTAGCTGTAGTCTGAAGTCCAGTCTGTTTGTACAGTAAATATATATTTTGCATATAGCCACTGGCTGAATCTCTACTTTTTATCATGGCTTTCTAGGGTTTTTTATAGATGCTCTTTTAAACATTGGTATAGAGCATTAGTTGGTGTCATCATCCATACTTTACATTGCTACGTTGAGCTGGAGCTGCCACAGTTATTTAGTAGAGGTGGAGCTGCCCTTTGAACATTTTTCACTCTTTGCATGGCCACATTTACGGCATTTGTAAAATCCAGTGTGATTTTATAGCATTTGTAAAATACTGTGATTTTACAGCCTTTGGAAAGTACTCTGATTCCAGTGAAAAATGACTAGATGGGTTCAATGGAAGAGTCTCCAATACCACAGAGAAGGAAAAATAAAGTAAAAAAGGCCTGAGCATGGAGGAAAACTCTTCTGAGGATAGCAGCAATTAAGTGTTTTTTTGCCTTCTCATGTAAGAGTGATTATTCTTTTTTGTGAGAAGCAGAGTGCTTGGTGCTTTGCTTGATATGTATGAGAAGATATTACAACCCCAAGCTGCTATAGTGAAGAGAGCTTTCACACAGCAAAAACTCAAGAAAATGTCCTTTTATATTTAAAGGAATGATGATATTTAGGACTCATTAAGTCCCTTAAATCAGTAATGGAAACATTTACTTTTGAATAGAGGACCAGGACTGGGCCAATGGGTCTGTCCCAGTTCAGTATCCTTTGAGCTAATTAGTCCTTATTTGCAAAATATACTGCTTGTCTTCATAAGGGATAAACATTAGGGTTATTTATTGCTGCAGTTTTTATTTGTTGGGGTTTTAATAATCCTGCAGCAACTACGTACAGCTCCCTCCCCCCACTTCTTGCAGACTCCCGTTGTACTGCATAATTGGAGAAAAATACAGAAAGGGGCTGGAGGTGAGATTTGTTAAAGTTGCTAATTAGCCAGTGCTATCGCTTCAGAATTACAATACTATTCCTTAGAGGGCTCCAGAGTCCTCTTCCCCCGCCTCTGAGATGCATGCTGAATTTACCCTTAGAAAACAGTGGCAAGTGAATGATGTTGATAACCTCTGGTTCCCTTGCTTGACAGTCTGGCAGGGATGGATTGGTAAGAGAGCCAGGCTGGAATTGAAGATTCTGATCTAATCTGTAAAGTTTTTAACAAGATTCCAAAACTAATTCAGCTAAATGTGAAATCTGATCAGGAAAATTCCTCCTCTAGAGCTCTCAGGCTTGGGAAGAAGGGGGAACAGCAGCAGCATTCTTGATGATAAAATTCAATCAGAGCTGAACTACTGTTGATTACTTTGATTTGGGTTGTGTTTATCTTTTAATTAAGGCATTCTAATCTGTTTTATTTCATTTATTTTTTGTCCTCATTCCCCACATATGGCTTAGTGACAGCTGTTCTGGGGATTTGACAAAAAGGAATGCAAACTAATTTTGTAGCGCTACGGTTTCTCTTGACCATGCTCTTTGGTGAAGGCAGTATTACATGTATGCAATAGGTTTTAGAAGCCTCTGCTTAGATTTGGGTGTCCATTGTGCTGACACTGTACAAAAAATAGTTTAATCCTTGCTCCAAAGACTTGACAGTGTCAATAGACAGGGGAGACACAGAACTGTACAGAGCATTTCCAACTGAGCTGGAATCAGTACCCTGTGCAATTACATTAATACATTCCTATTCCTATAGTTTGCTGTCACTTTCTTATTAATATTACTCCTATTTCCTTTATCTACTACTTCCCAATTTCCTTTACTGGAAATACCTCACTTGATACATCCTAGGATCACATTTGCCTCTTTCAGTGAATACTGGAACCAATTAATATATCCAGGAGAGATTCAGCGGGGTGCAGTGGTGTGTCTTAGTTTGCCTAACTGGAGATTACCAAGCTCTTTGTGTTTTGCTTCCATTTCGTTTGTGGTCCTTTCTGTTCCTGTACGCTTCTGCCTTTGTTCCACACAGCTTGCATAAGCATGGTTCTGTGTGCATAACCTGCATGGAATCCCACATTTCCCTGTTTTGATAGCTGTTTAAAAGAAGTGATTAAATAGAAAAAAAAAATCTCAAACATCTATAAAAATAGCCAGGGTTACCAACAGGATAATCTTTGGTCTTAAAGAGTATGGAAGACTCCTTAAAGGAAAAAAAATACACTAAGAACCAGTAACAGAATCCTAGACAGGGCTATAATGTAACTTCTGGGGCAGGCTGTCCAATTTACTGCACTGGAGCCAAGAAGAAGTGTGGGTGCTCAACTCCTCACAAGAACAGGAAATAATTGTGGTGCTTTCTTCATTGCTACTCACAGGGTTCACATATATTATACAGACAAAAACTGTGCCAAGAGAACATCATTAATGTTGTGAGTCAAGCACTGAAAAGCTAGAAAGGCTGCCCAAACAACCTTCATTTATCTTCCGTTTACATATTCATCACAAAACAGTCTTTTATGTCATGATTCCTTATACTATTTTTTCTGTGGGACTTTGCTTCCCTTGCTTCATAGAATGGCTTGTATTTGCTGAAAGAGTAACTCTTGGTGTTCTGTTTTATGCTTGTTCAGTACACTCCCCTAATCTTACTTACTTTGAACAATTCAACCGCTGCTCTGAAGGCCAAATTATTCATTTTCTTGGGGGCTTCTGTATGTGGCTCATAATTACAGCATTGGAGTGCTTCCTAAATATCAAGACAAGGTTCTTTGAGCTAATATCTTTTATTAGACCAACTTAAACAGTTGGGGAAAAAAAATTTAGCAAGCTTTTGGGTTTAAAAACCCTTTGTAAGCTGAGGAAGCCTCTACAGTTGGTGTGTGCTCTTCCTGGATGGAATGAATGGTAAAGAAGCCAGAGGCTGGGCTGGTATGCATACTAAACAGGCTGTCTATGCATTTATTTTCACAACCCTCTTTGGGAGCAGGAGATATTATCCCCATTTAACAGAAGGGGAACTGAGGTGCAAAGAGATGAGCATCAAAATGATCTTCTAATTGTCGGTGCCCAATTTGAGACACCAAAGCCTTTATGTTTTAGATTACTTGATGTTATACGGTACTTTGTATGTTTGAAGGCCAGCACCCATTATTTCAGTTGCAGCTGTGGTTTCTTAGTAGTGCTGCAGATCTGACTGAATCAGGCACCTAGAAAATGAGGAACATGCAATTAGTGACCCCCTTAGGAAAATCTGGCCCAACTGGCCTGCCCAGCATCACCCTGGAACCTAGTGGCAGAGTCAGGGGCAGATCTGGGGTGGGGGGAGCAGAACGCAGTGGTGCAGTCACATCCCCTCTTTGATTCCTGCTACACACAAACTTTAAAATCAACTGCCTGGGAGGGGCAGCAGCATTTCTGTTCAGGCAGGGCTGACTTCATTGCTCATTATAATGTACCTGATTACTGCTAATCTCAGATGCTAATGACCCTCTGTCCTTTTAATGGCCTTGATGTTCCATTAATCAAGTTATCCTTTCTTCTGCAATGTTGCTGTCTGTTAGCCATTCCTGGTAATATCTCTTCTGTTTCACAGCCATGCAGACTGTTTTTAGTCCTAGCTAAAAATCTTAATTCAGATGTGTCATATTAACTCAGGTGTGAAAATGATTAATACTGAAGTGTTGGATGTACTGTCAAGATGCTCATGAAAGGTAGATTTTGTTTGACAAATCTGCATAAGAGATATACGTTAACTATAATGACTATAGGGTGAATGGAACAATATATTTTGGCTAGTTTGCCAAGTTTGTTGTGTTTTTTAAAGTTAATATATAATCTAGCAAACTAGTGCACATTCCAATAAAGTTGTAATTTTTTTTTTTTGCTTTCATCTTAAGTTAATAATATACCACTGGGCTCTGATCGTATTAGTGAAGTGTCTAGTTTCTCTTTAATGGGAGAAAAATATGTTGCTATGTACCACATCATCGACACCCCCCTTTTCAAAATCATAGATCCACCTGTGGGCAAAGGCAGGGATGGCCTTCACTTTCCATCTTTATGATCTCCCTTGCTGGCTCCTTGTTCCAGGCTTTTTGTGTAGCTGGTTCAGTTCTATCCCTCCACCACAGTTTCAGTCTTTCTCCCAACCTTCCTCTCCCCATCTCATACGTTCTCCTCCCCAGTTTCCTTGCCCAGCCACTGATAATCTGAGTTCCCCTGCCCAGCTAGTCTCAGTCTCACCTTAACGCCTTGCTCCAGTTTCCTTCTCTCTCAATCTCAAGTCCCAGTTTCCCTTTTCAAGACACTCCATCCCAGATATGAGGCTCATACACCCTCTGCATTCAAATCAGCATCTTCCTCCTCTCTTCTGCTTGTGCCATGTGTGGAGAAGAGTTACTTGACTGAACAGCAGAGACAAGGTCACTGTTCTTAATTCAGCTGCCAAACCTAGCATCAATAATAGCAGTCCTGAGCTATAAGTCCAAGGAAAGTCCTACTCAGACTTCAGGCTAGAGCAGTGATTCTCAGCCAGGATGATGTGGCACCCTGGGGCACCTTGAGATCCTTTCAAGGGCATTATGGGTTGCCATGCATTGTTAGCACTGTTAGATGTGCAAACATGATTCACAAGATAAACCCAGAGTTTTTAAGTAGGAACCCATGGTGTCAAAAACATTCTGACCTATTGTGGTCTGCCTGGGTTCTTTGTGACAGAAGAATTGATCTAGTCTTTTCCTGTAATCAAAAAATGAGTGAAAGATCAGAGGTGGCATTTTCCAAAGAGTGCCTTGAGTTTAACGAGGGTTGCCTTGACCCTAAAAAGGTTGTGAGTCACTGGGCTCTGGGATCTTTAGGGAATTTAGCTGTTAAGAACAAAGAAATATCTTGCGTGCACGTGCTAACTTCAATTTTCCAAATGTTTATAACAAGACCAAAGTTGGTGATTTTTTCATGGGGATGAAAAGAGGCATGTCTCTGACATGGAGACCACCAGATTTCAAACATTTATTCCAAAGGACAGGAGAAGTAGGGCTGTTTAAGAAAAAGTCACCAGAGTTTTTAAAAAGGGGCAAAACAATGCATTTTCCCCTAGCTTTGTTCTCAGAAAGGTCTGAATCATTTACCCGAGGAAAAAATAAGTTGCCTGAGGCAGACACAGGCCATGTCTACACAAGATGCTAACTGCATAGTCATTTAGTACTTCCATAGTCAAGTACTAAATGACTGCACAGTAAGCAGCGTTGCTGTACAGTAGTCTCCCCACGTGGCTTTATGGTGATGCTAACTTTGCAGTAGCTTGTTACTACTGTGCAGTAGCATTGTGCCATGGTTTGTGGCCCATGATGCCACTGCACAACAGTAATGAGCTACTGCACAGTACTAACGACCTACTGCGCAGTAAGCATCTTGTGTAGATGCAACCACAGTGTTTGGAAAATGCCTTCTGGGGTGCTTAAAGTTTGGCAAAGTTGTAAACAAATGAAAACAGGATTGCATAATGGAAAGTGCCAGGCTCCCGGCCTCACCAGTTTTTCAGTTTTATCAGTAAGGGGTCACTCATCCAGACTGGAAATTGTGGCTTAAGGAAACACATTTTACATTGTCCAGCTTTCCCCTTCCTCCAACAAGGTGTTGAATACCTCAGGTCTGGGGTCCTATGCCTGATACGATGTACATCTTCTTATGCTCTGGATAAAGTGTTAGCAATGGAGAAGTAGATGCTCTATTTCTTCCCCACATCCCACTTACTTTTCTTCCACTTATGAACATAGCAACTTCACTGAGGTTGGTCTGCTTTCTCAGTACAATCAAGCATTGCTGGGGCTTGACTGCTTTACAATACCATAGTCCTTTGCACAATTATGCAGGCTTACTCACAAATTTAAAAGTAGGAGAAGGAAATTAATTGAGCAAAGTAAGGAAAGAAGCAGCAGCAGCTTTTCTATTAATATGTGTGGTAAACAACAGACAGGAATAGGGTCAGCAGGATGGCCAAGAGCCCAGACAGGCAAATTAATGACAGACAAAGTTGATATTGTTGAGGGTCCTAAATAATTTCTTTGCCTCAGTGGACACAAATGAAGCAGAAGGTAACCTCCCAGAGACAGGAACAGGTTTCCTGGTGAGAAAGAAGAAGTGTTAAATTGGCTTTTCCTATTGTACTGTAGCAGATGAAATGGCCAATTCAGCTATTAAGAGTGCTCCAACCCGTTAAAGGCTGACGAATCCCTGGGTTGTGAGGGCCGTAAATAGCAGCATCTATATTTAATCAAAGAATGAGGAAGGATTAAGGGAACTGCTGCCCCATAAACTTGACATTAGCTGCCTGGTAAACACACTGGAAGCAACAGTGAAGCATAAGGTTATTGGTCCATTTACAATGCAGGAGTACGGGACAGGTACTCTGGATTTCTGGCACAAAGAGCCTGTCCAATAGTCTGTAATGATTTTCATTAGGCTGCTGGATAATTTGAGGATCCGAACCTGGATGATTTCAAATGCTGGTCCCAGGAAGTGTAGTAGGCTCAGAGCCAATGCAAGCTGTTCCGTAGGGGGCATTCTCTCTGAAATTTTTATGAAAACAAGTGTCGGAGTGATAAATTCTTTGCTGCTTTGAAACAAGGGATTTTTTTTTTTATTTGAGCTGATAAAGAAAAATCTATCTGAGTTTATTTTAAAGCATTTAATCTAAAATCCCTTGCAGATTTGACACTGGGTTCATTTTCGATCATATACATGAAACAATTCTGGAGTTTGCTCTGTTCAGCAACCACTGATTCTGAAGGGCTGGAATGAAACCCATTTTCTTTTCCCACCCCTTTCATTCGGCTGGATTTTCAAGAGGCCGGAGGCTGAGATTATATTGCCATTCACTTGGAAACAACATTAGATGATATGGATACCCTTGAACAGACACTATAAATGACGGATTTCAACAAAATCAAAGGCAAGAAACTGTGAAATGCTATGGAAACAGGTTAAAAATTGATTGCAGGACAAAGAATGACAAAAAAAGAGGAAGCCGTGTAGCACAAAGATAGAGGACGTGCTGGTAGAGGCAGGACTGGAACTGGTTGCTTGCTTTTGCCAAAAGTTGCTCCCACAGACTGAACAAAGTCCATTTTAATATCCCATTGACTTCCATAATCTCTGGATCAGTCCCTTGTTTGCATTCATTCAACTTCCATGACTTCAAGGAGTATATAGACAGAGCATAATTTGGTGCCTGGTCTATAAATTGTATTTGAAAGGGCTGTAATTTTCCTCAGGATACAAAAACGGGGGAAATGGAGGGAGAAAAAAGGAAGTAAATAAGTATGTATGACTTGTTTAGGTGTGGCCTGCTGTATTGGCTTTGTCAAGGAGATATGTTAGATAATGGAGGAAGGGAGTGGAATGACGGTCTGCAGACAGCTAGGATATGGAGTTCAGAATACAAACTAGGGAAGGGAATGAAAAGGGGGTCATTAATTATAGGTTGAAGCAGGCAGCACCAAATAGACCAGACAAGGATTGACTCCTCAGCTTCTCTAAACTGTAGATCCCCTAGTCCCAAGGTCTTTGGTGTCTAGAAGCCTCTGTGACCTCCATAATTCTGATTGGACTTTGGGAGTAATAATATAAAAAAACCCAAAGCCCTCGTGAAGCCACAGAGCTTTCTGTTAAGGCCTTGGTTTCTGCAGATCTCAGTGGAATGACAAACTGCATCCACAGATCAAACCTTGTAATGACTCAAAGGCCCCCTTCACTCTGTTCACTGCAGTGGAGTTAGGGTTGAGGTACAGCATGTTTTCTATCTTAAAGTGTGTACATAAAACACCAGTAACCCCAGAACCTGATTATATATTCTATTTTTAAGCTCAGTCTTCTTCTCCCAGTACTGGCATGGCCTTTTCATCTTCCATAGTCTCTGCAGTTTTACAGAACACGTCCTCTTTTACATGACTGATGTGTTAACAAAACTGGCCTCAGCACCAGACCCTGCTACACTGTGCTCATCCCATTCCTCCTTGGTTGTATTTACTGTCTTTCTTGTACTTTGTACCTGTTCCCTCCCTCCTGATCTGTGCTTATTTATGGCTCTTCTCTGACCTTGGTCATCAATCCAATTGTTTTTAATCCAGTTGAGAATTTCATCTATGTACTGGAGGGATTTACGAGGAAAGATTAAAGGAACGAGATATACAGATTAGCTAAACAACAAATCAGGGGAACATGATAACTCTGAAGTACCTGAGGTGTGTACAAAGTGAAGGCATGAAGATGAGTAGTCCCACTGAAACTAACAGGTCTGTTTATGCAGGATGCTACTATTTAATGTGCAGATGGAAAACAACAGGGCCCTGGAAGGGGAAGGAATGATGCACGGCACAAGGGGTTAAGTAGGATTAAAGGATGAAACTGACAAATAGAAAATTGAAGTTGAATAGCAGTGAAAGCCCCCTTGTGCTGAAAAGTATTAGATTAGTCAACCCAGTAAGTGGGTTGCTGGGAAGATGCACAAGAAACTTACCAGGGTTTCATCAGAAGATTTTGTGAAACTGACATGGATCCTGTGGAACATTTCCTAGGGTGCAATATTAAGGGAGTTAGATCCCATTTGTGACTAAGTATCTCCTCCTAGGTGATGCCAGAAAGCAGATAATAGCTGGCAGGTCTCCTGGTTTGCAGATGAAAGGAGAACAAGTCATTGAGCTGCAAGCATTACCTGCAAGAGACCCCTGGTGTCAGGAAGGGACCAGGCATATCTCATTTATTTATTGAATTTATTTGATTTGGAGAAATGCAGTTCAGTCCTGATGAGAGAGGAATAAAACTACACTACTGATGGGCATGTTTTTGATGCTCTGGCCAAGGTGTTGGCCAATGGTTATAGATCCCAGTGTAAGTCTCAGTACATGGGGCAAATCTAGGTAGCAGACAGCAAGTACTACCACTCCAGCATGATCTAGTATATGGGTACTAGGCAGTGGCCACAAGAAATCTGAAATACAGGCAATGTCTGTCTGTCCAGAGGCATTTTTAAATATGCAGCCTTTTTAGGATAATCTTCCTACCCCTACATGCTCACAAGGGTGCTACCACTACTACAGATTTTCTTGCTACCAGAGGTTGTAATACCAAATATTGTACTCAATGCAGATATTTTTCTTAGACTGTTATACTCAAACACAAGTGGTACCTGTGCCCCTTTATTCCAGGCCAAATACAACAAACAAGCCAAGACCACCTACTTTTCAGAAACCAAAGTTCCTTAAAAGTTAAGTTTGCTTTTTGACCTACATTCTCTCTTTGTCCACATGCAGTGAACCAGGAACAATGCAATATATGCAAGGAAAGACACCTGTATTTGATCAGGTAGGCCACCTTGGTTAGACACCAATTATTTGCTATAGTCTCAATGTTCACTCTTATTGCAATAAGATCACCTAGTGTCTCTCTCAGGATGAAGTCAAGTCTCAGTTCTTCAGCAGGACTATTCAGTGCATTATCCCTTTTGGAAAGTCAGATTGTTTCAATAGTGTAGGCAGTCTATAAGGATGATTAATGAACTCTTTCCATGGCTGAGTGGTGCTCTTTGGAGTTAGTGGGGGTTTGGCTTTCTGCTATGGTATTATTACTATACCAAACTGACATCAGACCTCAGACTCAAAGTCTGGGTAGGCTTGTTCTAAAGAGAACCTCATCTGCCCACAAATATTATTTGCCAGGACAACCAAAGGGTGCTCCTAGAGTCTTCCATGTCTCCTCTTTCTCTTCCTCCTCCTCTTCTATGTGGAACTGGCACAAATTCTGCTCCATTCCATCTTATGGGTAGGAAGGATGCGACATTGAGGAAAGTAGTCAATGAGCAAATATGGTTTAGGGAAGGGTTGAGGGTCCATTTGCAGGGAAGTGAAAGAAAATGCATTGGGCAACCAGGCTGATGTCACAAGTCCTGGAACTGCTGGGTAATACCCAAAGGGAGGTCCTGTGCTGGGAAGATTTCTGGGCATCAGGCTGGAATCCTGTTAGAAGGGAAAAAACAGAAGAGACATTTTAGAAAAATCAGTGCAGATCTTGAGTTAGATATAATTTATGAGCAGCCAGGGACTTGCCTTATGAATTTCCCCAGTGTTAAGCAATAAAAAGCTAAGTTTCAGAGAGTACTTCTAGACAGGCTCCTTAAAACAGTGTGACAAGCAGTCACTCAGGGACTGAAAAAAACCTCCAAACTTCTTGTGCTAGTCATTGACAGATTTCTGAAGGAGAGTGATACCATGATCCAGCCTGGATAACTCTATCCATTTCAGCCTTAGGAAGGATACAATATTAAGGCAAAAAGAGCAAGCCAGTTTAACAGGTTTGGATATAAGAGGGAGACAATGAGTGTCCCAAGAAATATGGTATGGTGATTGCCAAAACCAAGTTATGCAACTAGTCCTTTCCTCAAATATGGTTCTACTAACTTCTACTTAAATGACTGCTCAAGCTTCAACGTGCCAGTGAAATGCAAGGTTCTCCACCTTGGGAGGAAAAACCTGCAGCATCCTTATAGGCTCAGCAGTGCTACACCGGATAGCACTACAGAAGAAAGAGACTTGGGGGTCATTATTGACCACAAGATGAACATCAGCCTGCAATGCAATGCTGCGGCTAGTAAAACGAGCAAAACGCTGGCGTGCAGCCACAGATGCTTCTCAAGCAAATCTCAGGATGTCATTCTCCCATTGTACTTGGCCTTGTGAGGCTGCAGCTGGAGTACCGTGTCCAGTTTTGGGCTCCACAATTCAAAAAGGATGTGGAGAAGCTTGAGAGAGTCTAGAGAAGAGCCATGCGCATGATCAGAGGTCAGGAAAACAGAGCTTACGACAACAGACTGAGAGCCATGGGGCTCTTTAGCCTGAAAAAGCGCAGGCTCAGGGGTGATCTGGTGGCCACCTGTAAGTTTATCACAGGTGACCACCAGTATCTGGGGGAACTTTTGTTTACCAGAGCGCCCCAAGGGATGACGAGGTCGAATGGTTATAAACTATTGCAAGACCATTTCAGGCTGGCTGAAGAATTTCTTTACTTTCCGAGCCCCTTAGGTCTGGAACAGCCTGCCATCGGAGATGGTTCAAGCACCTACATTGAACACCTTCAAGAGAAAGTTGGATGCTTATCTTGCTGGGATCCTATGACCCCAGCTGACTTCCTGCCCCTTGGGCAGGGGGCTGGACTTGATGATCTTCCGAGGTCCTTTCCAGCCCTAATGTCTATGAAATCTATGAACTGACATGAAAAACTTGAGTCCCAGTGAAACAGCACAGTCAGTCCTCAAGGGGAGGAAATCAATTCCTATTCCCCTTACCCTGTCATCTTTTTGGAACACCTTCTTTACAGTGTCTTTCTGGGATTCCTCCTCCTAAGCCTTCTCAAATCCAGCTTCTGTTCTATGTACCCCACTGAAAATTCTCTAATCAAAGTCTTGGATGACCTCTTCCTAGCTAAAGTTTATAACCAGTGCTCCTTCTACCTTCTCCTCCACTTATCAGCTGCCTCTGACACCATCAGTAGTACGTCTCTTCTTTTTGGAGTTTTGTCCTTCTCCTTGGTTTCTATGACACCTCCTACCTCATAATCATTCTTTCAGCCTGTGATTTGGTGGACCTACGTCATCCTCCCACTCCACTCCATCTTTCACTGGCAGTCTGTTAGGGCTTCTTCTCTTCTCTCTCAACAATTTATTTATGGATAAGCTGATCCTTAAATACAAGTTAAATTGTCTTTTATGCTGACATCTCACAGATTTTCTTCTCAACACTAAACCTACCTCTTTTATCCAAAGTAAAATCTTGCTCTCTCTCTGATAGTGCTTTGTGGATAACTAGTTTGACCTCATTGTGGCTAAAATAGAGTATTTTGTCTTCCTCTCATATCCACACTCCTGCCTCCTTTCCCCATGCCAGCCTCAATCGCTCACCTGTTAATAAGTATTTAAAATACCATATTTTCTTGCATATACCACACCTTGGAATATAATATATGCCTTGTTTTTAGCAGACAGCAACATTGTCCTAAGAAAGGCTAGCTTATGGAACATCAAGACTCTTAAAAAAGGAAAATGATTGTTAATACCTCTGGAATAAGGAACAAGAAGGCATAATGTCAATTGACTCCCTTAGTTGCCTAAATAGTAATGCTATAGCTGATGCACTGTAGGGCAGACATCAAAGCAGGGTGCTTCTACCCTGGGCAGAAAATCCAGCTTAATACATGCACCCCAATTTTAGGGGGCTGATTTCTGGGGGAAAAGTGCATGTTGTATGTGAAAAAATATGGTAGTATCCGTATGCTTTCTCTCATCTTGCCACTTACACTTGGGAGAAGCTCCTGTAAACATAAGCAAAGCTACCACATTTTCCCAGTTCACCTAAAAACTCTCCTTTGCTGTGATATTTTCAAAAAAGCTGACAATCATTAAGCTGTCAGTGGCTGGTTTCCTATCACTCTTTCTAGTGTTGTTTCCCTGTACTCCCTTGTCTTACTCTTTGTATTCACCTGTTGTATCTTCTTGTATATTTAGCTTGTAACTCTCCAGGCAGGAACTGCTGTCTGGTTCTGTGTTTGTATATTGCCTAGCACAATGGAGTTCTGATCCATGACTAGGACTCCTGGGTGCCATGGCAATAGAAACAGATAATGATGTTTGTCTTTACTGTTCCTCTGTCCAGCTAAGGTACAGTTGGAGGGACCAGTTGGTCCAGCGCACAGTTCTGGAGGGAAAGACTTTGGAGGAAATGACAAAGAAACAATTTCCATACAGAAACTTCTCATCACATGTCCACAAAATTGATCTAATTTCTGGAAGAATGGCAAAATATCTTTCTATAAATAAAAAAGGTGTTCTATTACACAATGGGACATGTTCTGTGATTCTGTTTGAGTCACAGTGATGCTTCCTTTTCTTTCCTTTTCCTTGGGTATTATCTGGGAAGGGAATGATATGGAAAAGGGTGATTCTCTCTTTTACGTCCTCTACAAATGGCCTCAGTACTCACTGAAATTTCTGACTTTGGAGCAGGAATGAAATTGACTTCTGTTAGATGCTGGAGTCCACCAAAATTGCCAAATTTTTCATGTTTCCTCCACTTTGCTCGCTGGTTTTGGAACCAGATCTGGGTGCACAATGAGGAGAAGGGAGAAAGCAAATTAAGGCATGGAATGAGTACGAGATGTAAAAGGAAATTTTTACAACCATATTTTTTAAACATTTAATGGAAAATAATGAACATGGAGGGCCAATGGCAGAACCTAAGGAAAAGAATTTGTTTTCCCATTTTACCCACTATTCCACATCATGTACAGGCTCTGGGCACATTCATGAATGCACTTTTGCTAATGCACATAAAATTTAGTACCTGCAGGGTACTTTTACACATACTCTGGGGGTGGTGCTTTAATTAGAGAGGCTCTGAGAGCTGTTCTAATTTAAGCACCACAGCGGCTCATGTATCAGAATCCCTGCAATTAAAAATGGTGGTGGAGGCACTTGAGCTAAAGCTCATTCTACAAGCTTTAGTTCAAGCAGCCCTGCTGCCATTTTTAAGTGCGAAGATGCTGATACATAAGATGTAGGAGGCTGCTGGAGCATGGTAATTACCACACTTCAGCAGACTCAATTAACTGAGTCTGCAACGCTCTGTAAAATATTGTGTCATCAATATAGCTCAATTGTTAACACTTTTGCTATGAAGTAGGAGATCGTCACACTGAACCCTCCAGCAAGTCCTTCACTCATTCTTATGTTGCCTGGAAAAAAAGAGCATTGCTACACTAGAGAACCCAGCCTTTGGGAAAAGCATTTAAATAAACAACTGTCAGCATGCCTCTAATTGCTACTAAACTTCAGCTTTTTCAAGATCTCCTATCACTTTACTAGAAGTAAAGGGAAAACCCCTAGAGACCTTGGGCTTAGTGAGAGATACTGTCATTGGAAGAATGGCGGTCATTTTTGTCCACCACAGAGGGTGCATCTACACGTGGGCTTTAATACTCATTAGCCTATTTTAATGCAGATTAGGGGGTAAATTACCTATTACTTACCAGGTAACATTTTCAAAATGACTTGTGTAACTTGATGGTAGGATTTAGGTTCTGAAGTGTACTTCTATATCTAGGTATCTACCAAATTCATGGCGGAAGTGGACTGTATGGCAGCTCCTTTAAACTTACAGGTTCCCATGCATGTCCCCACCACTGATTGGCAGAGGAGCCTTGCCACACACTTCTAATGGGCAGGGAGGTGAAAACTGCAGTTTTAAATAAAAATACTACCATTTTTGCTTCCTGGTCAGTCAACAATATGCAGCAGGGCCACCAGGGTCCCTCAGCCAATCAGGAATGGGGGAGCAGTGTGCAGGGGCACCTGTAAGATTAAAGGGGTTGCTGTGCACCGTGAATTCAGTAGGTCCCTATCTATATCACTTCAATATTGAGCCCAGTAGTGCTGTACTGAGGTATATCATACGCACTCTGAGCATGTTTCTTCCCAAACTGGAGATGCAAAGCTTACCAATGTGCATACCACTTCCAGGCTTGGAGATATCATGTATGGAGTGGCCACAGGATGTCCAAGTAGAGTGCTATCTAGTGTTGTAATTAAGCCATACTGATATACAGAAATTACTTGGGTGATTTCAATACTTTTACTGCTCTGTTCTAAACAAGAAACTCTTAATTTTTCCTAAGAAGCTTTGCCCTGCTAGCTGATTTGACCTTTCAGGCTAGATGCAGAGACTTGCCTACATATTTATGTACAATCAAAAGAGTGTACCTGAGTGTATCATTTAATGCATTACTTTGAACATTTGAGCTCACCTCTTCTCATATAACTGAATGATTCAAAAGCTTGTTGGTGAAATGCAAGCCTCATCTTTCTAGGTAAATGGTTCTAATCGGATATAAAATGTTAGTGACCCGAAGTATTTGAATATGTATTTCTTTCTAAATCCAGTGACTAATGGCTAAATTATTTTTGCATCCCCTACCCAGAAACTAATTGGAACATTTGCTGTCTGTTATTTTGCTATTAGCCAGAAGTGCCTGAGGTTATGAAAAGGACAACCTTGTTTATTTGAGGTTAGATTGGGTTTATAACTGCTTAGACTATCTGAAATGACTCAATTCAGTTCCTAGTGGACAGGGTTCGTGTGACAGGAAGTACCATAAAATGGCCACTTTCTGCATTGTTAACGTGCTCAGGAACAAAAGGGGTTATGGAGACTGAATCTCAGTCTTCAAGGTGGTCCTTCCAAACTCAGCAGGCAAAGACATATTCTTTGATTCCTAGGTTTTAAGGTGAGAGGAGACTACTGTCTGACCTCCTGCATAACAAAGACAATCCATTTCCCTGATTTAATTCCTGCTTCAAGTCCAATAGTATGGTTCAGCTAGTATACATCTTTTAAAGAAAATCCAATCCTGTTTTTGAAATTTCTAGTAATGGGGAATCCACTACGATCACAGATCAATCATTCACCTGGGTAATTATATTCATAGTTAAACATCTGTATCTTATTTGTAGCCTGAATTTATTTAACTTCAACTTTCAGCCATTCTATCTTATTAGTTCTTTGCATTTTAGAATGAGTAGGCCTCTATTATCAAATATCTATCCACCATCTAGTTAATTTCTCTACTGTGACCAAGCCACTCGTTAGTCTTCTTTTTTCTAAAATAAACAGATTGAGCTTCTTGAGTCTTTCACTGAAAGATAGGTTTTTTGACCCTCTGGCCCTTATTGTGCCTCTTCTCTGAAACTTTTTCAATTTTTTAACATCCTGCATGAAGTCTAACTAGAACTGCATCCTGTATTCCAGTAGTGACCTCTTGAATGCTAAATACAGAGATGACGCCATCTCCCTGCTCCTATTTGAAGATCCCCTGCTCACATATGCAAGAATTTCATTAGCCTGTTTGATTACAGAATCATACTTGAAACTTAGGTTCAGCTGATTGTCCAACATGAGCCCCAAATCTTTTATAGGCACGGGTTCCCACATTCTGGAAGGGTGGCCTATATTATTTGTTTCTAAATGCCTGACCTTTCATTTGCTATTTTCTTGAACCCAGACTACCAAGCAATCCAGATTGCTTTGTATTAGTGACCTAGCTTCTTCATTATTTATGGATCCCTCATCCTTGTTTCATCTTCGCACTTTTATCAGAAAAGATATTACTGCTCACTGATTAAAAAGTTAAAAGCATAAGACCAGTGATCAGTCCTTGCTGAATCTCAGTAGAAATGCTTGATGATGACTTACTTTTCAAAATGTAACAGCAAATGTGTATCAGACACACTGTTTTTAATACACTGAACAGTGCATCATGTTGATTTTGTATCATTCTGGTTTCTTAATCCAAAAGTTAGGTATTATCAAATGCAATGCCTTACAAACATTTAATCGCTTCAATAGTATTACCTTTATCAATCAAACTTGTCATCTTATAAAAAAAGATACCAAGTTAGTTTGACATGATATATTTTCCATGAACTCATGTTGATTGGTATTAATTATATTACCCTCCTTTTAATTCCTAATTAATAGGGTCATATATCAGCTGTTCCATTATTTTGCCAGGAATCAATGTCAAGCTGACAGACCCATAATTAAGCAATCATCCTGTTTACCCTTTTTTAAATATTGGCACAACATGAGCTTTCTTCCAGTCCCTTGGAAATTCCCTAGTGTTCCAAGATTTATTGAATATTAACATTAATGACCCAAAGAGCTTTTCAGTCCGCTTTTAAAGCGCCTGATAGTATTAAAATATCTGACTACTGTAGCTGCTGTTTTATATTCCTCTCAGCTACTGTTGGGAGTGGAAAGTCTTTCATCATCATCCTGTGATATGACTATATCATCTAGCTTTTTCAAAGTACAGAACAGAAATATTTATTGAACATTTCAACCTTTTCTGTATTAATTATTGACTATTTTACCATTTCATCTAGTAATGGAAAACTGCATAGTTAAGATTCCTTTTGTTCTCAAACTTAATACCTCCTTATTGTCTTTAACTATGATGGTCATACATTTGTTTTAGTGTCCTTTTGCTTCCTTTATTAATGTTCTACAATGTCTATCTTCTCATTTATATACACTGCTGTCAGCATCCCCCTTTTTGTTTCATATATGTGGGTATATGTATGTGTACTATATAATTTTTATAGCTACTTCCACTAATCCTCTATGACCAACTTGGTTTTGAACCTTTCTTTGTTTTTTTAACTTGATTATAGGATTTTGACTTTTTGAACCTCTACTGAAATATTATTTGATAATCTTCTTGTTATCTGTCATATCCTTCTGTTTAAATTCTTTCTCCCTGGTGATTTCGCTTATAATTTCTTTGTGAAATTGGTCCTTCTAAGGCATCAAGTATCTGTATTACTTGTTTAGATTCTACTGACTTTGTACATAACATATGTGACCTTTGTACTTAAGCAACCAGAAATTTTTAATCCTGTTATTAATATTCCTTTATTTGTCAAGATGAAGTCTAATATAGAACTCCCTCTGTTGGATGCAACACTATTTGAGTTAATAAATTGTCATATATAATTACTAGAATTTTGAAGGACAATTTAATTCTGGCAGTGGGAAACCTCCAGCATTTGTCATTTAAGGTAAAGTCTATTAATAATGCAGCTTTTTTGGTACATACTATAAATAATTGTTTAAAGAGCCAATTATTCCAGCATCTTGTGCAGTTGGGTGTTCAGTAGCATACACTAACTACTTCCCCATCTTGGCATTTATATATGCTGGTAGGGCATTGTGGGTAAATGGAGAGATGTTCACAATTTTAATGTTTCTGTTACCTAAATATAGGAAAATAATATTATAGCTAGTCAATAGACCCAGTCTTTTAATAATCAGTAGGTTGCTTTTTGTATTTCTTTATTATATTGGGATTAATTGATATATAATTTGCAAAGATGACTATGGCAAGTATGGAAACATTCTGCTTCTTAAACCAATCCTAGAGGGAGCTCTGAATGACATCCTAAATGCTTGGATCTCCCAATTCAGATATGGGTTCTTTATCCATAGTTTGGCTCCCTATATTTAGAGTTTCAAGTATATTGAAGTCTCCTCCAGTTACTTGTAAGCAACACAGATTTCACATGCAGTGAAAGTATAGGGATCAGATCCTCCTCTCGGACAAATCAACAAAACTCAATTAAAGTCAATCTACCTACACTAATTTGGACAAATGAACTTTTTGTCCTCTACCATACTGTTGACCACATCACCAGAATCAGCTATAACCACCCTCTGGCAAAAAGAATGGGAGAAACTAAGCAACAAAGCTGTTGAACGGAGCTGGAGAGGAGTTACCCCCAGTGAAGAGTTAGCATCCGGCTCCAATTACAAATGGCATATATGGGGGAGCCTGAACAGATTGAAAGTGAGTCTTGGCCAGTGCAACTTTGTCATAAAATCATGGGGCTTCTACACAACTGGCCAATGTGTTTATCAGGAGAAGCAAAACATGGATCATCTCCTAAAATGCCCTGTAGTATTACAATGCACCCCATAAGATCTGGCAACACCAGCACCAGAAGCAGTGGCCTATGCAGAATATTGGGAACAGACCATATAGAAAGATTGGATTGGAGATATGACAAAGAAGAATTTGCACCTCTTGAGAATATAGTAGTATCAGACACAGAACTAATCCCTGCAATAGAGCAGGTGTCAGCAACCCATGGCCTGCGGGCGATATCTGGCCCACAGAGCCACTGCATTTGGCTTGAAGTCCTGCGGTTTCAGTGTCGTTCAGCAGTGAGGGTTTTGCTCATGCTGTGCTGCATGTCACTGCTCTGCAGCTGGGCAATGGGGACCTCTCCCATGCTGCACCACAGCTGGGCAGTAGGGAGAAGCAGCAGCAGCAGCAACTGGTTTCCAGTACCACCCACCGTGGACCCAAGCCAAACCAATTTGTACCACCACCAAAATATGTTGCTGACTGCTACTGCAATAAGCTGTTTCCATTTGTTCTATTTTCTGAGACTCTGTAGAACACGAATGCGGAATACTGAATGTGCATTTAAGCAACATCTATAAAAAGTCAATAAATGATTAATAAATAGCTTTTAAAAGTGATCAATTGGCAGTTGTAAAGTCAGCCACTTGCTAGTAACAATTTCTAAGGCGTATTAGTGATGTCTGTAAGGACTTTGATACATACTGCACTTAAGCTTCTCAGATATTGATTGGTGTTAGTTTGAGTTTAGGGCTGTTGTACTTTCAGGCTAAAAACCTTCCCTGACTGTCCCTGACCTGTGCAGCTGTGAGTTGCCACTTGAAGGCTGGCGAGTGGGAGCCTAACTAGGAGTCACAACTGTGAGTTACTTACTAGGCCTGTGTGAAGCAGCTAGTATTCGCTTCGGATTCAGATTCGGTCAATTCAGGGGACAGTGATTCAATTCGGTGATTCGAATCACTGGTCTGATTCGATTTGGCCAGCTCTATGAATCAGCCAGGCCAGGGCCATCCCCTGCCTACTCTCCCAGAGCAGCAACGGCTGCCCCAGCTCCTGGCACGTGTTAAAAAAAAAAAAAAAAAAAGCCCCGACTCACTGGGTGCTGCCAGGCAGGGGGCAATCCCTGCTGCCCTCCCACTGCCCCAGGCTGCCTGGGGAGCTCAGCACGAGCCCCACAATCCTCCCTCACTCCCCCAGCCCCCCTGGGGTGCCCCGCATGGGCCAGCTCCAGCCCTTTAAGAGAAAAAAAAGAAAGAAAAAGCCCCAGGATTTACTGCTCCTGCCAGCAGGGGCGATTCCTGCTGCCCTGCATTGCCCTGTGCCATGTTGGGGGCTCTGCATGAGCCCCCAAAGCCCCAATGCCACTGCAGGAGTGGTGAGTGTGCGGCTTTTCTCGGCTTTTTTTTCTTAAAGGACTAGAGCTGGCCTGGGTGGGGCACCCATGGAGGGGCTGGTCAGAGAGGCAGGGGTCAGGGAGCTTGTGGCAGAGCCCTCCATGCAGTGTGGGGCAGTAGGGGGCAGCAGGGATTGCCCCCCCCGCCTTGCAGCACCCGGTGAGCAGCGGGGATTTTCTTTAAAGT
>NW_017728931.1:49629251-49646169 GCF_001723895.1 Crocodylus porosus | reverse complement strand
CTGGGGGAGTGGGGAGTCAGGGTGTCTGGCAGGGGTCCTCCCATGGTCCCCTCCCCACTCCCCCACTGATAGTGCTTACCAGTTCAGAGTGGCTGCAGCTCCGTGCTGCAGCCAGCGGGGACTGTCCGAATCAAAGTTCTCCGAATCTTTTCCAAAGATTCGGATAGCTTTGAATCGAGTCAGACCTTGGTCCTCTGATTCAATTCAGATTCAGAGATTCGGCAACCAAATCCGGCCGAATCTCCTCCGAATCAAATCACCACCTGAAGCTTTATGTAGCCCTCTTGCCCATGCAGAACAGGAGGGCGGGGGAGGAGCAACTGCATTCTGGGATGCTGGAGGACTGCAATTTGGTCATCTTATCTTTGGGGAGTGGCCACATATTCTTGGAATATCAACTGGGTAACACAAGTTAGAAATAAACTTGCCCCCGAGTAATATAATTTTGAGATGCCTAAAGGGTGCTTAAAATATGTTTACATATTTGTGGACAATCCAAGGGTTAAGAGCTCCCTAAACTGCCTCAAATTAATGTCTAACAAAGCCAAATCAGGAAATTTGGTTAATTCATCATGTCGAGGGGATTGGCAATGATGACTAATTATCAATTAATGGCTAATTATTAGTATTGACTTTTTGTGAGTTGATTTTCCATTTCATACTGAGACACAGTAAAGAAGGATTTTTGCCATTTGTAATGAAAAAGCATGCTACAAAAATTCTTAGTGCAAACTACCCACTCTGGCTTACCATATGAAAATTGTATGATTATACAGTTAAATACTTAATGTACAACTTATTCACTGCAAAGAGGTTCAGATTACTCACCATGTAAGAATAACATTACTGTAATGGAGCAAAATTATCAACTGAAGATTTTTGCTTCGCTCTCTTATGTGCCCTCATCAGTGAAACAGAAGATGATTCTGCAGAATGGAATAGTTGATTGTCCATATCTTGCTGAACCAAGAAAAGCTGAAGTCTGTTCAATGCTTTGCAAACATCAGCTGGCTTGACAGTGGTATGGACTTTTAACATGACTAATTACCAGAAGCAAATTTCATTGTGATTTAGTATGAGTATATATTTGGAAATGAGTAATTATACTTTAACAGACGATGAATTAGCCAGATGTTTTCAGTACAAACTAATATTGGTGAGTTATCGCAGTGACTAATTAACCAGATTTTCATGTATGCTTAGAGCATCTGTTAATTATTCAAACCCTTTCGTTATTTCCATTTCCTTGGTCTCATCTGGGGTGAAAAGTACTTTCTCCCTATCTGTAAAATTGGGATACAGCTACTGACCTCCTCTGTAAAATATTTTGAAATCTGAAGAAGGAAAGTTCTTTAAAACCACCAGTGAGCATTATGATACACTATTTGCAAACAAGCTCTGAAAAGAAAGCATGTATGCTTGAGTTGGAGTGGTATGTCTGCCATATTAGGAACACAGCATGTACCTGAACCCTGGTTTCTGGAAGGTTGATCTTTGCTGCTAGTTGGTTCCTCATGTGAATGTCTGGGTAGTGTGTGACTTGGAAGATCTTTTCCAGCTCCCGCAGTTGCTCCACTGTGAATGTTGTCCGGATTCTCCGCTTCCCTTTCTTCTCATCTGTCCGAACAGGCAAAAATGGATCAGGCTTCAGATTAAGGATGAATTTACAAGGAATTTTTAAAGGGCCATGAAATGATTCTTAGATGTTTTAATAAATCCAGTGTTATGGAGTTCAGCAAGTCAGTAAGTTGCTTAGAACCATCTCTACCACTGTCTAGGGATGTGCTGATAACCACTTTTAATACAAACAACTCATGACTATGACATACTTAGAGCATCTCATGATAATTTAAGCCTTTATAAGCTATTTATAAAGGAATGTTCAAAGTCAAGTGACAGAAACATTCACATGTTCAGCCTTTCATCCCCAGGTCTGTATCCCTCACTGGAAGCAATCATTTGCTCCCTTTCATCCGTGTGATTTTCCATCCCTAAATTTTCCTGCTGTGCTCTTCTTACTGAAATTGGCTATGATGGCTCTGGAAATAATACAGCTCCTGTAAGTGGAGGCTAAGCCTGCAAGTGCTCCTACCGCCCTTTATTTTTATTTTTAAAGCATTCAGAATTCTCCCTTGATTTGATTTTCCTGTCGACTAGGAAATCTGTGTTGTTTCATGTTGCAGAAAAATGGCAAAATGAGAGAGTACAATAGCTTCCTTGCCTTGGATGAAATGTTTTAATCTTGCTTTAAGGGCACAAGTGAAGTCCTTTGCTGGCCTTGGCTTCATTCCTCTGCTTGTTTGTCTACTACATAAAACTACCAGGTTCAGGCTGCTGCAATCACTGCTGCTCATTAAAAGGGTCTTATAACTTTCACACTGTTCCCTGGTGCACCCCTGGTCTGTTTGCTTTCTAGTTGTGGTCCTCTTGTCTTAAAACATAGCTTGCAAGTTATTTTGGACAAGCATAATTTCTTTATTATATGCTTTTAGAGTTCCCAACCCAAAGGTGCTTTGTACTATAGGTGTTAGAGCAATACAATAATAAATAAGAACAACTACCAACTATAACTTCTGTCTTACGAGATCAACCATATATGCAGGGTTTGAAATACGGTGGAGGGCTCGGAGAGGCTGAGCCCCACCCCCCAGGAGACAAAAGCCCCCAACCCACCCTGGGCCTTTCTAAGTAGCTCAGGCAGCAGTGATGGTGGCAGCGCCTTCCAGCTTTTGGCTGCCACTGTTGCAGACCTCCCTAAGAGCTGGAGTGTAATTCAAACCCTCCATATACTTGCTTAAATCTTTTTTTCTTTAAAGGTTAAAAGTCAAGCGGATAGCCATTTGACATGATTTAGAGTTTTTACTAATTACACTGTATTGCAACTCTCCTTATTTTCACCTGTGAGGTCAAATTTATGCCCGAAGTCTTCCCAAGTCTTCTGTTTATGGAGAGACAAGCAAACAACTGTAGATCACTTGTTTCTGCTAACTGCCCCATTCTTTCACTAGTATTTATGGTTAAGTGACAATCTCTAAGTAACTAACATGGTGTTTGTTGCCTCAGAAATGTTACCTTATACCTGGGGTTCACCACCAGAGTGTTTGTTGCTCACCAAGGCAATCCTAGTGATCCACCAAGATCTGTTATTAAATCACTTTATTAAATGGAAAAGGATGTACAAAGCACAACGAGTCCTGCATCCTCACTGTGCAATGATTTATTAATCTGCACATCTGGATGTGTATTTCAGTTTCCTGTTTGCAAATATGCTGAGGACATTTATTCAATCAGAGTGGATCCCGCTGGCAGCCCTTCAATGGAAAGTGTACCTTGTGAATGGGCTTTAATAAGGTTTAAGTTGCAAATCTATGTTTTATAAGAAACCATTTAGTGAGCAGTTTTACAGCCCCTGGATAACTTGATGGGCTGCATTGTACTGCACAGTTTGTCAAAAAAATCTGTTTCTATATATTTTATAGCTAGTCAGGCTCAATGTAAATTATGGGGCTACTTGGTCATGCATAAGTGTAACTGAATTTTTAGTTCGCTGACAGCTCAAAAAATATTTTGTGAACAGAAATTCTGGGAAAAAATCATCTGGGGGCTGAATGAATTGACTTAATTACAAGAAATCATTTTGCTGATGGTTGAACGTAAGTTTGATTTTTAAAATTAAATTGAAGGACACCCCTACATAAAAAGTCATTTTAGAAAAAAAAATTCAAAACATTTCATTAAAAAAAATTGGACAATGAAACTCTTCAGCTTTTTCCAGTTTTACTTGTTTTCCCTACATACTTTGACAAA
Source organism: Crocodylus porosus (assembly GCF_001723895.1). NCBI lineage: Eukaryota > Metazoa > Chordata > Crocodylia > Crocodylidae > Crocodylus > Crocodylus porosus. The sequence goes on along the minus strand of NW_017728931.1, from coordinate 49,642,362 downwards.
ACTGACACAAAATCCATGAAATCTGTTGACTGAAAAAATGTGCTCAGCTCAGCTGGATGTTCTACTGTGATGAGATTTACATTCAGCAAAGCAAGGATAAGGGACATACCCCACAATATAAAGGTGATCTTTTGGTGCAATGAACTAAGAACATAGGACTGAAATGGGACTTTTCTGCCACTGAGTCCAGACCCCAGTATTTCCAGGTAACCATTTACTCAGAATTCCCCACAATTGCCACTTCCAACCTTTATACACACAACTACATGGAGCAAAGCCAGATATACCAGAAATGCCCTAAAGCATGTCCTTGATAAAAGCAGGGGAGATGAGAGCACTGCCAGTGTCCTACAATACTGGTTCATATATGTCGAAACTCTTCTATTACTCCCCTCTGCATGGTCCTCCACTGGTGGTATGGTACAGAGATGACCTGTGAATGTTGCAAAGTTTGTTGGGTTTTTTTTCCTACTGAACTTGTAAAACTGAAATGTGATGTGACCCTAATGTTTCTAATCCAGCTAGTAACCACGATGATTTTGCTGCTTGGTGACCTGAGGCACCTGATAATGTCCCTGATGCATTGTTTTTATTTCGATAGAGAGCATCACTTATCTGAATAATAACTTATGGTCTTCCATAGTTTGGTTAAATCAGCCAGTGTATATCAAGCGACAGTCAGGAAACCTAGTCTAAGAAGAACCAATTAACTGGGGAAAGATAGTCATCTATCTCAAAACCAGTAACTTGTGCTGCTTTTGTTGAATATTTTATTATTATAAACCTTTCCTTTTTGGGGACTGAACACTTGGCAAGATGCGTCATGCCAGTTCTTAGGCAATATAAATGCTCTACAAGCTACGGCAAAACCGCTCATAAATTGCCTGACTTGGAATTGCCTGCTGTATCATTACCATGCTGACATGGAAAACCAATCAATTACCAGCTCTGAGAACATAGTCTGGCAGCAAGGCTACTGGGATATAGTTGTTAGGCACCAGTAGGTGATTTATTTGATCTGGGAAATAGCAGCTTTCCTGGCACAGCTGAGATGCTTTCAAAATGGGTCCAGTTATGTAAGAACATGAGAAGAACATATTGACTACCCTGAGCTTTGTCATTATCCCTGTATCTCAGAATCAAGCTTCAGTATGGACTAATAAAACTCATGTCTCAAAGCTAAAGCCAAACTACTGAACTTTTGACTGGTATATCCATGTACTTCTCATTAGACTGTATGCTTGACTTTAGCCCTAAGGAGCAAATGTCATTTACAGTGAATCTTGTTGACACAGTGTTCTGAAATAAGAAACATTTTGTGTATATATATATATATATAGAAGAGAGAAGTGGTCAAAATCTCACTGAAACCCTGAGCTGCCTCAGTTTGAAATCTCCACTCAGTCTGTGAATGCCAGAGACTGAACTTTGTTCATGGTGATGGATCTTTTGTAGGAGAATTTTCACCCTGAGCCTCCATGAGTTTGGTCAGCCATCAAACCCTTCTGAGAGACACCACAGAATACCAAGATCAGTAATATTATGGTAATATTCTGTCAGATAGATGATGCTTCATCACACAACCATGATTCTATATGCTATACTCACACTGTTATTTAATAATTATTTATATTGCACAAGTGTCTAGAGACCAATGAGTCGAGGGCTTCAGTGTGCTGAGCACTGTACAGACATACCGAAAATGATCGCCCTTTGCTTATAGAAAGCAAACATGCAATCACAGTCATGGTCTCTACCTTATTATGTGGAACCATGGCTATAACAAAGGATCCTTAGCCCCAGAAACACAAAACTCTTCCATTTCAGCTAAAAAGCAAAACCTGTGTTGATTGACTTTTAATCTTTGTGTAGGTCAGTCCTTCAAGGGTAACATGTTCACACATACTTGAGCCATTGTGGTAAGAAATTGGAATGTATGCTTTTGGTCAGGCACAAAGCCTAGCTTAAGGACTTTCAGCTATCTGGCATGTTATTTGGTACACAGGTAATTGGATATAATTTAATCTTCTAAAGGGGCACAGGAATCAAGCTAGTATAAGCAACAGAAGAACATCTCAAAAACAACCAGAAAATCAAGACATTAATAATCAGGGGTACAGCTGAGACTCATGGGGTAAATACTGTTCCTGAGTCTACAGGGTTGGCTGCAAAGCCTCCTCTAAAAGGAAAATGTGAGAATGATCTATGAGGCAAGGATTTCTTAATGGGATATCTTTTACTAGACCAACTATGCATTTGGGATAAACAGTTGGCCTGATAAAAGCTATCACCCCAAGCAATCCTTGCCTCTTGCATAATTTCTGGACCATCCCAACTACATCAATCTTACACTATTATAAGAATGGTTTAGATAATATTAAGATATGTATTCAGCTGGTATAAATCAGTGTGGCTAAGTTACTGAAGCTATGACAGTTTGCACCCGCTGAGAATTTGGCCAAACGTATTGAACAGTTAAGTGTTGTCAGAAACAATGCCAGTGTTTGAACAGAGGAAAGAACTTTGCAGGGACCATGCCAACATTCCCAGTCTCATGGACAGCCCGTTAAGTGCCAAGGATCAACAATGTCCATCAGAAACAGAAGGGTCTTGAGCTTCTATTATCTTATGTAAAGTTCTCTGATATAAATAGTATTGGATTTGCCATGAGCTGGAAAAAATGTTGCTGGCATTATTCTAATAGTCCTGACCTTCTATTTGGGTATGCTTCTCAAGAGGCTTGGTGAATTCTTTCTGAGTAAGCATATTACATAAGAGTCTATACCTACAGTACCCAGATGTATCATTTCTGAGAGCAGTTTCTCAGATTTGAAATTTATCAAAATTAAACAAAACAAAATAACCTGAGACTAACAATGGGCTAGAAGAGACCACGGGAACTGGCTTTGATTTGAACTGGAAATGAAATTACTGGCAAAATAAATGATGGCAAACTAATCAAAGATGTTGCTGGTAGGAAGACTAGAAGAGTGTTTTTTTTTAAATTACATCTAATCAGTTGTTCTCCTTATTCTTAAAAAAATTCTAGTTAAAAAAAATATGAAACTGCACATTAAAATTCTCCCCTGCATGATGAAACTTTTTCTGACTCTAGCTTTGAGATTTTTCTTTGCCTTGGGACTTCGGCTGAGAGATCCCATAGCAAACAACAGCATTCAAAATTACAGTCTAATAAAGAACGTGGGAGGAAGATATAAGACTAGAAAATTTTGGAACTGTAACATTGGCTTTACAAATTTGGTTCCAGAGTCTCTGGGGAAATAAGAATACGTATGAGTTTTCCAAGCTTGCTCTCTATGTAAAAGCTGGAGATATTCAAGTGTGTTTTATGCTCTGTGAAAGGTATCTGAGTACAGGTTAACTGACTACTGAAACCAAGCCTGCGAGTATCAAGCAGTGAAATACGTCAGTCTGTGAGGATGTTGTAGAGATACAGCTGCCTTTGCATTAACTATGGATATTAAAAGGGCCAGATTCTCAATTTATGTAAATCAGTAAAGTTCCATTAAAATTGATAACCACAGTTGTAGTCTAGACCTAATTATAAATAGGCTTAGGACAAAAGCAGGACCCCAATGCCAAAACACCTAAACTCCATGGAAACATAAGTCCAGATTCCACTTCCATCTCTGATCCTTGGCCTTTAAGACCTACTGTGGAGAAAGGCCAGCAAAACAATGCCAGTACATTTAGAGCTAGTCCTGCTCCCAGTTCAAAGGGATCAAATTTAATTTGCACCAAAGTCCCATTATGTCATTCAAGCTCAGTGAAAATGGGTCATTTGTACTGCCATAAGGTAACTGAAGCACATAAAGTTGTACCTGAGACAGCTTTACTATAACATAGCAGAATAGTAGAGTTCGAAGGGACCTTAGGAGGTCATGTAGTCCACCTCCCCCCTCAAGGCAGGATGTCTAAACCATCCCAGTCAAATGTTTGTTTAACCTGCTGTTAAAAACATCTAAGGATAGAGATTCCACAGCCTCTGTGGATAGCACTGTAGCTGCAAAGCATGAGCTTCAACATGGGTTGTACAAGCTCAGCTTGAGCCTTCCATGAAGACCTGGCCCTAGCTCTTCTCCAAAGGTTCCAAGAAAGCTGGTTCAGGTATGCTTTCAATATTGCATTCACACTTCATGGCTACATCCACACAAGCGCACTGTGCATTTCCCTGGGAACAAATAGCAGTGGCACATATTTGTGCCACTACTACTTGTCTCCAGGCACTCATCTGCCTGCACACTCTAGCACACAGTAAATTGCCTTGAGTGGAGTAGTGGAGGCTGGGACCAGCACCTGGGCTGGCCCCAGCAGCCTACCTGGGGGGCTGGGGACTTCCCAGGGCTGCAGCAGTGGGGATCCAGGCATGCAGAGCCTGGCTGGCAGCCAGAGTGTGGCTCTGGCTGGCCAGAATCTGATTACAATTGACGCATGCTGTTGCCACATGGGCCGCACCGCTATTTTTCTCTGTGCTTTTTTTAGATACCAGGATTTCCCAGTATCTAATTTTGCTGCTGCGCTACAAATATGCATCATGTATGGTGTATGCATTTTGCAGCACCTCAAAAGGCTTTACGTGTTTTACGATGCCTCAAAAGGATTTGAGGCTCCACAAATGGCATCCACTCATGTGGATGAGGTTCATGATTGCATTTAACTCATTTAGTCTCAATAGGTATGTTGACTCATTGGAGGGGCAATAGGCAAAATGACTGAGGAGCATTTTGATGTCCTTCCCATGACATCTCCCTTGATCTTGGTTAAGGTTACCAGATGAAAGGTAGGTTTGACTTCCCTGTAGTAGCACCTCTGATTACTGTAGAGCTATATTTTTATGTACATGATAGCTAAATCCAAACACTCTGCTTGTTTTGTGAAAGTTTCTTTGCAAATAGTTAAAAAAGGAAGTGTGGGCTTAGCTGTACATATTTATTATAAGTATTTTTAATTTTAGCAATAACATTTTGATGTGCAACTAATTCAGGTATATCATTTGTGTCTTGCAAGAAATATTTCACAGTAAGCATAAGCATCTTTTTATTTCTGAAGTCATAGAAACAGAGAAAATTAGGGTTGGAAAGGACCTTAGGAGCTCATCTAGTCCAACCTCCTGTTCAAAGCGGGACCAGCCCCAACAAGATCATCCCAGCCAAGGCTTTGTCTAATTAGGTCTTAAAAACCTCTAAGGATGGAGATTCCATAACCTCTTTGGGTAACCTGTTCCAGTGTTTTACTACCCTCCTAGTTTCTAATATCTAACCTAAACTTCCCTTGCTGCAACTTGAGACCATTGTTCCTTGTTCTGTTATCTGCCACCACTAAGACCAGTCCAGATCTATCCTCTTAGGCACCTCCCTTCAGATAGTTGAAGGTTGTTATTAAATCCCCTCTAAGTCTTCTCTTCTCCAGACTAAATAAGCCCAGTTCTCTCAGTCTCTTCTCAGAAGTCATGTCTTCCAACCATTCTTATTACCTTCTGCTGCACTCTCTCAAATTTGTCCATATCCATTCTTTAGAAAAGGGCTCAAAACTGGACACAGTACTCCAGATGTGGCTTCACCAGTGCTCAACAGAGGAGAATAATTACATCCCTTGGTCTTCCAGCAATGCTCCAACTGATGCAGCTCAATATGCCATTAGCCTTCTTCGCAGCGATGGCACATTGTTCGCTCATATTCATCTTACTATCCACTGTAAGCCCCAGGTCTTTTACTGCAGCTCTGCAGTAAATGACCTGGTGGACCAAGCCTTTAGTGATGCATGGGATTGTTCTGTCCTAAGTGCAGGACTTTACACTTGTCTTTGTTGAACTTCATGAGATCTCTTTTGGTCCAGTCCTCCAATTTATTGAGGTCTTTCTGAACCCTAGCCCTACCCTCCAGCATATTACTACTCCCCACAACTTGGTGTCATCTGCAAACTTGCTGGGGGTGCACTTTATTCCATCTTCCAAGGCACTGATGAAGATATTAAACAAGTCTGGCCCCAGGACCAACCCCTGGGGCACTCCACTTAATGTCTAGTTGGCAGCTGGTATCAAGTCACTGACTACTACCCTCTGAGCCCAACACTTCAGCCAGTCTTCTGTCCACCTTCCAGTCCATTCATCTAACCCATACTTCCTTAGCTTGCTTGTGAGAATGTTGTGGGAGACTGTATCAAAAGCCTTGCTAAAGTCAAGGTATATCATATCCACTCTTCTTTTCGCATCCACAGAGCTGGTCATCTCATCATAGAAGGTAGTCAGGTTGGTCAGGCAGGACTTGTCCCTGGTGAATCCATGCTGACTGTTCCTAATCACCTTCTCCTCCTCCAAGTGCTTAGAAATGGATTTCTTGAGGACCTGCTTCATGATTTTTCCAGGGATTGAAGTGAGACTGTAGTCCCCTGGATCTTAAAGATGGGCACTATATTTGCCCTTTTCCAATTGTCTGGGATCTCTTCCAATCAGCATGAATTTTCAAAGATGATATCCAGTGGCTCTGCAGTCAATCAGCTAACTCCCTCAGCATCCTCAGGTGCAGCCCATCCAGCCCCATGGACTTGGGCATGTCCAGGTATGCTAATTAGTCCCTAACCTGTTCTTTTGCCACTGTTGGCTGCTCACCTTGAATACGTAGGTGCACTCATTTATTATATATATAGTTCTCTCGCTCTCCCTCTCTCTCTCTAGATACACATCTAGATATATAGCTATACATATATACATATACATATACATATACCTACATCTACATCTACCTATATATATGTATAGATAGATACATAGTAAGTGCTCACCTCAAAAAGTAGGTGCACCTACTAATTTACAGTCCCTTTAAAAGACTTATTCTTTCTTTCTGTTTTTAATTCACGTTGAGTCTAGATGCATTGGTCTCCCTGCCAGCTCCTTCAGCTCACTTCCCCTGATGCTTAAATGGTTCAGTGAAATTGTTAGTGCTGGTCGAGCATCAGGGTGAAGGTGATTATTCCTCTTTAAAAAAAGTAGATTATTATGTTGTGCTTCACTGATGGCAGTAAAACCAAATTTGTTTGTCTATGTACAGAAATGTGTCTATTTGCAGGGGTCCCCCTCCTAGTTAAAGAGGCTGCTTACTGATTTAAAAGTCCTTGTGCTGCAATGTTTAGGTGGGAGTATGGCAGCGTGGCTAATCTTTATTGAAGTGGTTTCTAACCCCCTATTAAAAGGGATGGGCAGAGTCAGTGAGACTGATTCTAATTGGATACATATAAATTGCTCTGGGCTGAGACTTCTGTTAGTGAAGCGTAGCTTTTAGCATCCTGCTGCTATCTGTTGAGGCATTTCAGAAATGGAGCAGCAGGACACAGGGACTTTTAAAGATTTGATTTCCTTTCCCTCAATCCTGAATGCTGTCAAAAGTTGCCTGCACCCTGGCACTGAATATAATGCTTAATCACCTGATAGTGTGGCTGAGAAACTGGTATGTGGGGACCCAAGGCAGTAAGAGCAAGCAGGCTAAAAATACCAGGTCAGAAACATCTTTAGACAAGCAGAATAATGAGCATTCTTTCCCCCTAATGAGAGACCATTAAGTGTTGACCATGTTTTGCCCCAGCCTGGGTGAAAGGCACTATAGCAAAATGCAGTGGGGAGTAGGGGAAGAAGAAATATTTGAAGAATATAGTGATCAAATCAATTACCATCAAAAAATTTAATGGTAATTGACAGCCTGTTTGCCTTTGGCGAAACAACTGCTGTTCTCACAGAAACTTGAGAAATAGTTGCTGAAGTTTCTTACTAGAATTTGTAAGGTTCTGCTTATTCAAGAGCTGTCCACAAAGCACAAGCTAGAAAACTGTGTGTGTGCATGTGCACGCACGTGCATGTGTGCACATGTGTAGGTGATTCTGCACATGGGGAAACAGTAGGGAACTAAGAGAGGAAAAAAAAGCCTCACTCACTGCCCATGTCAACTTCTTTCACCATCAGCAACACTGTACAAGATTATAATTAGCTACCTATATGGAGTTGTTTCTCAGTAAGTCTCTAAATACTCTCTGAAGGAGGTTAGAATCATTTCACAGGATATGGGGCAGAGATGGGGGAAAGGGGGAATGAACCTGAAGTACCAAGGGGTAAAGTGACTAGCTTGCAACCACCCAGCAGTGTAGCCTATCACACAAATCAAGAGCAATTAAGACTGGTGTAAGGACTTTTTGCAAACAACTCACTGGGGCAGGTTGCGACTTAGACAATGCACCTGTTCAAGGGAGTAAGAACTCCTCTTATACCACTGCACAGTGGCTGAGCACATGGAGGCAGAAGTGAGTAGAGCTGTGTGCCATTTTATTTCTTTCCTGGAACAGGTGAGTAGGTAGCAGATGAAGCCTTGTCTCCCACCCCCACATTGACTAGCCTGCCTGGGAGTGTTGCAATTTCTGCTTGTATAAGCCACCAGTCATTGGCAATCCCTTGCAGTTGAGGATGTTCATCTTCCAGAGTTGCTTTATCTGTGGGTCTGAAGATGGCTGATGAAGCTTATTCAGGATCAACAGACTCTATTGCAACTCAGGCATGTGTTTCTGTGCAGGGTGGGTGGCTCTGAGTTCTGGATTCAGCCCACAACACACTGTTTCTGCTGCTCCCGCTTTTCCATCTCCTGTTGTTGCCATAAGCACTGATATCCTTGCAGCAGACTCCTTCTCCTCTTGGAGCAGACCTGGACAATAGTCTCCCACAAATTGCAAATACTGACTGCCAGAAGTGGCAAAGGGAAATTAGGGTGGGGAGGGAAGCATGTTCTGAGAGGAAGCTCATGGAACCTCCCTGGTGCTACTTTTGGTATGCTGGAAGTTACGTCATGCTTCTATTAAGGGGTGTATCTGACATCTGACTCTCTAGCCCATGATGATTTTAGCTGTTTCTTCAACTAGAAATTGAATGGAAAAGGAGAATGGCTTTTTATGCATGCTTTGATTCTCTCAAATTGTTGGCTATAGAGTTCTTGCAACCTCTTGACTGATTATATTCATTCCATTGCTCGAGAGTCAGAATGTGGTTTGCAAGCAGGCAGCTAAGTCACACAGTACTTTCCCAGTTTGGTGACCGGCTGACCAATGCATTGTGAATCATTTCAGGCCAATGTGAAATTTTGCTGTCATGTACAAGCAATTTCCTTTCTTGATTAAATCAAATCTGAGCAACTGAGCTCTGGCGAAATGTCTGCTTTTTGTGCCTTTTAGTGTGAGCCAAACTCTGGTCTTAATTACTTTTACCAACAGCGATTCCTTAAGAAGTACCAACAGACCTAATCAAATGATGGCTTCCAGTTGGAAGGTAGGTTGGAAACCATATACTGTCCAGCCAACTCTATAAGAAACTTACCATGTGTTCAGCATAGAGAGCTGAGCTTATTATAGGTTTCTCAGACAGCGCATTTTCTAGCTTGTCCCAGCTATGTGTTATTACTCGCACTTGCAAACCTTTACACATCAATCAGGCGTACTTGCTTACCTCCCCATCTCAATCAGGGTCCCTGCTCCCTCCTACACAATGTGATCCCATCATTACCTTGGTATGTCGCCTTTGCTGCTACCTGATATAGGATACAGGTTTTGCTAGAACAATAGATAAAAGGCATGCCCTCAATTTTAAAGCACAATAATTAAACATCAACTCCTGGGGCTGTAATGAAAAGTTTTCAGACAATTTGGGGAAAACCAATAAAAGACTTAGAAGATCTTAGAGATAAACTTATCAAAAATGTCATTAACTTACAAGCTCTCACAATACAGATGTTCTGTTATCAGGAACAAACTGCCCTCTGGCCTCTGGAAAATGTGTCTTCAGTATCCAAAATCCCAAGAAAATGGGAGGAAGAGAAGGGAAGGATTGAATCTTGGCTCTTTTCCTTTCTGATTTAAAAAAAGAATGACCCTGGATACAAGCTCTGTCCACAGAGATGTTTGTTTTAGCACTCATTGCTATTCCTGATCCTTGCACATGCACATATTAAGGAACGGGAGGGGACAATTTAGCTGGTATGTATTCCAATTAATAACCAGGAGGAATGGTGAGAAACAGAATTAATCCTGAAAGAATAAAAAGGGAAAGGACCAGCTTACAATGCAGACCCACCAAATAATGCAGAGTTGGAAATATACCTACTACATTTCTACCAGTGTATGTGAATGCTGCACAAGACCGACGGAATTATTATATTTATAAGCAGCAAATTACTGAGCAAGTTAGAGTAGCATTTATAAAGTATCTTATAAAGGCATTTAATCTATTAATGTAGTATTACCCAAATACTTAGGGTTTATGCCCCACAGTAGTAAAGTTGGCCACTCTCACACCCCCACTACTTCAGCCACTTCCCCTACTAGTGATTCCCCATGGATACCAATTCCACCTCCATTACTTCCCCTGTACAAAGGACTGTGCCCTACATCTTGGGAATCTGGGTATTAATGTATTAACAATAGGTCTAGCTTTACAATGAAAAAATATGATTGTTCTCTGGTGTTTCTGCTGTCAGATCATATTCTCTACTCAGAGTGGAGACCATGGCAATGAAGTCTGTGAATTCAAAGAATGTGCATGAACTCTAAGCTAAAAATGTCCAGGACTGTCAGGTTATTGTCATCAGTAAGGAAGCTGAGATTACTTATATTTCTAAACTCTTCAGGACAAGGACTGTTCAGTGTCTGTATAGCACTTAATACAATGGATTCTCCTGTCCATGACCAGGGCTTCTAGAAATGATAGTAATGCAAATATTAATAGGTAGCAGCACCCCAATTTCTTTTTTTTAAACACAAGATAAGGATTCAAGTGGAGGGTGGGAGAGATTTATGACTCTTAAAAATGCAATACTTCTGTCTAAATAAAAAACCCCACTGATGTATAAGAAATGTTAGTAGGGAAAAGGCAGACCAAAGAAGGATCAGTTATTCAAGGCTGCCTGCAAAGATCGTGCCTAGTGAAGGACACACTTACATATTCCATGCATGATTTTGGCAGTAAGCAGGCGTGATTCTTGTCCATTTGCCAGTGCTAATAATAAAATTCCCCTTCAAACTTCAGTATGTGGCTTATGTTCCCTGGGGAATTGCTAAGCTTGAAGGAAAAAACATGAAAATAAAGCATCTATGCATAAAAAAATCACTGCTAAGCATACTCAGTGAATATCTCTGAGCATTTTTAGCCTTTCTACTCCCTGGTAGAGGCTACAGGGAGCACTTCTGGCCTGTGCTGAAGTCCTTGCGCTCATTTGCAATCAGTTTCTGATGCCAGATTAAGCCTGTGCCTCTAATCTTCAAAGCAATAAGCAGACCAAACTCTAGCTACACTGAAGAGTGAATGGTCTATCAGAGTCAGCTGCACTCCTGAGGGACAATGCAGATCATAAAGCCCAGGGCAAGACCTTTGGGGGGTGGGGAGAACAATAAAACATTTGCAGTCGAGGGGATTCCTATATGGAACAGTCTTCTGAAGAACCTCAGGTGAACCTGGAGTCTGACCAGGTTCTGATCTGGGTAAGGGAGACTTGCCAGAGGCTCCATTAAGTCTATGAGAGACTTGATTATTGCATTAATTTTATAAGGAGTGATTCCAATACTAGACTGACAGGCAACAGTAAAAAAATCTCAGACTTAAACACGTAGATCACTGAAACCTTATTCCTCATTCTGATAAAATGTGAGGCTGGGACCAGGTGTAGCTGCTCTTATACTCTTGGGATAATTTTTTGTAAGACAGGTTTAAAAGTATCCTATAAAAAGGCAGCAATATCCACCCAAAACCTTTCTGAGACTACCGGAAAAGCACATTCCATAGTCCTGGTCAGGTCCCTTTTCTTTTTTTCTAAGACATCCCAAACATAAACATTACGGGTTTCAATTCACACAAATTAGAAATAACAAAATAACAGTTAAAAGTCCTCACAGGGCACGTCTACATGAGATGCTATGTCACCATAATGACAAGCTATGGCGACATAACATTGGCGGGCACTAACCGTGATGCTGCTGCTACTGTGCAGTAGCTCATTGCTACTGTGCCGTAGAGTGGAAAACAATTCATGTGTTGCTGGGACTGCACAGTACCAACTACGCAGTCAGGGGCATATGTAGACATGCCCTGTACAGTGATGCAAACTTGATCACATCATCTATTTGGAGCCATTTTTTTCTCCTATCTTGTGTCAATATTGTGCCATTTCAGAAGCAAAAAGTTGTCCTAAAACCTGTCTTAGCAACTACTAGAGAGCCTGCGTCACAAAGGGAACTCTGTAACAGATACCAAGCTGAGGTAGTGACTCCTAAGCCATCCCCTCTCTGTGATTTTGTAGGAGGCCTAGCTAGGGGAAAGGAATGAGTTCATGTTGCCCTACTAACCCCCAGTCCTTTGGGACAATGCCTAATAAGTGCAATCAAGAGAGGCTGTCAGGCTGCTCTACTCTGTGCCAGAAGTCTAGCTCAGCAGAGAATGCCTATGGGATTAGTGATATAATAATATCACCTGTGCGCTGCTCTCCTGTTATTCAGCTGCACTGAGTGTTCTTCGCTTGCAGCTGAGGATTAGGACCATTGCCTGTGTGTAAGTATACATATAGCTGTCTCCCAAGCAATTACTTTTCCAAACCTGTTCATCTACAGCTGTGCTCAAGATCTGGTCTAGAGGGGACTGCATGTTTGGCTTTTTTTAGTCTGCTTTTATTCAATAGAGTGATACCAGTTTACATTAGTAAAGCATTTGTCCCACTTGCATTTAAGTTTTGTGCTAAAACCATTGCACTGCTAGCTGGTATGATAATTGCTGATCATTGCCTGTAGTAAAATACCAGTGATGAATCATTTCACAAAGAGCCATCTTCATCAGCACTTGCACACAGCCTACAAACCTCCAAAACATAGCCTTTCCCTATGTAGCCACTATGGTGGTGTGAAGCTTTGGTCTCTGTTTCGATTCGGCAGAGATTTGGACTGATTCAGTGGCCAAATCTCCGAATCCAAATTGAATCAAAGTACAGGTTACAGGGGTGGGTGGATGAGAACAGGATGGGTTTCAACACTGACAAGTGCAAGGTGCTGCACCTGGGGAAGAAGAACCAGCACCATACCT
>NW_017728931.1:49594480-49628741 GCF_001723895.1 Crocodylus porosus | reverse complement strand
GTTTAAGAGGAGGCTAGATGAACACCTTGCTGGGGTCGTTTGACCCCAGTACTCTTTCCTGCCATGGCAGGGGGGCGGACTAGATGATCTGCTCAGGTCCCTTCTGACCCTACTAACTATGAAACTATGATCCCTTTAATCTCTCCAAATCGATTTGGAACCCTTCAAATTGATTCGGAGAGATTCAGACAGATTTAGTTTGGATGTAGATACAGCTTTAAATGTTTTTTCTACATACCTCTAGGTAGCAGGGGCTCTGAGCGCTGTGGTGCTGGGGCAGATGCACTGTCCCACAGAAGCACGGGGGGCTCCCCAGTGTGTTCAGCAGCTGACCTGGAAGTGGACCAGAAGCACTTTTGGGTCCATCAGGGAGCATGCTGGGGGCCCCCCTTGTTTCCCCCCCCCTTAGCTTGGCAACTGGTGCCTCCTGGGTCGGGGGGGCACCTGGGGTCCCTCTGTGGCAGATTGCTGGGCCAGGGGTGCTCTGCTGGGTACACTCCTCGGCAGACTCAGAAGTGGACCAGAAGTACTTCCGGTCCACTTTCAGGTTCGCTGCCAAGCACGCTAGAGAGCCCCCCTTGCAGCTGTGGGATACTCCATCCACCCCAGCACGGCAGCAATCATGAGCCATGATGTTACTTCAAGGTATGTAGAAAAAACTTTTAAAGCTGTCCTTGTGTCTGAATCACTGATTCACCAAATCAGCATCGAATCATCAGATTCAGATTTGGCCGAATCGAATCGGGGACAGTGATCCAAATCAACAGATTGAATCACTGTCCCCAATTCAGGCCGAATCCAAATCCAGATCGAATAGGGCCTGTTTTGCACACCCCTACTGGCCAACTTAGAGAGCAGATTCCATTAGCTCAGCAGCTAGGGCCAACTGTTAATCAAAGTGTCTATATCATTCATATTATAACTGTGGTATCCATCTCAAAAGTATAGCAAATTAAGGAGACATCACATAGAATAACTAGCATATCTTGGCCCAGTTCTTCCCTCAGCCTCCAGGATATGACACCAAGGTATGAAGGATATGACATCCCCTGAGCAGGAGAACTGGGATCTCTGAAAGGAATGTTCAACCTGTTTTTGCTTATGCTAGCAAGTCTTGAAGTTCAAAGTGTAAGAGGTACTACTTAAAATAAATCAACCACGATAGGGCTATAATTCTGTTTATTATAAATGACCCTCTATTTCCAAACCTTGTAATGGGAGAGGCCACCTTACTAGAAGATTTAATCACCTGTGATGCCATGTTGTGATGGTTTTGTCTGGAAATCAATGGTCAATCTAAACTTGAAGTGGGTCTTGTTGATTGCCACAGTTATCAGCCTTTCATCTACTGGTCATGCAGCTCAAATGCCTTCTTTTTCTCCCAATATACCTCCCCTTGAAAGTTATCTATAGAAGTGGCTTATTTTTTCTAGCTCTCTTACACACCACCTGCCTGCTCCTTTCTGAAGTCTGGTAGTTTCCTTCTCAGATTACCAAGGAGTTCTTTCAAACTAGGTGTTGGGTATGAGGTGAGTTCCCAGGTGAGGATTCATGTCCCCACAATTTAAAGGCTCTTGAGGGGAAAGGAATTGCATGCCCACTTTCTTAGGGCAGAAGGACCAGGGAAACCCTTCTGATCCTGCTGCAAGTACTGTTTTATTTGTGAGCTCAACTGCAGAGAAGAATCAGAATCCTTAGTGTGGTAGCTTCTGTTTCCAAGGAACGCTTTAGCTATGATATGCTAGGGGGTATTGGGTGCTGCTAGGGGACAGAGAATAGGGGACAATGGGGGAAGGCTGCTTACCCTCTTCGCTCAAAGATTATAAAGGTAAGTGGTGGAAGGGCACCTGGGGTCTTTGAGGCGGGTACATGGGTAGGCGGAGTTTTTAACTCCAAACGTCCAAGAGTATTTCTTGAAATTGCTGCAATGCAGGCCCTGTGACCTGGATCCCAAATACCCTACCATTCCAATGGTCTATCTGCAGAGTTTTCTAGAGAGGTTTGCTCCAGTTACTAAATAGGATAAGAAGGAATTAGTTTAAAGTGGAGTTTTCATCATGGCTGATCATGCAAAACTGTTATTGAAAGGGCCTGCCCACCCAAGTCATTTCTGGCACTGGTAGGTGAAGGCTAGAAAATGATATTTAGAGGATTGCTTTTAGGAACTGGCTTGTAGGTAAAGTAGGCATTGTACTAGAACAATGATCCAGGGGAACAGCAAAGGTTAACTGGTTTCTAAAAGCCTGGTTGTGACAAAGTTTCACAGCCTCAAAGTGGACACCCTTGCCTGAGGCCAATGGACAAACAGGCTGTGAAATTTGCATGGTGTTCCCTGAAAACCCATAACAAAGATGATAAGGGAACCTGTTGCATTGGTGCCAGATCACAGTGCCTAGCTGCAAAACCCGGGGATTTCCAGTTTTGGTGGACAGACCAAATTAGGAAGTCAGGCATGCCCAAATTAAGACACCAGTAAATGACCAAATTAAGATGTGTGCACGTGATGGGTTTGTGGAAACAAAGGAATATCCTGACAGAACAGAAAATGGACAGTATGATGATGACTACAGGGAAAAAAAATCTATGGTACCTGGAAATGAAGAGTCATCAAAGGAGTAAGAATACAAAAGAGGGATTTCAAAGCAGCAGAGGTCCCCTGGGGTGAATCGGAGGCCACCATGGACAGAGGGTGCACCACCAGCCCATCTGACCCACCCCCTTGGCCCTCGACCTCCAAGACTGCTAACATTCAAGAAAGAACCACAGGGTGAAGCTCACATACTGGCTAGGAGTATCTTTCCTCTGTGGACCCTGGAACTGGTAGATAAATAGAATAGGGGGGTATTTTGTTTGCCTTGCCTGCA
This sequence comes from Crocodylus porosus, assembly GCF_001723895.1. Taxonomy (NCBI): domain Eukaryota; kingdom Metazoa; phylum Chordata; order Crocodylia; family Crocodylidae; genus Crocodylus; species Crocodylus porosus. The sequence continues at coordinate 49,625,877 of NW_017728931.1, read as the reverse complement.
TTACTCTCTTTACTCTGTGCATCAATAACATTTGCCTATTATGGCAAGAAGAAGTTGTGGTTAGTCTGAGGGTTTGGGTCAACCCAGAATAAGGTATATTGGTCACAAATCCAGTGCCAACAGTAGTAATCAGTTTCTTGCCTATTTTAGTCCCAGTTTAATAGCAGTGAATCTTTAATGCTGTATGATTTAAGCAGATATAGTGCAAAACTGGAACACTGGGTTTAAGGTCCCCATTAGCATGGGGGGAAACAGGCTGTCAGTTCTCCATTGCAGCTTGAGAGTCCTTCCAATGTAAATAAGTATTTATTTTAAATACTTTCACTAAGTCCTTCCTGTGAGTGTCTAATCAGTGCCAGTGAGAGAGAGAGCTAGGTCCGCTGCTTCTGTCAGCGGACTCTCCCTTCAGTTCCCCACTACAAGATGATGAGCTTTGGCTGGTAGGAATATCATTACTGTTGGCAGTCTGATTCTGCTCTGCACTGCATTCTCTGGCAAGGCATCCATTTAATGTAACGGCAGCAGAAGTCAGCTTTTTACTTCAAATGCATCTCGCAGGGTTATCCCTAGAGAAGTGTGTTTACCTTATAACCTTCAGCATATTTGCTAAGAAAAAGGGGTAGAGGATTTTTCAGTAAAGTCAGTGTTGTCATCTTATGTCCTTGAAGCATGTTATTTTCAGGGGCCTAAAAAATTGTGCAGTCACCTGCATTGAACTTTTAAAAATTCTGCAGTGACTTTTTTGGGAATATCTATACTGAGCAGCAAAAACCAGTCTGGCCTTCCCATGACTGCTGCTTATCATCTCAATACTTCCTTCTTTAGCTAGTGTGGTACTGACTCCATTTTTGAAAAATTCTGTTTGCGTCTTACCTAATGTGCTATCGAGGCATTGCAACTTGTTTTATTATGAAGGTCAACATTCTCCACACAGCTACCCCAGATAACACTTATGTTAAGGGGCACACTGGTCAAGGGTGTCCATGCCCATGTTTGGTAAGCCAGAGATAGCCATTTGCCATGGTTTACTACTAGTCAAGTTAGTTCTTAAGCTGAAGTGGGAGCAGTTTATGCTTTGGTCCTAGATACAGTCCTTGTGAGTCAATCAGGGGCTGAGGTATGGTAGAACTCGTGACATTTACTTATTATTGTTGGATTTTGACACCTTAGGGAGACCTGTAAGATAATATGTGGATTTCAATTATCTGTCAAAGAGGAGTGACCTGAGCAGACTCACCATGAAGTGAATGGTCAGCTGGGAAATCACACAGTGGCTCTTCCTCCTCTTTGTGTTTTCTCTTGCCTTCTAAGTGCTCATGTACTTCATCCTCACTCAGAAAGGCAGCTGGGCTTGTATCCATGGCAGTAGATCTTTGGCAGTGAACTGGCTGCAGCATGTTTGTGTTGGTCTTGGGTGCAGAGCATGCGGCTTTACTCAGCATCTTTGTTGAAGATGAGTCGTTGTCTGATTTCCATGCATTGCTGCAATCTGCGAAAAGTACAGTAAAGGATTGCTTTATATCAGGCAGAGGGATGCTACCTTTCAGCTGCAGTAAAGCAAGAAATGTTAGTACTTATACTTTGACTGGTAGACAGGCAGGCAAGGAGACTTGAACAAGGCAAGCTAGACATCAGGAGGAATGCACTAAATCATGCTAAACTTCGGGGTGAGGCTAGGATGACTTGTTACCTTGACATTTTTGGTGTGAGCACATGTTTGGGCGGACCTGTAATCCCCACAGATCCAACATCTCTCTTTCACTTGACTACATCCTTTCCACTTGCAAGGCCCCACAAGCCAGATTTTCCAAAGAAGGGTGTACTTGTAAGCAGGACCAGAGGTTCAAGAAAGCACAGCACCCACTTAGACCTCTCAGTGTTTGGTGTTTGGCCAATAGTATTTCAATAGGAGTTACTGGATGCTAATTGCTCTTGAAAATTTGGAACCTCATTAGGTGTCCAAATGGAGACCTGGGTGCTTTTGAAACTCTACTCACACCTGGTGGTGCTACGTACTTGCAAGTCTAGCCCTGAGGAATATTGAAACTCTGACCATTCATTACATACTCATCTTTCTCATTGAAAAGCTTCAGACGGAGCTACATGCACAGGCTGCTAACACCACTCCATCAGTTCTGAAGAGGTAGCTGTGTGGAGAGCCATCTAAAGAGTAGTCATCCAAGTTGTCTTTTACTCACTGGTCCTTATCAATTTACCTGCAGTGGACTTGAACTGACCCTGATTCTTGAAGTCCTCATATTTCTCTGGCTTGATAGCACAGAGTACTACTGAGAGACTATCCATCTGATTGTCAGGCAAGATTTTGTCTCGTTATAAAGATGAATATTGTGAGGACCCTGGCTGTTGTTTCTTTCCTGTTTCAGTTTCAGGAGAGTGTAATCTTGCCAAATTTTAATCTAGTTTTGGTGAGGCTATCCCCATGGTAATGTGATTTTTGCCTGACAATTCGTATAAAAAGAAATCTTGACTTTTAATATGCATTATACTGTAATTTTGGTGTAAGTTCTGGCCTTGGCAAAGTCCCTAACTCTTTAGGCTTTATGTTTGAAATATATACTCTTCTGCTCTATTTGTAACCACCATCAAAGCAAAGGAAATTATATTACCTTGAGACAAAGAATCCAATTCTGTCCTCAGAGAAGCACACAGTTACCTCAGTGGGAATTGCACAATAGTATCAGAGAGCACAAGCTAGCATAAAGAAAATATGCTTGGAAGAGCTTTTGGAAATTACCCAAAGCCTTCTGTCAATAAGGGACAATTGTTCAAAAGTTATCTTCAAATTATCACAAATCGCTGGAGAGACTTCTACATACAATTGCATAAAGCCCAACCTGGTTGACCTTTCAAGCTTGAGGCAAGGTCCAACCCTTCACTCAAAAGCTGGCAAGAGGAGGTTTGTGTGAGTTGGTGTTTACTTTGTTCCTCTGTGGGTCTTTTCATTTTGGAGTTAGTGATTAAAATTAGTCTGTTGTTCAAAAAAAATTTGCTATGTAAGAAAGGAGAATGGTCCTGTATAGCTATCACTAACTTAAGGAGACCTGGGTTCAAGTATCTGTTCTGCTTCGGAGTTCCTGTGAACTTTGGTCAAGTCATCTAGCCTCTCAGCCCCCCAGCTCTCCATTTGTAAAATCATGATAATGCCACTTTCTTCCCTCTTACTTGTGTTGTGAGGATGAATTACAACGAGCTTAAGTGTTATAGTGATGGTGGCCAGAGAAACACATAAGATAAGATGCTTTGGGTTTTATGGGGGTGGTGTTTGCTCATATATGAAGCAGTTAAATTACGTTATCACATGACTAGAAGCAAGTATTTTTGGGGAGGTGAAATTTTTTACTGGACTAATAGTATGGTTGGAATAAAGTTAGAGAAACTTTTGCAAGCAAGGCATTCTTTATCAGGTCACCTTGTCTTGAATTCTTACCTGTCCCCAAAAATTCTTGCCTCTCACATAATTCCAGGACCATCATGGCTACAACATCATTCTTACAGTCCCATTATGACATGACATCCTGCCCTTCAATCCAAAAGGTCATAATATATCTCTCTCAAGCGCTCAAATAGCAAAGTGAATGGTCATGATATATGCTCAGAAAAGATGTTGTTAAGCAAGGAAAGAAAAAGACTAGGTGGGAAAAGAGGAGGAGAGACAAAAGAGCATCTTGTATCTATGGGGGTTTGAGTAAGAGACTGAGAAGACCAGAAGCAGGCATCTATTGACAACATCATGGAGGGAAAGTGGGATGGAATAAGCATAGTGGGTAGGTTTGTAAACTCAGTAGCTCAGGGTTTTGGTTGGAATCATGATAGAGAGGGAGCTGATGAGAGAACATGGATACAGGGAGGAAGGATGATATTTTGCTTGGAGGCACTGGAGTGGAAATTGAGAGGCCTGGACTATTTCTTCTGCAGTTTCCTTAGTGAGCTTTATATTGTTGATAAATGCTCTTACTTCTTTCAATGAGTAAATAGTCTGGTTGGGGTGGCAGCTTTATAAACCAGTTCCCGCCCCCCAGCCCAAGACAATATTCTACAGAGAATTATTTTAAAGGTATTTATGAATTTGAGCCAGGGTGAACTTTCAACTGGTGAATACAGCTTTTTGCTGCAAGGATGATAACATTTCAGCCTGGCACCACCTGGGATGCTTGTTACTGATATGCAGAGAAAGGGCTTTGACTGCTGACTCAAAATGGCCTTTCTGGTACGGCTGTCATTTGCACAGGAAATGGTGGAAAATTACAGGTAAGGATGGTAAATCTCTCCTGTTGCCAGTATATCACACAATGTGGGGCAAAGTTTTTTTGTTTGTTTTTTTTTGTTGCTGCTGTGTTGTTTTTTTTTTAGGTTTCCCTTCTCCACCTGTGGTTCAATTTCTAATTATTTTAAAAAAGCAAGTGGGTAGATTACTGGATTTATTTTTTATGACCTGAGTGATGTGATGATATTGACCAGGTGGAACCTGCTCATTTTTATTGCTGTATCTGTCTTCTCTGCAATAAAGTGGGTGGAGCACTTTTAGGGGCAAAGCAAGCAAACAACATATTCAGATTTTGCAGGGTAGTGGGAGTGAATTTCTGTGTGTTTGAACACCTCTCGCACAATGGAAAACAATGCAAGCATAAACCAATATTCTTGCTTTAACTGCTACACAAACAATAATGTCCCATATGGCCAAAGTCTCCTGCTCATGCCAACATGACAGTTCAAACAATTTCCTACTGGTGGAATGTCAGAATGAGAGGAAGTGAAGGACAAGCATTTTTAGTTCAGGCCTATTTCTGTACCTACTGAAATCAAGCTCCTATGGATCCCAGTAGAAGATGGATGAGGCCATGAAACACATCACCCATCACAGAAGGTAGCAGAACTTCCCCCTTTTCAGTCAAAAGGACCTAATCCATCAGTAATTCTTGCCTAAGAAAAGTTATCAGAGTCCTGGCAGTCTACTCAGCAGATGACAGGCAGAGAAGTTAGGACAGCAGTGGTCAACCTTTTGGCAGGCATGCCATAAGATAAGCCCTGACCTCTCCCCTGAGTGCCACTCTGATCCCCTTCCCTTGCCTAATCCCCTGCTCTGCTCTGTCTTTCTTGCCTGACATGCTGATGTTCTCCCTGATCCCTGTCTGAACTGCAGTGTGGGAGAAACTAAAGATTAAATATAATGAACTGAGGGAAACTGGCTTTCACTTCAGAGTGTTCCCTCTTGAGCTTTGCAGGAATTGTTTAAACTCCTGGCCAAGTCCAATATGCCATGGATCCCATGCTGGAGCTTGGCATCGCCTTGCAGTAAGTTTTTCAAAGTGAATTATATGACTCTTAGCAGTGAGGAGTGTGAGGGATAAAGAGCTTATGCTCCTTTCCACAAATCCCACTGAAGTCAATCAAACAAATTTCTATCAACTCTGATGAGTTATGCCTCAGACCTATAGATCATAGCAGCCTGTGGAGAGGTGCTGCACACACTTCTCCCAAGGCGCTGGCAGTACATTTCATCCCTGAGCTGCATCTATTTTTGTTCTAGGAAAGGCCTACATAAACTCTACCAGTGCATTTCAATTCTGACCTGCTCTGTCCTGTTTTTCTTCCTGCCCACCATCCCTAGTATATCTGAGCACTGACTCCCAGCACCTCTTATAATTCCACTCCTGAAGTACATAGACTTCTGGTAATGCAGCTGGACCCTGTACCACACCCATGCCTGCTCTTCCAGTCCTGGAATTCCCTGCAAGTTGTCCAGTGCATTTCAGTTCACACCATACAAGCCCCTACTCCCCTCTCAACCAGCAGTAAATACATCAGAAAGGGGCTGCGTGAGTACATAGCTAATTTCAGACCGAGGCACAAGGTTGAGTGCCTTTGGGCAAGTCTACACCACATCTCAGAGCAGCCTTGAACATAAGCCAATCAGCACGTCAGGTGTTTGATACTGCTCTAAGGTAGCTACATTGCTTCATTATCTGGCATTGATCCAGAGGGGTTGGATTGAGTGGGTGGCATGTGCTTCATGGGCACTCCAGGGTGCAGCATGGAACCAATGTAGACTCATCCTCTGATGAACAGAAGCAGTCATCTTGAGATGTAGGGTTTACAGAGCTCCATTGCTGTTTGGAAATAAATCTTATATGGAGAAACTAGAGTTTTTACTGGAGAAGTGAAAAGGCCATTAACATAGGCATCTATATGGGATACTAACATATGTATGTTGTTGTTGCCTAACAATCAAAAAGCTTAATCTTTGTCCTGCATTTTAAAGCCATTTCATCAATAATAAAATAATTAATATAATAAATAAAATAATATAATAAACATTAAAATAATTTTTGTAGCTTCCAAGGAACATAGGAGTGGAAGGGGCATCTTGGACCTTTAAGTCCAGTCCCCCTGCATTTCTAGGCAACTGTTTACTGAAGGAATTAACCAAACTCACTGCTTCAACCTTTACACATAAATACAATGTACGATACCTGAAACATCAAGGACAACCCATCACATGGAAAGCAGATGAGATGAAGGCACTGATGCTGCCCTGCTACTGAAATGTCAGGGAAGTCATTGGTTAATATATGCTGAGAAGATCTGAGGAAGAGGATCGTGCACCACATTACTGAGAAAGACAGAATCCCCGCAGTCCATAATGCTCCAACCTAGGGGAAAAATTCTTTCCTGACTTCAAATCTGCTGATCACTATGGCCCTAAGTGTAAGTCCAAGGCACTTCAGGAACTTCTAAGTTTTCTAAGTACCAGCAATAACTTCAGCAGAATTCCAATAAAAATCCTCTTTCTTAGCTGTGGCTGTATTTTAGTGCTTCAGAAGAAAATGAACCCTGTTTCCTACCTCAGAAAGCAGTGGTATTCTTAAAGAGAAAAAAAAAATCCTTTATGATTTCAACAAGTGATTGGCAAGAGACCTGAAGCATGGGGTTACCAGGTACCTAAAATGGTAGAGGACCTACCATTTTACCCTGCTTCAGGGACTATAGCAAGGTCCTGTGGGGATCTCTACATAATTTATTTAGTTTTTCCATGTTCTAGTGATTAATTATCTCATGTTTGTGCCTATAAAATATTAAGAGTTACTGTTACTTACAATATATATTTTATATTGCAATAAACATATGGGTAATGGCATTCATTTATCAGGCAGCAGATGTGCAGGATCTATTATTGTTTTTCAATAGTGGACAGAAGAGTCATACGCTCTTTCTACAGCTAGAGTCTCTTTCTAGCTCATGAACTTTCCTCAGCTTGAGCTTGATCTGTTTGTGCTTTTAAACAAAAAAAGAAATACAAATTACAATTCATCAATTCAAGGGATGGGCCTTGCTGTGCTTGCTGCCTCACTTGCGAGGCAAAGAAATAACTGTGCTCTCAGCTGGAACAGTCTGCTGTGAAAATGTATTTGTGTTGATATGCAGTAATAAGAATCCCAGCCATCCTTAGAATCCTATGTAAAGACTTGTCAGAACTAGTACTGGCATTGACAAGCTTAAATATGAATGGAAACAGGGGTGAGTATCTCCAGCATCACACTCCCAAATACACAGTTAATGCATAGTCCTATCTATGCTACAAAAATCTATTGACCTGTGAGTCTCAATTAAGACACAAAAGTGTCCCAAATTGTTAAAGGTAGTGTTGAAGTGATGTTGCCGTGATAGTCCAGGAAATATGCAAGAGTCAAGAATTCTTGTGAGTGATATCTGTTATTGGGCATAGACAAGCTTTTGGGTATTACAGTATTTTTCGTCAGGTCTGTCTGCATCTCTCCACAGACCTAAGGAAGGATACTGTGGTGCACAAAAGCTTGTCCATGTTTATCCCACTCATACAGCTGCTCCACTAAAAGATATCACCTCCAAGAATTCATGCCTCTCTCAAATTGTTAAAACAGTTCAGGCCTACAGGTTTGGATGAGAATGAACTGTTTATTTTAATTATTTTTCCCAAAGCATGTTCAGAATTCCTTTACGGCTTTGCAAAATGAACTGCTCTTTCATGATTCAGGAAATGGGTTTGGTGCTGCCAGCACCAATGCCATGTCTTTAGGAATTTTCCTTCTACTGCCTTGCTAAGAACAGTGTTCATGGTTCAACCACTACTGTAGACTGTCCACTGGATGATTTAATCACCAGGTGGTGCAGACCTATGTGGAGCGGGTAAAATGACACTGATAAAACACTGGTGGTTGATTTACTCTGACACTCCTCATCACTGGTAGTTAAGCCATTCCTGCTGGTAACACTGTTATGGAAGATGAGTCAGAAATTGTTAGGCAAATTCAGCCTGTAAGACCAGGCCATACGTTTAGCCAGGGCCATGCATGACAAATATATTTAGTGCAGAAGTGACCAAAATTCCAGCGTACACAAGAACTGATTTTAACCTTTGGGCTAAGAAGGATGTATACTCAGCTATGGCCAAAGGAGATTCTAATCCAGCTGGTTAATCTGCTTAGATTAAAGCAAACTGTGTTAGACTAGTGAATATTTTGCAATTATTACCTTCAGTCTTTATCCAACCCAGCTGCTCTTGTTTGGTTTTGTCCTATGCCAGAGATATGAATGGGTGCTTGAGTGCCCTGGGAGGCAGTGGCACACAGGGTAGTGTCTCTGTGCTCCCAGTAGCAGCTGGGCTGGTAGTGCAGCTCCTGCAATTTTTACTCCCCCCAGGGTCAGTGCCTGGAGCTGGCGCCCTGGTTGTCCTATCTTCATTATGCTATTGTCCTGTTCATATATGCCATTCAACCTCTGTTAGAATTCACTTTGGACACAAAACAGTTGAAATTGTCCCAGAACACAGTGGTTACTTAGACTGTAACATCTCCGGGCCAGGGACTGTGTCTTTTTCTGTATTTGTGCGACGTCTAATGCCAATGCCTAGTTATGGACCCTGATCCATAACCGAGGTCTCTGTGTGCTATTTTATTACAAATAATATATCATAATGATTAAAACACTGCTGTAATGCAAAGACTAAACTAGGCCTATCTTAAATTTTTCCATCAGGGCTGTTTTTTGTCAGATACGTGGATTGTTTTGGAAGTATCATCTTTGTGCAGAAAATTTGGACTGCTGTTGAAAAACCAAAAATGTAAACATTTTTGGTTTTGGCTTTTTGACAAAAAACTGACATTTTTTGCAGAAACAGAACCATGTTCCAAGTAGCTCTAGGCCAACTGAACAAAGCCAAGGAAATCAATGTTAAGAAGGCCAATGCATTTGCTGGTCTGAAGTACTGGGATTATGTTATCTAGCAGCTAACTAGTCAAGTCCAATCCCTGAAGGAACTCTAATGTCCCTGATGATAAAGAGAGACTATAAAGAAAAATAATTTCTGTTCTTCCCATCCTAGCACTTGAGTTTCAATACTGCTTAGCTACCTTCTCCTTACAGTCCAGTGCTCCCAAGCAGTTGAATTTATTAAAACATGTTACTTTTATGGAGCTTGACTCTATTGGCAGGATCTGGTATAAATCAGTGAAATTCCATCAACTTCATAGAATTTACACCTGCTTACATTTGGCCTGCATTTGACCCTCCATCCTTTCTTACAGGAAGGACAGATGCTTGATGATCTTTCAGATATGCTTGTACTTTTTTTAAAGAGAAAGGCAAAAGGACATCTTATTTTATTGGTAATCTCCAGGTATTAGACCATGCAGTTACTATACATAGGCTGCCACACTGTCTCTTGCTGTTTCAGACAATACATCCTCTTCTCTTAGGGCTCTGAGGGTTTTGTAACACACTGGGCGCATCTACACAAGACACATAATGTCCAGTATCCTAATAACACTGTGCAGTAGTGCATCACAGCATGGATAGTGCTAATATGCTATTGTACAGCATCACTAAAAAGGCATGTACTGACACTACTGTGCAGTAACTCTGGTTACTGTGTATTTAGTTAGTACTTCATTAAGCAAGTACTAAATTAAATAAATGCACAATTACTACTGCACATTAATGAATGTGTAGATGCGCCCACTGAATTCCAAGGGGAGGCAGCAGCTGGGCCCCTAAAAACATGCAAGATCATCTGTAAAATCTTTTCAGTTTTAGTTCAGATTATATTTATATGCACCTATCAAATATATGGTACCAGCCATACTCTTGACCAATGAAATCTCAGATTTCTATAAGGGCATAAACAGGATTCTACATAGCCAATCCAAATAGATTTGGAAAGGGGGAAAAGTTCTCAATAAGTAATATAAAAAATGCTTACCCATGGCAAGTTCCAGTGGGGGCTCAGAGCCCAGGGCTGGAGTTACTTCGGCATGGCTACTTCTATTCCTGGCTGCCTTGTTTAGGCAGATGCTAGAAGAAGGTTTCTTTAAGATCTCCTCAATGGAAAAAGACAGAACGGGCTTCCCCAGACTGTCACACTCTCTAGGGTCAGTCATCTTCATCCCACTAGGTGCGGAGGGGAAGGATATCGTCTCCAGCTTCCCCCACTGGAGCTGTTTTTGTTGTTCGTGTATTCCAAGAATAATACAGCTGAGTAGGTGTGTTTCTCCGCCTGCTTGCACCCTCCCAAGCTAAATCAGCAGGAGAAGGAGAAATGGAGACCACACACATATGGGAGAGTCCGCACCTTCTCCTTCTGATTGCTGCAGGGCATTTCCAGATCAGGAAGAGTGCTTGAGTCTCTGGGAAAATAACATCAAGACTATGGGGGGGGTGGGGAGTCTAAACAACCCCACCTACCACAAAACAAACCCTAAACCATTATAAGCCTTGAAGGGCTCTATGCAATCTCATTGTAATTCCAGGAGGAGGAGGAGGAGCATTCCACACAGGCTCGTGCCAAAAACTGCCCTGGAAAGAGTTGCTTAATATAGGTAAAGAATGGTGGGCAATTATCTTCTTTTTTGCTTTCAAGTCAGAATCTTGCCCCAGTCTTAGTGTCATGTACTATTATGACTTGGAAAGTGTTTGTAAGCTCAGAGACTTCTATGCCCGATTACTAGCATGGGAAGCACACTAGAAACTTCCCCAAAATCTGAGCGACTGTCTTCCAGAGAGAAGGAAACCTCCTCTGCTTTTAACAGCCAGGCTTTTTTTCTCCAGCTGCCACCTCACCAAGGAGCCTTAATTCAGATTTTCTCGTCTTCCAATCTCAAAACCCTTCGAACCTTTCATATAGATCGTTTGCATAATTTTTCCTTCATACCAGCGATGACAGAAAGAGAAACCTCTGTAATGTTCATAGGGATATCAGTCCTTTGGCAATACAGTTCTCTTCTTTTTACCTCCGCTCTCTAGTAACGTTGGCTGAAAAACCTTCCTCAAGGTATTCTTTCTTCCCAGCTGGGTCGCCGCAGCAGGGGGAAAGTTTCTTGGATAATGCTGAAGAATGCCAGTTATTCCTCTTCCCTTCCACTTCTTTCTTCTTGTTAATTTTTATTTAACAAAGAATGTGCAGCTGGATGACCCCTTTCTTTAAACCTTGATAAGGCTGTCTGGGATTGCCCTTCACCCACCTTTTACATTTTTACTCTTCTGTCTCCCTTTTTCTGCTGGTTCTCCTCTTGCACCTTTCTTATCTGTCTTCTATAATTGTATTGACAGGCCCTGCCTTATTTGTCCAATGAACTGACAATTCTTGAGTTGATATCTCATCATAAGATCCCTTCATAGAGCTGAAACTAAAATTACTGTGTAACCAGGAGGCAATAAAACACACCTGATAAGATGAAAGTCTTTCAGCTTTTTCCAGAGGTTCCAGGTACTGGAAAAGCAGTGGGGGTAGGGAGTGAAACAATGGTGATGTCTAAAACTGTTTCAGTCATTCATAATGAACTATATGCGATTATCTGACTTTAATAATCAGCTGCTTCTCAGGGGAAAGACTGAGCAAACAACTGTCTTTTCCACTGATAAAAAAGGAGGAGATGAGAAGAAGAAACATTTTTCTTTCATCTTATAATACCCCCCGTCTCAATTCTTCATGGACAGTGGTTTTGGGGTAAGGGACAATTTTGCCATCTTCATCTGGGACAGGCCTCTAGTTAAAGAGCCCCTTTGGATTTCTCTCAGTGCCAGGGGTACCGACCACTCTTACATAAGACCACTCTATACATAAGTGATACCTCAGCTGCTCTCCTGTTGAGTGCCTGTGAGACACCTGAGCCACCCTTGTCTGTCACGCTGCTGTACTTAAGGGTCTTTTTAGCCCAGCCTTGCAAAATGTCTTGTGAATGTGCCCACAGAGGCCTTTGCGCTGGTGCCATGTGTAACTCTTCCTGGATATGTCAAAGCAAGGTTTTCATAGATTCATAGATTGTACAGGGCTGGAAGGGACCTCGCAAGATCATCAGGTCCAGCCCCCTGCACTAGGCAGGAAAGATAACTGGGGTCAGGTGACCCCAGTGAGGTGACCATCCAGTCTCCTCTTGACGATTTCCAGGGTAGGCGATTGCACCACCTCTGGAGGGAGCTTATTCTACAGTCTGGACACCCTAGCTGTAAAGAAGAACTTGAGTATCATATTCATGTTTGCCAATCTTTCTCTACCAAGTAAAGGTTTTAGTATTAACTATTGTAATATGGAGACAGGAGTCCTTTATTAGTATATGGTGTTTACTGTATTGTAGATGGTAAAATAGAAATAATTTGATCCCAATAAATTGCTGATTTTAAGTAAATTGTAAGTATTAATCTACACTGAAATAGCTGTATAATGTATTCCTTATTCAAGCCAAAGGACTAAATGCAAAAAGGCATGAATCCAGAGAATAGTATATTTACTCAACTTCAAGAGGTCTAAACTGAAAGCACAGTTCTGCCCCAGGACAAATAATTCTCTTACCAACAACGTAATACAAGATTGCAAGACACTCCTTTGTAGAATAACTTTGTGTTATGGTAGTGGCTTGCTGCCTCATTGTGACTGTATGGGAAGCACATTTAGCCATCGTAAAAGGGGAGGAAGCGGCTGCTGCTCTGGAGCACCGATCAGCTGTTACAATTAAACTTATGTCTGCATGAGCCTGTAGGTGTGGTTCTTAACCTTTTTAGCCTTGAGGCACCTTGATAGGCTTTCATTTCAGGTCTGGGTTTACTCAAAATAAAGCTTTGTGATTCATGCAGAAGAAATGGGAGTAATCTTTCTTCAGAGGGAGGGAGGAGAATGAACACCATATGTATATAGGTCTGGTTTTAAATACTGTTGTAGAATGAGATTTCTCTTTTCTTTATGATTATTAACCTGTAAACAGGAAAGGATTTTGAACAGCTCCTGAAAAGCCATGGAAAGCCCTGGTGCAGCATGTGTACTCCATTAATTCCGCACTGTCTATGGTGTCAGCTTTTATCTCAACCCTGTCAAACAGGCATCAAATTCCATGTACTGGGAACCGCACTACCATGTTTCAGGCCATAAATCTCTTCTCTGTCAAGGATTCTGTGAACAGGAGCAGAAAGACCACTGCCTGGCCTGGTGGTTTTGTTTGCTCTTTGTAGCTGCTTGGTGAAGCCCAGGAGAACCTTCCTTCAAATGCTGTGGAAAATGTTGTCCTGGATTTATGGTTGCTGTGTGTTTCCAGTGGGGTAGTTTGTTGACACGGGAGAGAAGAGAGGGTTACAGTGGGATTCATGATATGCCCTAAAATACCTTTTAAAAAGATTGACTGAGGCTAGGGTCATTAGATGCATTAAAGAGCTGGGATTATTTCAGGGCAGCAAATGGCACACTCACTTCCCAATGATCTTGCACCACCATCCATTCAATTCAATATACTTTTTCAGCAGCACAAAGGTCATATCTTCAGAGCATGTGCTGTAAATTGGGGTTGCTGTATTGATACTTAACAGCAGTGATGATTGGGTCCAATGTTACCATTCTGAATATTCATTTATAAAAGGAAGAATGGAAGACCATGTATTCTGAAGTCTTGGATTTCAGGAGCAACCTCATGGGTGAAATTATACGATTATCTTGGTCACAGAACTGAAAGCACTTTGCCTTTCTCTATTGCAGTATCAAAATTGCTTCATGTTAATTGCCTGTTTGGTCCACAGGATGACTCTCCACCGAAAATTCAACTGTAGCATGCTTATGTAACTATTTTGTTGTAGTTTGCATCTTTAAATTCCTACACAGATATCTGGACAGCAAATACAGTAGACTTTCATTTACCAGAGTTGCTGAATTATCCGTCCCATTTAGGTGGTAAACTTCCTGGAGAGGGAGACTTGTCTTCCTGCAGGATTTCTAAGAACCAAGTGCAATACCTCAAGCCAGGTGGTAGCGAAGAGGAATCCATGTAATGTTGGTCCCATCTTCTGATTTTGCTTGTGTCAACCAAATCAAGAAGTGCGTGGAATTTGTAAAATGCAGTTTATAAATGATGAGATGTTCTCAAAAGTTGATAACTTGGGGCCAGTAGAATTGAAATTGAACCCTGTTCAACCTTCTGGAGTCTGTTATTACAGGTAGCCTGTTGCAAATGCGGAAACTGTGAGCTAACAAATTCTGTGCTGGTGTCAGGCAGGAAGAAGATTTCCCTCCTATCCTTTTAGTATGTGTCTTTTTTCTAAGTGCAAAGAGGGGAACTGAATGAGATCTCTGCTGAATCAATTGATAACAGTATCCTTTGTGAGCTCCTTTAGATCCTGCCTTAACAACCTGCAGCCACAGTGCTTACCACCAGAGATGTCACTTGCACTCTGCAGCACTGAGAACAGAAGTCATGATGACTAGGCCCAAAGCATGTGCTCAGTCAACTATAAGGAGTACTTATAGTACATCAGCTGGTCAAGGGCATTGGGGCATATAGCACAAGGCAGTTGCTATATGCAGTGCAACTGTAAATTGTTGATGTCACCTCTGGAGCATCATCTCCTTGTAGGTTGCCTTCCATCCATTATGCTTTACGAGACTCTGACAGTTTCCTGAGGGACATTTGCTATGATCTTCTCAAAGTTCAACAGCTGGCAACAATCTAACAGAAAGCCCAAGTGGCTTGTCTTCTGGAGTCCTTTTAACCTTAGATTTATTAGCTCTGTTGCCTCTGTAGATTTATCAACAAGCCCATAAGTTAGAATTATTAACAAAGGGACACTGTGGGTTTAAACCGATAACATTTATTACGTTTTTTTTTATGGCACAATTATTATCAATTGACATTTAAGATGGCATCGTAATCCATCAAGGTGAAATGGACTCAGAAAGCTATTACTCGAGGGTAAAAAATAATAACAACAATGACAGAGGGCTTGGAAAAGGATAGGGTGGAGGAGAAGCAAATAGTTTGAATCTAGGTCATTGATCATACGGTTTGGAGATGGGATTTAACAATTTCGGTTCAAGTTTAATTTATTCCCACTTTCTGTCATGCTTTTTATTTTTCTCCTAAAAACTTTATAAATGGCTTCCATTAGGAAAACACAATAAAAATCCACGTAACTTTATTTAACAGGCTGCCTGAAGCCAGGACCTGTTTTGTGTGGGGAAGCTATGGTTATTATATACAGCAATGGTCAGAGAGTTTGAAGGGTCGCCCTCCATAAGCAATGCAGGGCTGTGGATGTTGACCAGAACAGAAAGTGGTCTGCTGAATCTGCAAGCAGATTCTGGCTTCTGTTCTGTTTAGTGTGTATAAAGTAAAAAATGAAATAAATGTGCCTGTATAAAGCAAGCTTTACATGCATTCATGTGAAGGAATAAGCACATCCCTTTTCTGTTAAAATGCAGGAGCTGTATTTATGGCAAGGATACCATTCTTGGCAGACTCAGGGCACTGATATCACAATAATACAGGAAGTATATCCACTCTGACTAATTATTTGAAATTGGCCTTGGATGTATAGCAAACGTACATCTTAAGTCATGCAAGCCGATGAGTTTCCTACATCCTGAAACAGCTCTGCATCACCTGACTATGGAGAGAACACTAAATCCTTCTAGGCAATCCACATTGTAGCATCATTCTTTCTGTAGCAGTTTTGAGCATCAAGGATCAGAGCCCTACTATACAGAGGGTGCGAATGGATGGTGCATCTACATGTGATGCTACTCTCTCCAATTTGTCCACATCCGTTCTGTAGTGGGGGGTCTAAAACTGGACACAGTATTCCAGATGTGGCCTCACCAGCGCTGAATAAAGGGGAATATAATCACTTCCCTTGATCTGCTGGCAATGCTTCTACCAATGCAGCCCAATATACCATTAGTCTTCCTGGCAACAAGGGCACACTCTTCACTCATATTCTGCTTATTGTCCACTGCAGTCCCTGGTAGGGCTGTGCAAAGCTTCGGTTGGTTCAATTCAGAGGAGATTTGGCCTGATTTGGCAGCCAAATCTCTGAATTGAAATTGAATCAGGGGTCCCCTGCATGCTTGGCAGCAGACCTGGAAGTGGATCAGAAGTACTTCCAGTCCACTTCTGTGTTTGCCATGGAGCACAGGAGCACCATTCCCCCGGCTCGGTGACTGGTGCCTCCTGTATGGGGGAGGCACCTGGGGTTCCCCCATGGCTGATCGTTGAGCCAGACGGGGTGCAGGGGGGTCCCCTGTGCACTTGGCGGCAGACCTGGAAGTGGACCAGAAGTACTTACAGTCCACTTCCAGGTCTGCTGCACTCCTGTGGGATGCTCCATCTGCCCCACCATCTCAGCATTCATGAGCCATGCCTGGTACCAAGAGGTACGTAGAAAAAACATATGAAGTGGTGTCTACGGCTGAATCACTGATTCTCTGAAGCAGAATCACATCTTCAGATTCAGCTTCAGCTGAACTGAATAGGGACAGTGATCTGAATCAGTGAATCAAATCATTGTCCCCTGAACTGGGCTGAATCCAAATCCAAATTGAATACTGCCCACTTCGCACACCCCTAATGCCCAGGTCGGTTTCTGCAGAGCTGCTGCTTAGCTAGTCAGTCCCCAGCCTGTACCAGTGATGGGATTGTTCTGTCCTGAGTGCAGACTTTTCACTTCTTATTGAACTTCAAGAGATTCTTTTGGCTCAAACCTCCAATTTATCAATGTCTCTCTGAAACTTACCCCTACCCTCCAGTATATCCACTACTCCCCTCAGCTTGGTCTCATCTGCAGACTTGCTGAGGGTGTACTCCCTCTCATCTTCCAGGTCATTAATGAAGATGCTGAACAAAACTGGCCCCAGGACCAACCTCTGGGGTACTCTATTTGATGCTGACTGCCAACTAGACATTGAGCCATTGACTACTACACTGTGAGCCCCGCAACTGAGCCAGCTTTCTATCCACCATACAGTCCCTTCATCCAACCTGGACTTGCGAGAAAGTTATGGGAGACCATATCAAAAACCTTGCTAAAGGAGAGGTATATCACATCCACTGCTCTTCCTGCATCCACAGAGTCAGTCATCTCATCATAGAAAGCAATCAGGTTGGTCAGGCATGACTTTAATTAATTGAAACAGTTTTTCATAATCACTGGAAAAATATTTGCCAAAAATTCCCCAACAGGAGTAATACCATATAAGGATTTGATCCAGACAAGTGTCTTTCATATTGCAGGCTTTCTCAATTTAGTTTATGAAGCAACGATTTATATGCTGGTAGTTAAGCACCTGTCAAGTACCTGGGAGCCAGCTTTGTGTAAGCTTTAACTTCTACCCCAGTTATCAGAAAGTCCAAAGGACACAGCTGAAGTTAACATCTCATATAATGAATGCCATCCCCAAACCTTGTCCATGTGCTCCCATGTAGAACTATTATTCAGTATTGGATGAAATAGTTGTGTTTGTCTTAAGTCAAGCAAAAGGCAGGGTAGAAATGCATCTTATTGACTAAGTGAATCAGAGATGTTTCATTTCTTTCCAAACCTTGTTGTTTTATATATGGCTGAGCAAACACTGTAAAAAAATACATTTGACCCTTCTGTTCAGCTATCAGCCCCATCATCTAATGCCAATTCAAACCTGGTTTTGTACTCATATACCCTGTTTAAAAAGGTCTGATCCTTTGGAAAGGCAAAGAGAGACTAACTATTTGAGCAAGTGATAGTTTGGCTTTTCAGAGAATGTTAATGTGTGACTATGTCTGTGATTTTAGAACGGGCTTATGTGACTGGTGACTTGGTAGTGCTATAGGAAGGATTTATCTGAAAAGCAGAGAATGTGAAGAAGTATTAGGTTAAGTAGCCTTGAATACCACTTATATTTACATTGGCATTTGGAGTAGTCATTTGATAGAAAACCTGGGTTTTAGGAAAGGTTATAAAACTGAGCACAGAGGGCATATTGACATTCACAGAAGGAAAGTCAGTCTGCGGAAAGGCTGCATTTTCCAAGTTTCCTGGTAAGCCCCAGTACGGAGAGCTAGGGTGAAGTATGCCTATGGCAATTGCATAAGATGCATGGGAATTTGCTCTGAAGACCATGCGATATCCAGGGGATTGTTTCTGCTGCTTGTTTGAGATCCAGGGGGTTCACTCTGGTGATCTTGTGAAACCTATAGGATAGGCTCTTCTTTATCCATTTGTGAGCCATGCCTCAACTCCCTCTGATAGGTCACAGAGATGTGATTTTTCCATTTTAAGCTTGAGACTCTAAGGAGAAGGAGCCTTCCCATACCCTGTGGGATCCAGAAATATGGGAGACTTTCTGACATCCACATGGAATCAGAGGGTACATCTAGGATAAAGAGGATAGGGAATGTACTTTGGATAGGTACCTGAGACAGGAGAAGAGAAAAGAAAAATATCCTTTTGATACTTGTGACTGCTTTAATTGAGCAAGGCTTCTTTTGATATAGTCACAAAAGACCCTTAGTTGTGAGGTAAGGACATCCAGGGCATAGGATACTTCTGAAAGTCACATGAAATCAAGTGAGATTTGTAGAATCAAATGGTATCCCTTTGACATTCTTTTGAGGTTTGGAGTGGAGATCCATAGATGGCTGCATGAGCTGTCAGGTCCTTGCTAATACTTTCTACCTTTCAATTTGTCCCAAAAAAGAAAAACAGTTAGCCCCAGGGCTCTTTTGATGCAATGGTGAGAAAGGTTATATAAGTATGTATGGAGAGAAAGAGAGAGACCCATGCCAAATACTCCAAAACACTGTTCTTGTAAATGACAGATCCAAAGTCTTCTGGTTTGTACACAGATTATTCATAACTGCATAAGTGATATGAAGTCTCCCTTTCCCATCATTCACCAAATCTCACAACTCTCTCCCTTTTTCCCTAGAAGCTGAATAGAGTGGATGGACTTTACAACTTGTCCTAGAGGCCACCATAGCTTCAGACCATCCAGGAGGGTGACAGTAATTTGGATCAGCTACCTTCCTTTTCCTCTGGGTGAGCAGAGCTGTGAGCAACCAAGCTGGATTGAATGGATCTGAGCTCAACAGATTTTTGAAGCTAAGCAAGTCCTGGGCTTATCTGGGGTTTAGATGGGAAGCCACTGTAGAATCCCAGATACACACCAAAGAGTTGTGGCAGAACATGTGACAAATACTAAACTACAGAACTACAAATGAGTGGCAAGATGTCCTTTAGGTCCATCATTGTAGATGGATAGGAATAAGAAAGAAAGAACAGAAGGGTGTGACTGTAGGTCACAGGATAAAAATGATG
Organism: Crocodylus porosus; assembly: GCF_001723895.1. Lineage (NCBI taxonomy): Eukaryota > Metazoa > Chordata > Crocodylia > Crocodylidae > Crocodylus > Crocodylus porosus. Next base: position 49,606,281 of record NW_017728931.1, on the reverse strand, counting down.
TCTTGAGGGGGCAAGTTTATGCAGTGAAATTCTGATTTCCCCTGATGTCCATGTGGGTTCTTCCTGTTTACTGGGTACAATAAAAAACTCAGAGTAAGATCCCCTTTCTCAGGTGAGACTCAGGACAATTCTCATTAGTCAACATCAGCATCTACAGCTTTTTAGCAGGTGAAAGATCAATCAGAAATGAAGGGCTACGAAAGGGCTAGTATACTCATCAGGTAATTGTTAGTATAGTACAGTGCATGTAGCTGTTTTCAGACTGATGCCTGTAGAAGGTTGGACAGGAGCTGGGAAATGTCCAGATTCTGGTTTCTTCATGCTGAGATGCAAAGGCAGCAGCTTGAGTGAATCTGCATGTGTGATTCATTTCTACACTTTGATATTTACATTTATCTTGGCGGTCCTAGATATCCAGCTTTTTCTGAACCACAGTGTTGTAGCCAATTGCCCTGTTTCAGATACTCCAAAAGGGAGCAACTATTCTTTCCTGTTCCTTGGCAAATAATGAATGTATATTCTGCCTGTACCACAATGGATTTAATGACCCTGGTCTACTCTCTAGCACATTATTTTATCATGAACAACAATCTCTGGATTGGAGAGATCCTCAGCCAAAATAGAAGGGAGTGCTGCTAAGTGAATAGTAAATTTGCCTATAGGTCTTGAAGGGGAGTAGTGAGGTGGGGAAAGGGTGTTTTTTTAAGATGCATTGGCAGAACTGTGTAAGTGAGAATTCCAAGAGTGAAATAGGACAAGTACTGGCAGAGAAACATGAGGGATACAGGACAGGAACAGCAGACATACAGACAAAGATGGTTGGGGCCTCAGGACCAGAAAGCCAAGAACAGTTTAGTGTAGGAGTGAGATGTCCTGGCAGTAGAGGTCCTAGAACTGGAATAGTAAGAGGATGCTGCAGGTTGAGAACTGACTTACAATGACAGAGCCATGTGTGAGTCAGTCTAGCACCAGGCTTATCCACTCTGTGGTTGGCTGCAGCCAGTTTTGTCAATTTTTCACCGTCATAAGTACTGAAACTCAGCTGAAATTCCAAGAAGAAATAACCAAAGAGACTGTGCTTTAGTGATTTCATTAGTTCTGCTTGCAAGAGCTGCAGAAAATGTCACTTCCAAATTTAGACAATGCATCAAAATTTCCATTTCTGCCAAGGAAAAGTTATGTCAGGCTGACCAGAGGGCAAGCTGCCAGTACAGCAAAGCACTGATGTCCAGCAAAAATTGGGAGAGAACTGCATATTTTTAAGTGTGAATTAGATAATGAATCATGAAGACACACAAACAAACCAAAGGAGACTCTTTGTCCCTTCCTGGAGAGAAGATAAATTTCTCTGTTTCTCTCTTTGCCAAGCATTGCCTTCCCTCTTCCCCCTGTACCACATTTGGAGCATTCCAGTCTCCTCAGACGCTCCCTGGAGATGCTTAGAAGATGATGAAGTATATAGTATTCCTTGACTTTCAGTGTTTTGTTTTGTTTAATGGGTTCCAATGGGAGTGCTTATTAATCCACTTTAGAGAGAAGACCCTCTTTTTTTGGCCTCCTTCTGCTTGAGGCAGGCCATGAATTATGTGCTTGATGTTCTCTCTCACTCCTGGACATCTTGGTAATATCCCATGAGGGTCTATTAAGGAGCTTCCTTGTTCTACCCCTCTGGAGGAAACTCAAGTGCTGAAGTCTGGCTCAGAGAGAATCTCAGGATCACTGGTTGGAAGCATCAACTTGCTGTGCTTTTGGATAAGGTCAAGCCATCTACATAAACACGACGGGGCAAAGAGCTGCATGGGGGTGAAGATCCACTTGAGTGTAGAAGCTTATGATTGACAGTGTGATTAATTACAGCCAGAGTCATATTTTGTTTCTTTTGCTTGATTTTGTTTACCTTTATCTGCATTTAATTGAAAGTTTAGGTAAGAGCACATTTGTGTTATGAGTCTTCCTATATGCCTGGTCCACAGAGAACATGTGTCATGTTTGATAAAGATTTTAGCTTAGGAAGCTTCAGCAGCTCATACGTGTAGTTCTGGAGGTCCCTAGTTCAATGCCTCTATGTATTGTCCAAGATGATTCCCATGATACGTTCTAATTGTCTATATGCATTACAAATAGGAAGGCAGCCCTCTCCCCAGTCTCTATAAAACCAAAAGAGATTTAGGTTAGTTACCTTTATATATGCCAGCAGTATGAAGAAATTTATCAGCCTAACAAACCCCTGGACACAGGCTGAAGTTGCTTGGGCTATATAGTATTTTTTCCTGTTGTCTTCAAACAAAAGCAACAACTGTTTAATTGTGTGTCCTATTGCCTTTCCTTCAAGAGTGCTGTCTACATTTTATCCATGTTATTACATACAAGAAAATGAACTTCTAAAGATGCTGTTACCTGAGGTTGCAAAGCCAAAGGAAATTTTGGAAAGGCCAGAATGAAGATTGCTTGTGTACAAGCATTATGATATAGTTTTTAGTTTGAAGAGTACATACCGAGTGTCTTGGGGATGTCAGAGCAATGTAGAAGGTGGAGAGAAGCCTGCTCCATAGTAAAGGCCAGAGGAGTAACTTAAGAGCAACTCATAGGCATGAGTCATCCATCCTCCAGAGCCCAGAAAAGTTCCCTGTGTGGGTTTTGCCCCTTTTCTTTGTCAATTATGAGTAGGGACCTACTTAAATTATGCTTTCATGATTTTCACAGAAACTGCAAAATCACTGTGAAAAGTGGTGTTTGCAGTAATTTCCAGTGGAATTGCTCAAAACCCCATAAAACTTATTAAAAATAAAATGCTGGCTCCCTCAGTGGTCCTCCTGGCTACTACTGGGGAAGGGGGAGGCATTGGCTTGTGGAGTGTCACAAAGAGGAGCAACCAAAATGGCAGCTTCCCCCTCATCTCTCCTCCCTCACTGGGGCCTCTCCACAAATCAGTGGTGAGGGACAGGGCCTCCATCAGTGAGGGGTGGGGTTGCTACAAAATGCCCATGGAAGTGGCTCTACACAATGTAAGTGGGTCATGAGAAACCCTTTGTCTCACCCCAGTTTATGTAAGTCCCTAGTTATGAGCTCCCAGATGCTATAGAAACCATGCAAACAATGTAAGAGAGAGGCAAGGATTGGATTCCCAAAATATTTTTTAAAAAAGTACTTTGATAAGGTGGTAGGAACATGGAGAGGGAGTGCAGGAGGTGATGCTATGGGGGCTGTGCCCTCATGTGATATAGAAGAAAGGGTGTTCTTCATGTGATATCCTCAAACTCTGTTCTTACCTAAACCAGCTGTGTTCTGAAGCTGTTGGATGGGTATCCATTGGGTTAGGTTATGTGGCCTTTCAGACTCTTTAGATGACCGGCTAACAAGAAAGAACCTAACACCATACACTAAATAATGGTGACACCTGATCTGGTGCCCGCATCCCTGGTGATGAGAAAGAGGCAGTGCTGACCAGTTATGGTTGGCTTTTGTAGACAATTTGAACGGAGTCATGAGGAGGAAAGATTACATCTGGAACATGCATGACTGCATGGGTCTAGAATTTTGAAGAGGGGCTGCAGATGGTGAGGCACATCATCATATAGAAAACAACATATTTTTCTCCAGTTGAAATGAAACTAAAAAGTTTACTAATATTCTAGGGGCCTAGGGATGTATTATTCAGTTTAAGTTTGATGCAAAAGCAAATATAATTTTATTGTTTTGAACTCATTCAATCTAAAGGACTGTGAAATAGGAGCTTCATTACCAAGAGCAGCTAACAGACAGCAAAATTGCAGAACAGAGATAGCTTAATTGATAGAACATCAAAATCATTAAAAAGACGAGAAGGTCATTAATACACATTGAATTAAGAGTTTAGAAGGGGTCAGGTAGATTATAATGAACCATGAAATCAACTGAGTCCCTCAGAACTGCCTTACTAGAAATGCTGTGGGCACTTCCAGGCAGTTGGTTTAAACTTTGGGTGGAGCAAGAAACAAAGTGGGGAGGAAGGGTGTGCAAGTACACCAGTGCATCCCCCATGGATCTTCCTCTACATAACTGCACTACAGCATTCTGGAGGTTCTTGGCATATTTTCACTTGAAGAGCAGGCAAAGGCTAGGTCAAGGACAATGGCCATCTCACCATTAGTGGGAGTGTCATCCCAGTATCCTGTGCCCTACTCTTCGTATGCTTATTGGTGACAGTGGTGAAATTATAAGGCTTCTTCCCTGGTTTTAGTGGCTACGACTTAGAGGAAAATTCTTTCAAACCATCTTTTATTTTATTTGGAGGGGGGAGGGGTGGATCATTTTTCATGGTAAATGTCTGTTTTCAACAAAACTTTTTTTTTTGACAAAACAAACAAACAACCCGCTCCTCTTCTGAAGATGTTTTAGAATCATAGGATTACGGGAAAGTAAGGCTGGATGCGACCTCACAAGGGAAGTGGGGCATTACACTAGCTTTTCTTGCAAAAGCTTCCATGCTGATAACAAATCATTTTTAAAATGACCATGCCCATTTTCTTGATATGTCACAAGGCAAACAGAAGAACATCGCTTGGTACTTTGAAATTCTTTCCTGAAGCAGGCTTCCTCTCAAGTGCTGTGATGGCAAGGATTAATTCAGATTATGATTTGGTTCCTAACTGCCTACCTTTTATTACTTTAAAGGTACGTTGGGCTCACTCTTCGGGAGGGTGGGATATGCAAACTCACATTATTTTTCATCTCCAAAATCCACCAGTTGTAAATCAATGCCCACTTGCCACTAGACATAATCTCCCTCTTCCTTATCAATAGTAATACATGAAGTATGTCACCCTCCCATTCTTTCCCACAAAATACCTTGTTTACAACCTGCACTCAGTACACAAAACTCAGTTGCCGAGGACATTAAAAGGATTTTGAATTAATATGTTGCACCAAAGCATCCCTGGATGTCTAGCTGAGGAGTTACATTTCACTTCAATATTCTTAATAAAATCCAAATGCTTTACATTCAGGGCCCAACCTGGCTCCCACTCAAGTCGAAGAAAAGTTTTTTTTGTTAAACAAGAGACCTCCTTTGCTTGTGCTTTTTACTGTTACACATGTTAGAAAGCATATTCAAGATGTACGTTTTCTAAGATCATGCTTTCAGTTCAGGGCTTTTGGTGATATTGCAGTCTTGGACGTGGAGAATATTTAAAAAAAAATATAGGTATTAAATGTCCATTAAAAAAACCACTCATGCAAAATATTCCAGATAGCCTTGAAGTCAGTTAAACCTCAAATTGCACTTGATGACCATTTAGAAGAAACCTTCTATCCATCCCCCCAACCCATAAAATAAAACAAACAGCTGCCCCCTCGCTCCCCGCCACAATATACAAATAAAAAATTTAAACTTGGGCAATAACTCAAAGCAGCAAAATAATCCTTTTAGTCCCTTTCTTTACAGGAATATGCCCTCAACCTATTCCAGAAATCCTTTTAGCTAGAAACCAGTCATACCATGCCTAAATGTTCACCAAGTCCAGGGTAATTCAGTCCAAAGAAGGACCAAATTCCAGAGACCTGAGGCCCTCAGACAGCCCCTGCCAGCCTTCTTCCTTCCAGCTCAGCAGCCTTTTTCAGCTGCTGGCATCTACAGCAGTCAGAGAGAGACAGTCTCTTATGAAACCATATTCCAGGTCATTTGGAGCTTCTTAGGTTACAATCACAACTTCAAACTCCAGTACAGATCAATAGGCAGCCACTGCAGATCCTGGACCATGAGTCCTGTGCTTTCAAGCAAGATGCCCACTTAATTATTGGGACTAGCTTCTCTATTTTAAGTATTGTCTTGGAAACCTTGATGAAAGAGAGTCTCCTCTTATAGGGTTAAACATACCAGACATTTCTCTTTCCTTATGTGCCTCTTTCAGGCTGGAATTTGTATAATTTTTTTTCCTGCAGTCATATGATTTATTTCAACAGAACAGAAGAGACATTATGTGAAAAGGAGCCATTAGGATTGCCTCTCACAAAGCCAACCATCCCTTTCCCCTTTACCTCACCCCTCCTAAAAGCTAGTCAGCTTGTGTCAGTATAGTTTTAAATGTGCAATCTTCTGAACCCTAATCTATTCTGACCTGCTACACATGGAAAGGTTTTAGATCAGGGGCGGGCAATTATTTTGGGCAGAGGGCCACTTACTGAGTTTTGGCAAGCCATCAAGGGCCGCATGACAGGCAGCCAGGGGCAGATAAATATTAATTTTCTAAATTTTTTAGGGGCCCCGCAGGCCAGCTAGAATGGCTTGGTGGGCTGCATCCAGCCCGTGGGCCATATTTTGCCCGCCCCTGTTTTAGATCCATCATCTGGACATTAGTAGAGGATGTGCCCAGATTAGTTCATGTATTTATCCAGAGCTCTTCTACCCAACACAGGCTGACCCAAGGAGTACATCTACTACTGCAGCACCAGGAAGACCCTGTCACAAGCCAGGACTCCACTGTTCCAGGTGCTGGTATAAATGTAGAAGGACTTAAAAAGGCCTCTGCACAAAGAGCACTTGACCCAAATGTAAGATATGGGGCAACAGGTGGAAGACAGACAGACGTGTGAAGCAAACATCTTATTGATCTCTGCATGCTGTCCTTGGTGTAAAGAAGCTTTGAAGGGCTGAGGTAACCTGTCGCTGGTATTTTAGTGGTACTGTGTGGACTGTGCTTGAGGACCATCCGTGTCCAATCCCTGGCCCCACCTGCATGGATGAAGAGCAGAGTGGAAAGCCACTGGGTTTTGATGTCCTTCTACCCTTGGTTTCTCTGGTAGGTGCTAGGCAGGCACAATTTGACTGCTCTTCTATCACCATAAAGAAACACTGAGAAACACTCTGGGTCAGACTTCTGGCTGATGTAAATAGGAATTGTCCCACTGAGTCCCCTTCTCTTCCCACCTCCCCCATTTGTTAGTGAATGCCCTTGGAGATCCTGTATTTAGTCCCCCATTCCTTATGTATTGCTTAGGGGGACATGAGCATGCAATCAGGATCTATGCCATTTGAGGGGGTGGTCTGCTCCTGCTGCTTTTTCCCCTTACTGCTTTGGAAAAGGTCAGGATGTCCTGTGCAGTGGGTGAGAAGCAGCATTTCTGCAAGTGCCAGTGAGAATTGGGGAGCAGGGATTTTAAACCACAGCAACCTCAGCAGCAGGCAACTTTCAGCTGTGCTATCATTTCCCACACCACCCCTTCGATCCAGGAGCTTTCTCTTTGAGCCATCATTCACTGCAGCTCTTGCTGCTTTTCCCCTCTCTCTCTTTCCACTTAGTGGCTCATTTACTGCTCAATCTGTGATTAATTAAAACAGAATTTAAATAACTGTGCTGCTGCTAATTCATTTATAGCTACCCACTCCATGCAGGGATGTGTGAGGGGCACAGGTGGGATGGCAGAACTCTTTGGTAACCACCAGAGGGCGATGTGCCCACAGGCTCTAAGGTTCAACCCTGGGAATTTGGCTGATGGTGGAACAAGGAGCAAATGAAAAACGCAGAAGTATTTTTACTAGTCTAGGGGTGGGGTGTGCACAGATACCTTGAAATAACTAAATTCTCCCTAGTTACATGATGACTTTGTGCTAAAGATACAGAAGTAGCTGTGGTGCCCGAGTGAACCATGCAGACAATTGCTTTAATTTAAGGAAAGGAGACCCGAGTTCTGCCTCCTGTTGGGTCGTGACTCGGTCCAAGAGGGGTTGCATTGATTTGTAGAGCAAGAGGTTGAGTGTTTTATTTCTAAAGCAGGCATCACATACACCTGACTCTCCAGAAATAGCTTTGGAAAGCCACAATGATTAAGAAAGGGCCCTTGAGTCAGAGTTTGTTGCAACCCCTGTTTTTCCCCAGGGATGGAGAATGTGCTTGGAGCATGTGTGAGGGGAATCCATAGCTTTCCATTTGCTCTTCACCCTTTGTGTCTTCCCTCCTTGACAAGTCACTGGAGGCAGCTTGGTCCCCAGTTGTTCACTTGTTCCTGGATTCAAAATCTTGGGAGGTTTTGTATAACTGTGAAAAGAAATAGGTGAGGCTTTTTCTCTCCTTACTACTAAATAGTACTTTACAATGAGCTGCCTTATGACCCAGCTCTGAATTATTGACCACCAAGCAGTAAGCAAATAAAGGTAGCAAGATTGTGCCTTCTGTTCTTGGTTGTCTAGTGCCAGAAGGATGTGCGACATAATAAAACAGGGGATGATGATTCATTGGGATTTTAGTAAGGGCTTTTACCAAACAAGATCCCTGCTAACCTGTGAAAAATGCCACAACATGAAGGAAACATGGAGTTTGTTACTAAATTTTCCAATTTAAACCAAAACCCCTTTCCTGTGATCTTAATCTCAACAGAAACAACTCATCTTTGCAAACAAATTGCTGGTAACTCGATTTCACTGCAAAGGTTTATAATCCCTTCCTGAAATATATACTGAATAATTTAGTAATCTTGCCTAGCGTTCCTCTTCTGTGGTATGAAATCAGAGGTGGTGGGTCAACAAATACCTTGGGTGAGGAACACAGGCTGGAATTTCTATGAGGCAATTAAAGGTGGTGCACACTGCTGAATCTTCAAGGTGAAACTGTTTTTCAGGAGGGCCTGAAGAAGGGTGTTTGTACCCAAAAACTTGCAAAGAACAATTTTTCCAACTATTTACTTGATCTAATAAAAGATATCACATTTCCCCCCAAAAAACTTGTTTAGCAATGTGTTTTTCAGGCATTCAAGTAGCCTCTGTGTGTGGCATGTAGCAGATCATAGAGGGTCCAAATAGGCCGGGAAGCAGAAAGCAGAACCACAGATTGTGCATGGATCACAGGGCAGGAAGCAGAAAGTAGAGCAACAGGTCGAGCAAGGAAGGGGATCAGAGTGGCACTCGGGGAGGGTGTAGGGCTAATTTGTGGCATGCCTGCCAAAAAGGTTGCCCCACACTGCTCTAAGCAGTCCCCTTCTTATGGACATCAGTAGAAATGGAGGGGGTGCTCAGCACATCTCAGCTGAAGGTCCTTAGGGCAAAAGTAAGCATGATTCAGAACAATACACATTTCACAAAGTGCTGTTAGGGGAGTAGAAGTGCTTGAAACTATACTTTTGGAAGGCAGAGGAGGACGACTCTTGGAGTATGGTGACTGGGATGATGTTCCAGAAATAGAGCTCATAGTGTGAGAAGACACAATATCAGTCTTTAATTGCCTTTTAAAAAAATGCTTATATTGCAGCTGATCTTCAGCAAGAGTTTTTTCTGCTTTTCTGGCAAGCCTAAGAGGATCAGAGACTCAAGCAACGAGTTTAATGAAAATCTGAACACATTTATTGTAGATGTAATTTACATAGGGTGAGACAGTACTCCGAGGACACAAAACATCCTATGAAATTAATAGTTTTAGGATCTTCTTCCTGGTCTTTCTGGGTTTATTTTTTTTAAGCTGAATATTCATAAACTGCTGGAAAAATATTTTATCTATGAATAATGAGAAACATAAATGGCCCCATCATATTATCAGTTACAGATGCACAGCCCCTGTTAGAGTTTCTTGTGGAAAATGTATAATTATTTGTACAGCACTGCTTATAGGCTGCAGCTGAGACTGAGACCCAGTTTGTGCTAGTTCTGTATAAACGTGAAGAGAAAAGATCCTGTCTTTGAAGGCCTTTCAATCTAAATTGATAGGAGAGGCACAAGTGGGAAGAAGGAGATGTTATTAACACCTTTTTACAGGCTGGAAAACTAAGGTGGAGAGAGATTAAGTGTCTGAATGGGAATTAAATGTATACCTTCTGAGTCTCCATTCGCCACTGTGACCACAAGGATTGTTATGTGTAAAATGTATATATCAGGCTACAGCATGCTGGATTTTGACTTGAAACAAGCCTTATATACTTGCAGTGTGCCTTCAGTTCAATTTAGTATATTGGTTCAGTATGGCTTCAATGTGCTTTTTGTTTTTATTAAAAAAGATCAGTTGACATTAACTATCAATGTTATTTCAATAATGTCCAAAGTATACATTAAAAATGCATAAGATTAGATATTTAACTTTCAATAGGAATTTGGCACAGACCAAGGGTAGTAAACATGGGCAAGAACATATAGATTTTTAAAACCGCTTCCTGTAGTAAATCACAGCAGCAGCTTGTCCATAGTTAATGAGGAGAATGAAAAAAAAAATAACCCTCTGCATTGTTCAAACAACATTCCTCCACCCCAATTTTTTCTCAACAAACACATTAGAAAAATTTATAATGCGGCTGGCTGTCCTTCCCTGGTCTTTATCTCTCTTCCCTTCATTCTGATGGAATCAGTGCTCTATATTACTTCTTAGATTCAGGAGATTATGATGATCTTTTGTGTTTTATTAGTTGAGAGGATTTTGTGCAAGGAGAAAAAAAACCCTCTTTAACATTCATGAATGATGTTGCCTTTGCAAATAGAAAGAATGCAGAGGGGGAGGGGTTCCAGCATGCTGCTCTGATTGTGGGGTATTGACAGGACAGTCGCATGCAAGGGTCCAAAGGTGACTTCCACCAATGAACAGTGAAGTCTCTTTCCTTTTGCAGTATGTGCAGAACGGCCCCTAAAAATAAGGCTGTGGGGGACATGCCACACCTCCTTTTTCTTTATTTCAGAACTCCTGAACACTGCAGTCATGTTTGCAGGCTCCTGCTTTACTGGGTGGGAGTCCCAAGAAGACAATATTGCCTGACATCAGAACTAACACAGAGCTTCATGGAACCCATCTCTGGTAAGTGACACTGCTTTGCAGCCTCCAGGAGATGCACATTTAAGAGCCAATTAGATCTCATCATCACCCAGTCTGACTAGATGAAGAGATGCCAAGAGAGATGGGAAGAAGCTCCAGAGTTACTCTGTATGGGACATGTCTCTCAGGTGACTGATGCTGGTTTGTGAAGTCTTTATGTCTCACTGGGCATGTCTACACATTTATTAATGCACTTTTGCTACTGCACATTAAATTTAATATCTCTAATGTGAGGTACTAAATAAATCTGTATTAGGCTGCCCTAACAGGCAGTGGCAAAAGTGTATGCTTTTTTAGTGATGATTAATGCACAGTAGCCTATTTTTACTGTGCTTTAGTGTATTAGCATGGTTTTTGACATGCTGCTTTAATGTGCAGTAAAATAGGCTACTGCACATTTAAGCGCTTGTGTAGATGCACCCACTAACATACTAATACTATTGACATACATACTATTGACTACTGATACACTGACATACCTGCACACCAACCCTAATTTGGGGTAAATAGGAAAAATCTATGCAGTGTGACTTCAGGGGCCCACACATACCTTGCTTCTCTGATCATTTGCATGTTATTTCTACCCAGAGATAATTTTCAGAGAATCATAGAAAATGGGGGTTGAAGGGACCTCAGGAGGCCATCTAATCCAACCCCCTACTCAAAACAGGACCATCCCCAACTAAATCATCCCAGCCAGGGCTTTGTCGTGCTGGGCCTTAAAAACCTCCAAGGATGGAGATTCTACCACCTCTCTGGGTAACCTGTTTCAGTGCTTCACCACCCTCCTAGTGAGAGTTTTTCCTAATATCCAACTTAAACCTCCCTTGCTGCAACTTGAGACCACTGTTCCTTGTTCTGTCATCTGCCTCCACTGAGAACAGTCTAGCTCCACCCTCTTTGGAACCTCCCTTCAGGGAGTTGAAGGCTGCTATCGAATCCCCTCAGTCTTCTCTTCTGCAGACTAAATAAGTCCAGTTCCCTCAGCCTCTCCTCATAAATCATGTGCCCCAGCCCCCAAACCATTTTTGTTGTCCACCA
>NW_017728931.1:49549369-49593654 GCF_001723895.1 Crocodylus porosus | reverse complement strand
TCTTTCCTGCCATGGCAGGGTGTCAGACTAGATGATCTGCTCAGGTCCCTTCCGACCCTAGAAACTATGAAACTATGCCTAGAAATGGATTCTTTGAGGAACTGCTCCATGATTTTTCCAGGGACTGGACGACACCAAGATATGGGGTTGTGTGGACACACCTGCAGATAGGCTGCAGATACAAGCAGACCTAAACAGGCTGGCATGTTGGGCAGAACGAAACCAGATGAGGTTCAACATAGAGAAATACAAAGTGCTGCATCTGGGAAGGAAGAACCCCCACCACACCTTCAGGCTGGGCATCGCTAACCTGACCAGCAAATGAAAGTGATCTGGGGGTAACAATAGACCCAAGCATGAGTATGAGCCAGCAATGTGATGCAGTAGCTGCTAGGACAAATAAAACTCTAGCATGCATCAATCAACGCATCTCCAGTAAATCCAGAGAAGTGATTCTCCCACTTTACTCAACATTGGTGTGGCTGCAGCTGGAGTAATGCGTCCAGTTTTGGGTGCCACACTTCAACAAGGATTTGCTAAAACTTAAGAGGGTCCAGAGAAGGGCCACCTGCGTGATCAGGGACTTGCATGGCAAGCCATATGAGGAGAGGTTGAAGGATCTCAGATTCTTCAGCCTAAAGAAAAGAAGGCTGAGAGGGGACCTGATTGTGGCTTACCGGTGTATCAGAGGCGTACATCAGGGGCTCGGTGAACAACTGTTCACCAGGGCACCCTGCGGGAAAACTAGAAACAATGGCCACAAACTCCTGGAAGCTAGTTTCAGGCTGAACATTAGGAAAAACTTTACAACTAGGGTGTCCAGACTATGGAACAAGCTCCCTCCCCAGAGTTGGTGCAATCATTGACCCTTGAGGTCTTCAAGAGAAGACTGGACAGTCACCTGGATGGAGTCATCTGACCCAGATGTCCTTCCTGCTTATGCAGGGGGCTGGACCCAATGGTCCCTTGGGGTCCTGTGCAGCCCTATGATTCTATAACTGGGGTGAGGCTGACTGGTCTGTGGTTCCCTAGATCCTCCTTCTCTTCCTTTAAGATGGGCACTATATGTACCCTATTCTAATCATCTGAGATTGCCACGAGTTTTCAAAGATGATGGTCAATGGCTCTGCAATCACATCAACCAACTCCCTCAGCTCCCTCGGATGCATTGCATCTGGCCCCATGGTCTTGTACATGTCCAGCTTTTCTAAATATTCCCTAACCTGTTCTTTCACTACTGAGAGCTGCTCATCTTCTTCCAAAACTGTGCTGCCCCAGTGCAGTAGTCTGGGAGCTGACTTTGCATGTGAAGACAGAAGTAAAAAAGGCATTGAGTACCTCAGCATTTTCCTCCTCACCTGTCACTAGGTTGCCTCCCCCCATTCAAAAAGGGACCCCACACTTTCCCTGACCTTCCTGTTATTGCTAACATAGTTGTAGAAAACCTTTAGCACCCTTTAAAAAATGTTAGCACATCACTGTAAAGTACTGATACATTATCACAGAGAATATATTGGGCAAATAGGAGGATCCCTACCCCAAACAGCTTACAGTCTTTAAAGTCATGAGGAAATGCAACACAGAGCAGTTCATTACAGACAAACAGGCCTTGAACCTCCAGACATGTATGTTCATGAGCAGGGATCCTGGTTTTCCCTGATAAAAAAAAATTGCAGATTATCTGATAAAACCCCCAAAATCCATGATTAAAATGAAAGCTAAGGCTCACTTCCCCCCACAGCCCCCTTGCCCTGCTGTTGTCTATTTTCCCCCACCCACAGCCCCCTGCAACTCCTAACCCTGCTGAGGGGGTCTTTGGCTGCCAAAGGTATGGGGCCAGGGACCCGAGTCTGCAGCCCCCTGTTCCTGGTAGGAGGCAGCAGCTACTGCAGCAGAGCGGGGCCAGGCTCCCTCCTCCGCCTCCCACTGCCTGCCGGCTGTGGGCTCAGAATGGGGGAGGCCCAGCTCCTTGCCACGGCATGCACTCCCAAGGGGGCAAGGGGGATCCATGCCCCCTAGATCTGTGCATGGGGTGGGGGCAGGCTACCCCCTGTGTGCTTGGGCTCCTGCCCTGATGCCCTCCCCCAGAACCTCCACAGCCAAGTGGGTGCAACTCGGAGCTGTAGGTAACAGCAGGGCTGTGCAGGAACCTCCTTGCTGCTGCAAGCTCTATGCTGCCCTGGTGACACATTCCTGACCCATGCAGCAGCAGTGAGGGACACATCCCTGTGCCGCTGCCCCTGCTGCTGCCATGCCCGCAGAGGATACGTCACCAGGGAAGCATGGAGCTCACAGAGACAAGGAGATTCCCACATGGCCCTGCTCTGCCCTGCAGCACTGGGTTACACCTGCTGGGCTGCTGAAGTCCTGGGGAAAGGCAGCAGGGTGGGAGCCCAAACCCACATTGGGCAGCACCCACCCACCCCATGCACAGATCTGGGGGGCACAGGTCCCCTCTACCCTCCTTGGGAGTGCGCGCAGTGATGGGGAGCCAGCACCTCCTGCCCCCCACCTCAGGAGAAACCACCCATTGCCCTGTGGCCGCATATTGATGCACTGGGCCCCAAGCCCCGTGCCCTGCCTGGCTGGGTAGCAGCCCCAGTCTCAGACTGGTGTAACTCTCCCCCTCCCTCCCTTTGGGGGCCTCAATTCCCCCCCACCCTCCACTTACCTGTTGGAGCTGCTCTCCAGGCTGCCTGACAGCCATGTGTATATACATGTACATGGTGCCCCCTGCCTAACTGGCCTCCTCCTACTCTCTCCAAGCCCTCTGGAAGCTAGAACTCAGCCAGCCTGCAGAGACCTGCTTGCAAAATTGCAAATTTGTGGGTTTCTCCGGTAAACTGAGAAATCTGCACTTGCCCCCGGTAAAAGGTAAAATATGCGGTTTTCTCCGTTGTCCCATGGGAAACAGAGAAGCTGGATCCCTGTTAATGAAAATCTTATGCAGATGAGAGGGAGAGAACAATCCTCCTGTCTGAACCATGGATCAGCTTCAAAGCCACTGTATAAAGAGCATACCACATGTGATTCAAGTATGCTATGTGAGGTCTTTGTGTCACTGCCCTATTCCCCCTTCCCTTTGAAAAGGGATAAGTAGAAGAATCTGTGCAATAGTGATCCTGATCCTCCATGCACTTATGAACATGAGTAATATGCAAACAAGCGGTACATGCAAGACCCAGGGATCTGTTCATGGGCACAGGCACTTTTACAGTCAGTGCCATTGACTGTTAACTCTCTGGGACTGGGACCCATTTGTCAAACTTGTTCGAGAAAAACATTTTCACTCTGTTTCTGCAAGGTTTTTAAATATGTGTATAGTCTTCCTTGACAGTCATAGTTATAGTTTCATAGTTTGTAGGGTCAGAGGGGGCCTGAGCAGATCATCAAATCCTACCCCGTGCCATGGCAGGAAAGAGTACTGGGTTCAAATGACCCCAGCAAGGTGTTCATCCAGCCTCCTCTTGAACACCCCCAGGGTAGGAGCCAGCACCACTTCGCTTGGAAGTTGGTTCCAGATCCTAGCCGCCCTGACAGTGAAGTAGCACCTCCTATGGTCTAATCTGAATTTACCCTCTGCCAGCTTGTGACCGTTATTTCTAGTCACTCCTGGTAGTGCCTAGGGGAACAGGGACTCCCCCAATGCCTGCTGGTCCCCCCTGACTAGTTTGTAACAGGCCACTAGATCCCCCCTCAGCTTTCTCTTGTGGAGGCTGAACAGCTTCAGGTCCCGTAGCCTCTCCTCATAGTGCCTGCCCTGCTGCCCCCTGATTATGCGAGTGGCCCTCCTTTGGACCCTCTCCATGTCGTCCATGTCCCCCCTGCAGTGTGGTGCCCAGAACTGGATGCAGTACTCCAGCTGCGGCCTGACCAGTGCCACATAGAGGAGGAGGATCCTTCTTGGCCCTGCTTCAGATGCATCTGTGGATTGTAGCCTATTCCTTCCTTCTAGCATGCCCACATCCCCCAACATCTTAGTGTCATCAGCAAATTTGAACAGGGTGCTTTTTACCCCCCCGTCCACGTCACTGATGAAGATGTTGAACAGCGCGGGCCCGAGGACTGAGCCCTGGGGGACCCCACTGCCCACATCCCTCCAGGTCAAAAATGACCCGTCCACCACCACTCTCTGGGTGCGGCCGTCCAGCCAGTTGGCAACCCATTTGACTGTGTAGGTGTCGACACCACAGTCCCTTAGTTTTTTAATGAGAACGGGGTGAGAGACAGTGTCGAAGGCCTTCCTAAAGTCCAGAAAGACTATGTCCACTGTGACATCTGCATCTAAGGATTTGTGACCTGGTCATAGAAGGCCACCAGATTGGTCTGACAGGACCTGCCTCTAATGAGCCCGTGTTGGTTACCCCTAAGCATAATCTCCTCTGCTGGCCCCTCGCGGACCTGCGCCAGGATAATTCTCTCAAAAAACTTCCCCAGGATCGAGGTAAGACTAACTGGCCTATAGTTTCCTGGGTCCTCCTTCCTCCCTTTTTTGAAAATGGGAACCACATTATCAGTCAGTGGGAGCACTGAAGATGCTTAAAGCTATCCCTGCTTTTAAGCACTTTGCTGAATCATGACCTTTGTCCTGTGTAGTTTCTATGCCCATAATGTTAAATAACAAACAACAATCATGCAAAACAAACATCAGAGGTTGAGTGGCTAATCTGATTGTGCTGGCACAACATATTGATGCTATCTCCTTTATTAAGAAGGATGATTGTCTCTTGAGCAGCAATCACCCTGTGAAAAGATTTAAATGCTCTGTTGATAAAGTTACCATGGATTTTATTTTTTAGATGTTCAAGTTATTAAGAGGGATAGTGTTTTCCCTACGATGCTTTCTAGAAGCTTACTGATAGAAATAATCACTTGCTCAATATCACCTTTCATCCTTTTTGGCTGTGATTGGAAGTTTACTATCTTCTCATTTATTATGAATTAGAAGAAATTGTTCTAGCAAAAGTGATTGTTGAGGGTGTAAATATTTCCCAGAAAAAGATTATGATGAAATCTCAAACAGCGAGGCCAGATGAGAGAGGTTCTGGAGATGGAGAGATCTGACCTGCAGAGCAACAGGGCTGTAGCAGAGTACAGTACGTGTCCTTTATGCCTTTGGTTAATATTTTCTCTACCTGTTCAAAGGAAATTAATCAGATTATACATAGACATCAGCACATCCTTACTTGAGATCATAATTTATCAGAGCTGCTTAAAGAACCACCCATGATTTCCTACAAAAGGGGTGGAAACCTTGGAGACAGCCCTGTACATGCAGATTCCATCAAGTACAGAAAAAGATCAGTTTTTCATCTAATCTCACTCCTGTGTGGCAACTATAACCCAACTGTAACAGGATAAATAATTATTTTCACTGTTATCAGGCATCAGTATGATGTGTACATTCCACATAAGGGCCTAATTCTGAAAACACACTGGGGACAGATTCTTATTCCTGCTAAGGTTCTTTTATACCGTTAGAACAGTTTAAAGGGACTGCACATAGGCCTAAATTTGCACCATGTTACAGCTGAATAAATTGGGTCTTAGAGAAAATGAGGTTCTTACTACTGAGAGTTTTACTTGCCACAGTAAATTTACTTTAGGTGGGCTACCCAGGGCATGAAGCACCATGCCAGGTTAAATGTGGCTGCAGGATCTGACCTAACGTAATTTGTGACAGTGATTTTGTTTGCATCCACATGTAAATGCCCACTTATTAGAATAATTAGTATAAGTGTCTCCCATTCACCCATCATCTAAAGGATTCCAAAATGCTTTATATACCTGCACCAATATGAAACCCGCTGTCTTGTGCTCACTCACTCTCCTAAATGCAACCATATCTGGGGAAGAATATGGCAGCAGTTGAACAGCATGCAGTAAACCAGCAGTGGCCAACCTGCAGCACAAGTGGCACAAACAGGCTCTGCATGTGGCACGTGGCAGATAGGGCAGGAGGCAGAAAGCAGAGCAGCAGATTGGGCAAGGAGCACAAATCAGAGAAACAGATCAGGCAGGGGAAAGGGATCAGAGTGGCACTTGGGTAGGGTGTGAGGATAATATGTGGCATGCCTATCAAAAAAGGTTTGCCCACACTACAATAAACAATATCTTGAATCATGAAAGTTGGCAGTATAGAATTTAAGAGTACAGCCAGGTAAGAGGCACTGTACATCTCCTTGCTAGGAAAATCTCTTGATTGGCTCACTGAGTTTCCTTAGGAATCAAATAAATATAGTGGACAAGCTGAGAAGGTGCTTGGAGTGTGATGTAATAGTATACCACAAAGCAGACTTTGGGATTCATTATTTAAACTCTTATGTTCCCATTGGGACTCCATGAACATTATGACCTGTCTTCACTAAGTGCAAGGTGACTTCCTAGTTAAGTATTTTCTCGTTTCAATTTCTTGTGAACTGCTTGCAACCCTCCCTCTCCCCCCCACCCCGCCCGGCTTAGCCATCCATCTGGCCTATTGTTTAGAACATAGGACTGGGAGTCAGGAGATGTAAGTTTTATATCCAGCTCTTCTGCTTCCCTGATATTTGACCTTGGCAAGTCAATTCACCTACACTTTAGGGTTGTGCAAAGCTTTGGCAGTCGTTATGTTTTGGAGGTATTTCAGCTTATTTCAGTGCCCAAAACACTGAATCTGAATGGGAGACCAAGAAAAAGCTCTGAAATTAAACAAAAGCATCTGAAACGTTTTGGAAAATTTGAGAAAATTTTGATGTTTCGGAACCAGGCTTGCAGGGAAACAGAAACTAAGAAGAGGGAGAGGGAAGGGTGAGGAAAGGACTGCTCTGATATTGACATCTGTAGTGGCCAGTGTCTGCGATCTGTCCCTGAGGTCCCTTCCAGTCCCAGTGCCTTGGAGGAGAGGTGGAGAAACAACATATAAGGCTCTGTGTGTCTCTCCCATTTCTCAGCTGTGTCTGTGTTTGCAGCATGAGCAGCATCTGGATGCAGGGGTGACTGGTGCCTCCTGAGTCTGGGGAGGGGCACAATTTGTGAGCAGGCCTGGAGGCAGGCCAAAAGCCTCATATCCACTCCTATATTTCTGTGTCATGATTTAGTGCCCCTCACAACATGTGGAAAAAAACTGCCCCAGCCTGAGTGGTGCCAAGTCGGGGGCCAATCTCAGGGGGGAACATTCTGCCCCGTGTCCCCCCTACCAGTCGTCTGTGTCTGGAAGCTTGCAGATTGGTAGTCTCTTCCTACTAAGTTGTAGCAAATCCTTTCCCACTTACCCTTGCCTACCCTCCCTATTGTTATCCCTTTCAAATATTTCTTCCCCAAAAATCCTGTTATTGGTTCTTATTTCCCCCGCCTCCAAACAAAAAGAAAGCTGTGCTTTCCATGGCAATGTCTCATCACTGTGCAGGAAAGCACTACACATATACACACACAGGAAAGCACTACACATATACACACACAGACACACATTTGCCAGCGCACCAAACATGAAGCGTGCTGGAAAGGCAGGTGCCAGGTCTTCTGGCAGGAGAGCAAGAGGAGGCAGAGGGAGAGCTGTAAGTTTCCCCCCACATACCCCCAACCTTAGATGCACCCTCTTTTCTACCAGGCATGAGGTTTCTGCTGCTAATAGCAGCAAGGAGGTGGGAGCAGTGTCTGCACCTGCAACACCTCCACTAACACCAGTTATAATAACCACGAACTTCAGCATGACAGTCTCCTCCACCCCAATTTCAATTCCCAGCCTGAGCCTTCCACTGCCAGAGGAAGAGCTGGGTCTGGAAGCAGAGGGGCTGAGTACCATTGCCAGGGAAGTTCTGGGGAAGGAGGGGGAATCTGAGTTTGGGCTCCACAACCCTCAAAGTTCCCCTAGAGCCAGGTCTCCTTCTCCAGAAGGCACCTTGGTGGAGATTGTGGTTATGGAGGTGAGTGGCTCAGCTGAGTCAGCTCCTCCTATTGTTGTGCCTCTGCCTGCTGAGGAGGTGGATGAGGCAGGATCCCCACACTTAACCCAGAAGCAAGGGTGTAGTGTAGTGTGGGATCATTTTTGAGGTGGCAGATGATCCCAGATATGCTATCTCTCATTGCTGCTGAAGCAAGACCTGCTGGGGCAAGGAAGTAAAACACTTCAGCACCACGGGGATGCTGATGCATCTCGAGATATTATGCAAATATCATAAATACCAGCTTGATGTTAGGTAAATAACATGGAAATAGACTTTTACCTATTGCTTTTAATCTTATGTATTTTCTTGAGTTTTGCATTGCCCTAAGACACTCCATTTTGTATTGCTTTATAGTTTGACATAAGTGCTTGACCTTTTACTCTTTTGTATGCTGTATGGGTGTGAGTTTGTTTGTGGAAAAGGAAAACATCAGCTGGTGACCGGCTGAAGAATCTGCCCCAGAACAGCAAGAGAACAATGACAATTGACCTTCAAGAAAGAACACAGTGATAACACAGCAAAAGCCCAGAGGACCGGGTGAATTGACAAGGCTAGAAAAGATGGGGTGAAAGGTATCAATTTTGGGTCTTGTTCTGCATGTCATCCTGGAGCATTGGTTTGTCTGATGAGATGGACCAGCAGGAGCCTGGCTCCCACTCATGATCAGCTTGGCTGGCCACTAAGTTGATCTGAGCACTGATAAGACTGGTAACATATACCAGCATGGAACAGAAATCAGAGTATGAATGTGGTGTGTGTGTGTGTGTGTGTGTGTGTGTGTGTGTATTAAGCACTTAAGCAATAAACACAGCACTTTGCCTTTTCCCCTTATAAGGTCTCACTTGTGATTTGAGCAATTGGCAATTTGTGTAATAAAGAGGCACCACTCCCTTGTCCTTGCTCCTCTTCATCCTGGCACCAGGGGGAGGATGCCCAAAGGGAAGTCCCCCTCTTGCTCCAAAGCCCTCATCCCCAGGAAGCAGAAGCAGGCCACCCAGTACTAGTGGGAGAAAGGGAGACACAAAGGGTGGCATGTTCCAAAGGTGAGCAAGGTCACCCAGAGCATTGGGGAGATGCTTGCTCTGGATGGCCAGAATTTATCCTTAGTTGAGAGGCCAGGGTTCAGGCAGCTCATAGCACTTGTGGCCCCATCATACCGTGTGCCTGCATATACCACCTTCAGCAAGGCAGTGGTGCCCTCCCTGTACGAGGCATGCAGAGAGTACTTGAGGGAGGAGCTGCACAAGGCTGGTCTGCAGGTGGCCTTGCTCTTCACCTCAGACATCTGGAGCAACTGGGGTGGAGATCATGCCTACCTCTCCTTCACAGGGCACTGGTGTAATCAGTCAGGCCGTTGGTAGGCTCTTCAAGTGGAAGTGATAGATGAGTCCCACATGGCAACCGAGATCATGGGGGCCATGAATTGCATGATGCAGGGTTGGCTTGTTGGACAGAAGCAGTTGGGCGGGCTGAGAACTCACCCATACTGGGAAGGCCCCCTGCTCTTGCTGGATGGAATGAATAGTGAAGAATCCAGAGGCTGGTATCTAATTCAGTCAAGAAAGCCAGTCAGTGAAAATGGAAATTGAGGTGTCAGGGGGTGAGGGACAGGCTGGGAGTGGAGGAGGAAAGGGGAATGTAGCAGGTAAAAGTGAAGAGGTACCTGGGGAGTCAGATGTCAGACAGGTTGTAGTGTGTCATAAATCCAATGTCTATATTGAGTCCATGAGTTTCTGTATCTAGGAGGTTGAAGAAGGGCAGTTCATAGGCTCATCTGTGAAAAGTGGTTTGTAAATTCCCTTTGAGGATCAGGCCTGAGAGACTGGAGACAGAGTGGCTTTCTTGTAAGAAAAGTGACCCCACAGGTAGTTGGGTATTTTTGTCTGTAATAGACTGGGTTAGTATGTTGGTAGGTTTTGTATTTCTTGTCATGGCATGGTCTAGATCCTTTTGGTGTGTTTTGAGCTGTAGGAAGTTGGCTTCTAGTGATGAGATTAGCACGGTTCAGTGCTTCTTTGAATTTACAAACCACTTTTCACAGATGAGCCTATGAACTTCACTTCATCAACCTCCTACATACAAAAACTCATGGACTTAATATAGAGATTGGATTTATGTCACACTATAACCTGTCTGACATCTGACTCCCCAGGTACCTCTCCACTTTTACTTGCTACATCTCCCTTCCCCACCCTACTCCAGCCTGTCTCTCTCACCCCCTGACACCTCCATTTCCATTTTCACTGACTGGCTTTCTCGCCTGCATTGCATGTCAGCCTCTGGATTCTTTGCTATTCATTCCATCCAGGAAGAGCACACACACACCAACTAGATGCGTTCTCACTCTGACAAAGGGTTTTTAAACCCAAAAACTTGCCAAGATATATTTCTCCAACTATTCAGTTGATCTAATAAAAGATATCAGAGGTACCCTAAACTAGTCCATGCTGGGGCCAAGACCTGAAGAGGGGTCAAAGGGCCAGGGGCACACCGCAAGAAATGCCCAGAACAAGAGGCTTGTGATTCCAACTGGCCTGAAGGCGGGGCCAGGGTCTAAGGGGGAGCCAAAGGTCTCAGAGAGGGGACCACAGCTGGAGGGGGTGAAGGATGCAATGTGTAAGGCATGGGCTGAAGTGTTAGGGGAGGTATAGAACTGCAGAATGGATGTCACCCCAAGATATCTAAATGGGCAGCCACCTGCCTGGAAAATATCTGAATCAGTTTTCCATCTAGGCATGGTGGGAAAAAAAAAGAGGCAGGTGGTAGGCCCAGAAACAGGTGGGTGGGTGGAGATCTAACCATCATTGGGAAGGCCCCCTGTTACAGGCTACCATCCCTGCTGGTTTGATCCCACTGTGCCTTAACACACACATAAACTCACACAAGTGTCACGAGTTTTGCTTTGAACAGTTTGAGGTGCAGTTTCACAGAAACCCCTGTACTGATCTCCTTGAGACTTGGCAGGTTTCAAGTCTTTAGAAGGGGCTATCATCCCTGCATGTTTTACCTGATTTAGGCAAGAAATGACGAAGTTATAGGGATTTTAGTGATTCCCCATTATAGTCGATGGCTGAATCTCCGAAACAATGTCATAGAAACATAGAAGTAGGGTCGGACGGGACCTTGTAGATCTTCAAGTCCGACCCCCCCTCCGAACAGGAGAAAAACTGGGCTCAGATGACTCCAGCCAGGTAGGCATCAAGCCTCTTCTTAAAGACCCCCGGGCGAGTTGAAACTCCAAAACAGATTCAGCCGAATCGAAACAGAACAGTGATCTGAAACACCAAAATGAATCACTGTCCTCCAAAATGGCTGAATCTGAAATTGAAAAAAGACATAGTCATTTCACACAGTCTTAATATATGCTGTGCTTAACACCTCCCTGATACTGGTTGGAATTGTTATGCACTGCCAGAATACGAACATAATAATGACTTTTTTATCTACCATATTCACTAGAATAGGAGACAACCCTTCCAATCATTAGATTTTATATATGGAAAATTGATATATTTGTAATATTTTTCCAGGTGTAGAATCTAATTATTGGGGGTTTACTTTTCTCCCCCTTCCACTGCTACAGCAGGGAAAATATATCTGGGGAATCAGATGGCACCCTCTTGCCCTCTGGCTCCCCCCAAATTCTTCCCCCTTTAGCCCCTCTCCCCCTCCTCTCTTTACTGTCAGACCTGCACATGGTAGTGAGGAGCAAAATTGAAAATATTGAGCTTGAAATTAAACATAGCTGTAGTAATTTCCATATAGTACCCCTAGAGTTAGTTCATCCAGAATTGGTGCATGTTACCTGTTTTTTAAACTGTTGCAAGTTTAGAGCAGGTACTCCATAAGCACACCTTTAGGCACAACTTTGGCACCTACTTATACATAGTACAAATGATGCATGATATTAGCCGAAAGCCAAAAGGCTCTTGGTTTACCACATAGTTCATTGGGCCAGGCCTCACCAAAGTCAACAAGATTTTAAGCCATAGTAACCCCCTAGCTCAGCACTGGTCAGTCTGTGTGTGTACTCCAGACACCCCCAGAGAGGTCCATGTGCTAATTAGCCCCATCTCTCATGACTGGAACCATGACTGGTTCTTGTCATGAGTCCTGAGATGCTCTAAAAATTATATGCAGATGAGGTACAGGCAACCTGGTCTGATTTCACCTCATAGAGAGCAGGGCCATACTGAGCATATATGATAGGCTGAGAAATGTGGGCGGGGGCAGGGGGGAGGTATGCCAGAGGAATTCTGGGTGAACTGTTTGGAACCGTGTTTGGTGAGGTTTGCCAGGCAGTTAAGGCTGGTGAAGAAACAGGCATCATTGGAAATGTGAAAGAAAGGCACAGTTTAGCTGTGGGAGTGAAGAGCAAGTAAAAAATGTATGCAGTGTTGTGGCTCACCATGACTGGAAAAAGAGTTGGTGCTGAGAAGGACTGCTTAATGGCCACTGCTATCTATCTTATTCAGATCGTCAATGTTGGTGTATCCTTATGGTAGGTTCCCATCAGCATCTTCACCTTTTGGGCTAAAATCAAATGTAGCATTTTTGGCACCACAGGGTGTGTGTGAGGGCTGGCTATGACCCCCCCGGTGGTGGCCTGGTATTGCAATACCTCCAGGTCTGGTACCAGTACCTTGCAGAGGGAATAACCAAGCATTTTTTTAAGGGCCACCCCAAAAAAGTGATAGATTCTCATCAGCGTTTTTGGCACCATGGAAGAGTTTCAGAGCTTGCTTTAGCTTCTTCAACTGCTGTTCCTCCTGTTTTTATTAAGGGATACACACACACACACACACACACACACACACACACACACACACACACGTTTCCATCAGCATAAGAGCCATGTATTTTATATCATGCCCAGTATTTCAAGCATTTAATCAACTTCATGGTTGGTTTCCACTACTGAACACATGCTGCTTTTGGCAGCAGTTTAATGATAGACAATTTATTTAACGAGGTTTCCTTGTATACAAGTGTAAGACAAGGGGCTTTTTTTCCCCATTCTCATTGAAGAATAAAACCTCATCATATATTCAAGTAAAAACAGTAACTAAGATATTCAGAAAGCATCCATCACTCCAATTCAGTGTTTCTCAATTAGGGTGTTGCAAGACCCTTTTAAGGGTGCCATACAATATTAGTGTTGTTAGGTGAACAAACATCTACAAATGATTCACAAGACAGACCCAGAAATTTCAAATAGGAATCCAAAACGTTCTGGCTTGTTATGGTGTTTCTGAGTTCTTTGCAACAAAAGAATTGAGTTCTTTGCAACAACAAAAAAAATGCTTTGTTATTTTTCCATAGTAAAGAATCAGTAAGAGCTAAAATTTTTCTAAGTGTGGACTGAGGCTAATGAGGTTGAGATTCACTGCTTTAATATCTAGACACAAGGGCAAAATTGGCCAAATGTGGGTGTGCCTATAATTAGGTCATAGGCTGAAATACTTATAATTCCATGTAAATTTACACCAACTTTGTCTATTGATGTAAATTGATCAGGGATCAGACATGTTGCTATCCCAGGGCAGCTCACACAGTAGTTAGTTATTACTGGACCTCATTGCTGAGCAGTGGAGGAACAGGAAATATTCTGGTTTCAGTGATTCTTTCAGAGCTAATTCTTCACTGCATTGTCAAGTTACCCTGGTTTATGAGACTGTTGCTGTCTGCTATTTTGTTACGTCAGTATAATGTCTTTTATACCAGTGTGCCTAACAATGTATATCATGTCATTTACTTGAGTGCCTAAATTAAGTAGTGTGAAACACGTAAGTCCAATAATATGAATGTGAGCTATGGGTTCTCAGGCACAGTTGAGAATCAGTGGTTTAGATACCTACCTACAGGCATGGACAATTAAACATTATGACTATATTTTCGTTATAGTATTGACAACAGGTGTGTATTTGAAATGCAGAGATTGCAGCCCTGGATATTACATTACTAGTGGTAGATCATATTTTTTTAGTTGATCAAAGAGAAAGTAAAAAGATAACTTGATTGTGGTTTATCAGTTAAGCTGGTTGGAAACAGTTTCTGTACCATAGGAAATTGTGACATCTCAAATTCTCTGTTCTGAATCTGAACTTAAAGTTGAAATATCAAAACTTATTGTCAAATAAAATGTATGAAATATATCATTTTGGAACCATCAATATGAACATATCAAAACATTTCATTTTGATAAGGTTGGAAGTTTTCATATGTATATGTACTGTATCATTCCAACTTTTTAGATAAACTTGTATTATAATTTATAATATAAAAAAAAAGAATGTTGTGATTTTTATAGTACAGTGTTAAAGTAGAAATGATAAAGTCAAACCAAAATGTTTTAACCTTTTGGATTTCAGAAAATTTCCCATGATAATTTTTGACAACTTGACTTGTTCCTGAGAAACTTTTCTTTTGTTTGTGAAGTCTGTATTTTCTGAAGGAGAACTGTTCTGTCAGAAAACTTTTGACCAGCTTCCTACTTAAACACCAACACAGGAAGGAAATATCTCTTAGTAGAGGCATCTTCAGCCAAGCAGACAAAACCCATGGCAAAAACCAATAGCTCAAAGTTGAAGGAAAAAAAAATTCACACTGGAGTTAAGGCAAAGATTTTAACTGTAATCTGAGGAAAAAACTTGTTGGGGGTTGTGGCGGCTCAGTAGGGGGCCCTCCTGTGCTGAGCCACTGACCTCACTGCGCCTGACCACCTTCCAGGCTCCGAGTGCCTCCCTGGGGATGTCTTACATCTGGCCGACCTCCTTCCTGGAGCACACCCACGAGCCTGGGGTTAGCGTGCCACCAACCAGGGTCTGGAGTGATCCTGGCTCTGTGCCCCCTCAGAAACACAGGCCTGGTAGCCCTCGAGGGTACTTGACCCATTTCAGGAACTTGGGGTACTTCCCTCAGTTTGAAGCATAAATAGTGGTCTCCCTTAGTCAGCTGAACCAAAGGGACCCCAAGGCATAATCTATCTCCTCTCCCAATAAGTTTCCCGCACTAGGTGCAAAGGAGAACTTTATTGGTTACGAGTAGGGTTGGAATAGGGAACAAGGTAGAGCAATATCAGAGAAAACCCATAGAGCAAACATGGTGGTTGGGTAGCCTTTGATCACGCATCTGAGTTACTGAAAGCTATATATCTAATTAGACCTCAGTTTCAAGAGACAGAGCAAGTTTCAGATGGTCCAGCTCTTCTCTCTCTGAGTTTTCATCATTGCTACTCTGCCTCCTCCTAGGGAGTCCTTAACTTATAGAGACCTTATGACCTCATTTACCTGGTCCAATGGAGGCCAGCACCTGTTGGCTGCCAGCCAACCAATTTGAAATGCATCACTAGTTGCCAGGCAGACTGGCAGGGTCTCTAGCCCCCTCCCAGTCAGGTTGGCATTGCTTAGAACAATAGGGAGCGTAAACCTCTCACCCAGGTATGTGATGCCAGTCAAATAGGCAGAGGGAGCAGGTTTCACCCCTCCCTCAGGAATGTATCCAACTCAGGTTACCTAAAAAGATGGGATGTCTGCCCTCTGAAGGGCCTATTTTAACCAAATTGTCACACAGAAGAGTTTTTGGGAGAGACAGAGGTGGCCTTCTGCCACAGAGTTTTCCATCCAAACAATTTTGCATGGATCTCTAAGTTAAGTTGTAGTTCAACCATGTGTTTTGCACAAAGCAGGACTGGATGATGATAATGGTCCCAGCTGGTCTTAAGTCTATGTCTACTTGGGATTTTCATGCAATATATATATTTTTGAACCCTAAAAGTAGTTTATGGTTCCATCCACTGGCCCAACAAAGATATGCCCAAGTTTTCTGTCAGCGATGGGTTGGGAACACAGTGAACTGAAAAAGAAGTTGTTTGTTCTTTATGCTCTTCAAATAGGGCTAGATTATTAGATTATGAAGGCAGGAAGGAACACTGTAATCTTCTCATCTGGCCTCCTGCCTAACACAGGGCATAATACTTCCTTGAATTCAAATCTTGCTTCAACTAGAGAGAAAAACCCACACATGCAATCATTTAAAAATTGCTAATGTGATAGAATCCACCACAACCTTTGGTAAGATGTTCCAATGATTAATTACAATAATTATGAAAAAATTGCATCCAATTTCTAGTCTGTATTTGTCTAGTTTCAACTTTCAGCTGCTGGAACTTTAGGTTGAAGAGCCAATAATTAACATTTTTCTTCTCATGCAGGTGATCAAATCATTCTTTTACCTTCTCTTGGCTAAACTAAATAAAATAAGCTCCCAGGGTCTTTCACTATAAGTAGGGTGACCATATGTCCAGGATTGGCTGGGACAGTCCCAGATTTCAGATGCTGCCTCAGCATCCTGGCCATTGGAGAAAACTGAAGCAAAAGTCCCAGATGGTGCGGACATGCCTGCATGTGCTCGGCTTTGGAGGCAGGAGCTGGGCACATGCAGGCAAGTTTGAGCCAATCTGGGTTCTTTGCTTCATTTTTCTCCAGGGAGTCCAATCAGTGGATGGGTTGCTCTCTGGTTTGGACCTTGTTGGTCTGTGTGTGGAATCACTTTTACAGTAGAGTTGGGGTGGGGAGGAGGAACTGTAGGGGGGTGTGTGTGTGTGTGTGCACATATACACACATTTGCATTTCAGTGTCCTGTCAGGCCCCATTTCTTGTAGCTGCAAGGTTGGGGTGGTGGTGTATGTGCATGTCATACTGTCCTGTTCAGCCCAACTTCTGGGACCCAAGGGATCCGGGGGTTGGGGTAGGGTGGAGGGGTGCATGTGTGTGCTGACTCCCCCCTGGTGCTCCCCCATCCCTGATTTCTCTCAAATTAATATGGTCACCTTCGCAGGACACTAAGGTGTTCTGCTCCTTTAAGGGCTGAAACTGCTAGGAAGAGAGCCCCAGCAGTCAGTCAGGACCCCCCCACAAGCTGCGGTTTACCAAGGCAGCCAGAATGAGATAGTTGGCACACACCTGCCAGTGGTCAACTGACCAGAAGGGCCAGGGTCTGGCACATATGTAAACCCCAGGGCTGGGACCAGGAAGGCAGTTCTCTGCCAGTGGCCAAAAGGGAAGGAGCTCTCCTAGAGGAAGCAAAGGGGAGAGGCCTGACTGCAAGTTTAGCTTCTGGTAATGTTAAGGGACAGAGCATGCCCTGTGCAGCTTGAGTTATGTTATAGTGTAGGGGCTTGCATGTTCATTTCTGCTATAAGTCCAGTGGTTTGGGCTGAGGTTATTGGGGGAAGGAGGAGGACTCATTGGGGGCCCACTATAGTGTGGGGACCCCAGCACCAGGGAGGATGCAGTATTTGGGGTGCACATGCCCCGGTGCCAGAGAGGGCGCAGTGTTCAGGGGTGAACAGACCCTGGCACCAGAGGGCGCACTGGCAAGAGTGGAGAGCCCAGCGCCGAGGGGTGCAGAGAGAGACAGGGCTGCGGAGAGCCCAGCGCCAAGGGGCACAGAAAGAGAGAGAGAGAGACAGGGCTGCAGGGAGCCCAGTGACAACCCGAGGCCAAGTGAAACCAAGGCCTCGGAGGGACAGTGTTGGAATACCATCTGTAAGGCTTGGGGCATAGTAAAGGGGCAGTTTGGAGCCACGTATTTAGCCCATAAGGCTGAGGGTGTCCCGAGACATCCATTTTGAAACGAAACCCACAAGGAGTCCGAGAACCCACAGGGTTACCCTCCTGCTAGCTGACACCAACCCAGACAGTGGGGCTCACAGAAACGTGGTGGGACCCAACGCATGGCTGGACGGTGACTATCAAGGGCTATATGTACAGGAGGAAAAGGACAGAGAGGAAAGGTGGGGGTGTGGTTCTCTATGTCAAGGAGAAATACACATCCTCAATAAGTAGCACAAGGTCAGTGGAGGGGCACACTGAAGTGCTCTGCGTTAGAATACAAGGAACTCGAGGGGAAAGGGACTTAACAGTGGGAGTCTACTACAGACCACCCAACCAAGGCGAAGCGCTAGACCGGGAATTCTTAAGTCAACTCACGGAGGTAGTTAGGTCAAACG
The DNA here is from genome assembly GCF_001723895.1 of Crocodylus porosus. Taxonomy (NCBI): domain Eukaryota; kingdom Metazoa; phylum Chordata; order Crocodylia; family Crocodylidae; genus Crocodylus; species Crocodylus porosus. The sequence continues at coordinate 49,575,717 of NW_017728931.1, read as the reverse complement.
ACGTGGTCATCATGGGTGACCTGAACTTTCCAGACATCTGCTGGGAAGAGCAGTCGGCCAGGTCTGACCGCTCACATAGGTTCCTAGCCAAGATACAGGACCTCCATCTAACCTAGGAGGTGTACAGCCCCACCAGTGGAGATGCCTTGTTGGACCTGGTACTGGCCATGGGTGATGATCTGGTGAGGGGTCTATGGGTGCTCGACCACCTGGGTGACAGCGATCATCGCCTGCTGGAATTCACCATCCAGCGCAAGGTGGCAAAAAGGCAGCAGCCCTAGATTTCAGGAGGGTGGACTTCAGTGAGCTAACGAGAATAGTCAGGGAAGCGGAGGTCCCAGAGGGAAGGGGAGCCAGGTGTCCAAGAAAAGTGGGTGTTCCTTAAGGAGACGATCCTCCAAGCCCAAAGGGAGGTAATCCCAACACTGATCAAAGGGGGCAAGAGGGCGCAAAAGCCCCCATGGCTCACCAAAAGCATACGGGAATGTCTCCTAGCTAAAAAGGAGGCGTACACCCAATGGAAGGGCGGAGCCATCACCAGAGAGGACTATACCTTGGTTGCTCAGGCCTGCAGGGGGGCAGTCAGGAAGGCTGAGGCAGAGATGGAACAGGGACTAGCTACCTGGATCAAGGACAACAAGAAGTCCTTTTTTAAATACATAGGGGGTAAAAGGTGATACTGGGTAACATGGGGCCTCTGCAAGGTACGCTAGGAAATCTGGCCGTCACACCAGACAACAAAGCTAACCTATTTAACAATTTCTTTGCCTCCATTTTTCTGAGCAGGGACCAGGTCACCTCCTGCACAAGGACCCCCGTAGGCCCCAGAGGAGGTGTACCCAGGCCTAGGGTCAGTAAAGATCTAGTTAGGAAACTTCTGGAGGGACTGGACATATTTAAACCAGCTGGTCCTGACAAACTCCACCCCAGAGTGCTGAGGGAATTAGCAGAGGTCATTGTGGGACCCCTGACATGGCTTTATGACACCTCATAGTGCTCTGGTGTGGTGCCAGAGGACTGGAAAAGGGCCAATGTGGTTCCCATGTTCAAAAAAGGGAGGAAGGAGGACCCAGGAAACTATATAGGCCAGTTAGTCTTACTTTGATCCTGGGGAAGCTTTTTGAGAGAGTTATCCTGGCACATGTCTGTGAGGGGCCAGCAAGGGAGATTATGCTTAGGGGCAACCACCATAGGTTCATTCAAGGCACGTTCTGTCAGACCAACCTGGTGGCCTTCTATGAGCAGGTCACAAAATCCTTAGATGCAGGAGTAGCAGTGGATGTAGTCTTTTCTGGACTTTAGGAAGGCCTTCGACACTGTCTCTCACCCATTGTCATTAAAAAACTGTGGGACTGTGGCATTGACACCTACACAGTCAATTAGGTCACTAACTGGCTGGAGGGTCGCACCCAGAGAGTGGTGGTGGTTGGGTCCTATTTGACCTGGTGGGATGTGGGCAGTGGGGTTCCACAGGGCTCGGCCCTCGGGCCCGCACTGTTCAACATCTTCATTAGCGACTTGGACCAGGGGGTAAAAAGCACCCTGTTCAAATTTTCAGATGACACTAAGACGTGGGGGAAAGTGGGCATGCTAGGAGGGAGGAATAAGCTGCAATTGGACCTAGACAGGTTACAGGGGTGGGCGGATGAGAACAGGATGGGTTTCAACACTGATAAGTGCAAGGTGATGCACCTGGGGAGGAAGAATCAGCACCATACCTACAGGCTGGGGAACTCCCTTCTCATCAGTGCAGAGGCAGAAAAGGATCTTAGAGTCATCATTGATGCCAAAATGAACATGGACCGGCAGTATGGGGACACGGTCAGGAAGGCCAACTGCACCTTGTCATGCATCCACAGATGCATCTCAAACAGGGCCAAGGAGGTGATCCTCCCCCTCTATGCGACACTGGTCAGGCCGCAGTTGGAGTACTGCATTCAGTTCTGGGTGCCACACTTCAGGAGGGATGTGAACTACATGGAGAGGGTCCAGAGGAGGGCCACTCACATGATCAGGGGGCAGCAGGGCAGGCCCTACGAGGAGAAGCTAAGGGACCTGAACCTGTTCAATCTCCACAAGAGAAGGCTGAGGGGGATCTAGTGGCCATTTACAAACTAGTCAGAGGGGACCAGCAGGCATTGAGGGAGTCCCTGTTCCCCCGAGCACTACCAGCAGTGACCAGGAATAACAGTCACATGCTGGCAGAGGGTAGATTTAGGCTAGATTTCAGGAGGTGCTACTTCACGGTCAGGGCATGGATCTGGAACCAACTTCCAAGCGAAGTGGTGCAGGCGCCTACCCTGGGGGGCTTTAAGAAGAGGTTAGATGAACACTTTGCCGGGGTCGTTTGACCCCAGTACTCTTTCCTGCTGTGGCAGCAGGTTGGAATTAATGATCTGCTCAGGCCCCTTCCAACCCAACCAACTATGAAACTATGGGTTCAGTGGGGTCCAACTAGACTTGAAGGCAGCCTCCCTATTTATTACAATTACACTAAGACATGGCGGGCGAGAAAAGAGGGTGCCCATCGGGCCAAATTGGCACGGTCAAGGGGCCTTAGGGGTATCACAACCATCCTTGTGGTCCCCATCCCGTGACATCACCCTAACCAAAAAGAAAGATTGCCAGCCTCTTAATTATTCTAGCTCTTCTCTGAAGCCTTCCCAGTTGATTCCCTTCCTGAATTCCGAACACAGAAGTGGGCATACAGAAGAAATATAATTTAACCACTCCTGCTAGTGTTTCCTGCAAAAGCCTGGGCCTTCCATGATAAGGTGTGGACATATGATTAATTTACCAAAAGGTAGAAGCAGGTAGGAATTTACATCAGGTGCTCAATGCCAGCTGTTCATTTGCATAGTCTTTACCCTTTGCTAGGTTGAACCTAAAACAGGAGCTTACCCTTATTTCACTGGGGTACAACCAGACACACGGGCAGTTACCACTCAGGAATAAAAGGGACAATAATTTGCTGCTGGCTTATTCCATTAGCAAGTTTTGATACTTCCCATGCCAGCTCAGCTGCACTGGCTAGTATATTTTGAGAGACCTTGGATTCTCGATTACTTGCCCATATGCTTCAGGTGCGTAGGGAGAGGAGTAGCTTGCGTGAGTCCCTCATGTATTCCCATGTGCCTGGACCAAAAGGAAGCTTTGTTGCAGAAAGATTAAGTGACCTCCTCAAGCTCACACAGCATGCCAAAACAAAGCCATGCAGAGAAGCCAGCCATGCAAGGAACTTCAGCCTCTCAGTCCTGTGTTAGAACTGCTCTGGCCATGAATTCTTCTAGGCACAAGGCCAACAGGCTCATGCCATACATCTTATTTTAAATTAAAAGTGTGTATTGTTATCTATAATTATGATGTTATAAGCCATTCTTATCAGTTACAATGCAGCTACAGAAAATGATTTAATTGTATGGGACCACTTTGCCCCTCACAGCAAGCACATAACGCTTATTAGCTTCTGTGGGAGTTATGTGCACATAACTGTGTGAGAAATGAATATACCCCTTTGATTACAATAAGGTTATAAGCAGCAGGAGTCCATTATGATTAGCAGTAAAATGAAGAATTTTGCATAAATCATAAATGTTACCTTATAATTTCCATTCTTCCCTCTCCTTTTCTCAGGGTGCATCTGTGAATTTATATTTTGCCCTAACACAGGCACTTTGTGACAGTCCTAAAAAAACTATTGTTCAGATGAATTTGCTGATTCCTCCTTTTTTAATTTCCAAAGGATTAATTAAAGGGGGGGCGAGGAGCACCTCCTAAAATATATTAAAAGCTCTCAGTGATATTTGCATGAAGTTTCTACTTCCCTTCACAGCCATAGAGAAGGCATCTTACTCCTTTTACTCTGTCCTCTGATGGGGACTGTATACCTCCTGACCTCAGATTGTCTCCAGTCCTGGGAAGGATTTTAGGGTGATGAATGTAATGAAAATCCATGTGAAGATACTGTTTGGATTTGGGTTGAGGGAGGGTCTCCCTTTTTTTAAACCTGACTCTCAGTGTCCTTAATTTGTACACCTGATACTGGTTACTGTTGACATTAGACTAAATGGACAACTTGGTTGACCTAGTATGCCAGTTCCTATGATCCATGTGTGTCCTTTGCTTCGAACTGGCAGTTCAAACATATTCATGTGACTCATAGGAGCCTAAAGTGCTCAGAATTTTCCTTTGCAATTACATAAGAAACGTCTGCTGTGAGGATGGGGAATTAAAAACAAACAGTCAAGAACCTTGGCACTTCAGCTGGAATTATTTATCCCAGCAAAAGAGCTAGCTTTTCTCTCCTGAATTAATATGCAAATGAACATAAGCAACACTTCCCACAAGCAGGTTCAAAATTATGTCCTGCAGAACTATGTTCTGAACATTTAGTAGAACTATTATTAGCATTGTTGCTGCTTCTTTTGGTTTGTTCCCCGCCTCGATTCCTGCTTTTCTGCAGATTAGAAACCTGCTTCCATAGGATGACAGATTTTGCATGGGACTCCAGCAAATGGGCCTGGACTCTGTGCTAAATTATGCTCCGTCAAACAGGTTTCTACCCAGTACGTTGCCTCGGGACTTGGTCAAACGAGGTTGCATGGTGTACAATTAGTGTGTGTACCAATCATTGCCCTCTTGAATGGAACATTACCGGATCTGCTTCAAGAGTATATGATAGGCCCAATCCATTTCACAGCCAATGAACGGAGTTGTTTCACTGGTTTAAATGAAAATTAAATTAGCGTGTGAGTTAAATGAGGATAGAAGCTTGACTAAGAAATGGAGGTTCTCCTAAGTTGAAGCCATCGTTGTCATTCCTGCTGCTGTTGAAGGCAGTGGATTTTCTCCTGGAAGTTAATGAAGGTACTCTGATATAAAGTCAGTGCTTCACAGTGCCATGTTTAGAATGACAGCTATGGTGTCTTCGGTTTGATCTAAACTATGTATTTGTGCTAGCACAACTACATTGGCTAAGGGTGTTAGAAAAGATTATGGCCACTCCCTGACATCACATTTGCCAAAACCTTGAGCAGTCTGGAAACAGCTAGTAGGAGAGGGCTTCTGCTAGTTTAGCTAATCCCATTTGGGAACATCTTCTGCAATATGGGCTGTTTCCCGTGGTTAGGGCAGTTCCTTGGACAGGGGTCAGAAACGTACAGCTTATGCAGCCATTGGCTCTAACATAGCTATGCTATATTGAAAATAACCCTTTTACTTAGTGTAAGAGAAGTATGAGGTAGTGGTGAGTTGGATCACTGCTTTTAGATTTCTCTAAGAATTATATAGAATGACCCACAATAAAACCAAGTATGGCATCACCTTATCACTTCTCCAAACACCTAAAAAAATACTCTTGTGAATCTGGTGCTTCAACTTTTAAAAGGGAAAAGACAAGGTTTTATTGGTGTTGCCTGTTTGGTCACATTTCTTTTTCTAAAAGACAGCATCCCAGATGTAAAGTAACATGTCCTTTGCATACTTTGTAACATATATTATAAAGTATATAGTGTAGTGACAGCTATCATTAGATGTAAGATGGTAAAATGATTTCCATTATAAAAAGGCTCATTTTCAGATGGTCCCAACTTGTAAAACATGCAGCTCTTGGTCTGAAATTTTCCATGCTTGGTGAATAATTTTGAAAAGTTTACATATAAATGCTTCAGACTACCTTTGAGGGAGAATGAAAACAGAATACATTTTCCCCATTATATCTTGTGACCCTTTTCAACAGCCCTTACTGTCAAAATGGCTGACATTTGAGAGTTGTGATTTGGCATGGAAATAGCTCTGACTAAGCTGCAGTGGCCAGCCTTATTGTGGAGGAAATTGATTTTTATTTCACTGAGTTATGCATACTTGAAAACCTCATACCAAGCATGCACTATAAAGGGTTCCCCCTTCCCCCACTAAGCTCATTATGGACTTGAGCTTGGAAAGACTGGTACACAAGCTTAAACGATATATACTGTGAGTAGACCTGTTGGCTTTGACAGTGCTACTCTCATTGTCTAACACTGCAGAATGTGCATAAGTCCATGTATGATATGGGTCCAGCCCTGTCCCTAATACTTCACATCTATGCTTCATTAATTTAGATACATAATGAACTGGATGTTCCTTGGACTAGCTCTGAATAAATCTAGACAATGCTGAGGAACTCTAAATATGATCAAAGAGAGAAACTTCCTCCTGTTTCTCAATTCACCCAAAAAAGCTCCTTTAAATGTCAGGTACCATGCCCAACCCAGGTAAACAAGAAGTCCTTTGTTTTATTACAACTAGGGCTGCGCAAAATTTCACTGGCTGTTTAATTTTGATGCTGTTTTGACTTCTTTTGAACTTGAAACAGTGAAATCGAAATGAAAGGCTTCGAAACAGCCTCAAAACGAAATGAGGGCAGCTGAAAAGTTTCAAAAGTTTTGAAACATTTCAAGTTTTGAAGCTGGGGTTGCTTGCAGGGAAACAGAAACAAAGGAGGGGGAGGGAGGATAGCGGGGAAGGACTGCTCTCATAGTGACTGTGTAGCTGGCCAGTGACTGTGGTCCTTTCCAATCCCAGTGCTCTGGGGGAGGGATGGAAAAACAGCAACAAAAGCAGCTTTGTTTGAACTGAGCTTTCTCTGTGCCTTCACACTTAAAAGTGACACAAGTTTTGTTCTGAACAGTTTGAGGTGCAGTTTCCCAGAAACCTCTTCACCTATCTCCTTGCAACCTGGCAGGCTTCATGGCCTCAGCAGGGGCTACCATGCCTGCAGTTTTCACCCTGCTGTGCCTTAACACACACACACAGTCACACGTGTCACAAGTTTTGCTTGTCAGCAGCCTGTGGTGCAGTTTCCCAGAAAGCCTTGCACCTATCTCCTTAAAACTTGGCAGGCTGCATGGTCTCAGAAGGGACTACCATCCCTGCAAGTTTCATCCAAAGCAGGCAAGAAATGACAAAGTTATAGGCAGTTTCATGCTTCCCCATTGTAGCCTATGGGTGAAACCGTGAACAGAGTCAAAACAGCTGTTTTGACAAAATGAAACAGAACAGTGTTTTTGAAATGAAACACTGTCCCATCCAAACAGCTAATGGAAGTTGAAATGAAACAGTGCTGTTTTGCACAGCCCTTATTACAACCCCCCTTGCACTGTTTGGACATCATAATACTCTGCAATGCACAGCCTTCATTTTTCCTGAGGCTTGAACAAGGATGCAGCTTAAAAGATTTCAGGTGGAAGGTTACAGATTGATGTGCAAGCTGGCTTCACAAAGAATCAGCAGTTTTTTCTTTGTTTTTGAGGAACAATCTTGTCATTAAACCAAGTTCTTAGAATTTGAAAATCCTATCCTGAATATGGGCAGTGAGCTTTTTACAAAGATGGTTAAATACTAACAAAGAGTAAGACTGTATAGCATGGAGCCTACAGCCATCAAATGGGCAAAGGGTGGAGGCACCACAGTCCAGGGAAAGCACTAGAGAGACAGCATGCATGAGTAATGCAAATAATTATTTTCCAGTTTCTGAATAGCTCTCTTGAATATGTTGTGAAGAGGTAGGTGACAAGAGTCAACCCTCTTGAAATGAGGGAGATTGGATTGAGTGGCAGCATTTTGTACAGCGTGGTTATGCCTCAAGGCAGCAGCACTAAAAAGCCTGGGAAGGATGATGATGGCTATTCAGCACTCACACAGGACTCTGGAGGTGTGTTATGCTGGATTTCAGAGGGGCAGAAGGTATGGGGGAAGAAGGTATGGGGGAGTTCAGTTATGAAAGGTGATTGGAACAAATGAAAGCTGCGTTTAATTTCACCCTGCTTTTGGTCCTGTGCACTTGCTGACCCCACAGCATTCTCCTTGTTCTAGATCCAACAAAGAACTTAAGTGGAATTGAGGCACTTGGGTGCAAATTCTCATCCAAGAAACCCCCACTCATCTGCCACTGCACCCTAGAAATGCCCAGACTCCATCAGTACCATCCTGTTTGAATGTAAATTTCCTTCAGTGTCTGGAGTCAAGTCTCTGTGCATATGCCCAGAATCACTCCCCTGGCTCATGCCTAAATCCAGTCAAGTTCCAGAAACTAGGAGTTCCTTTCCTAAGGTTCCCCAAGGGGCTTAATTTATGAGGTGTTCCCAGAGCATACCTAACACAGGATGGGACTCCACAGGGATTACAGCTGTCCTTTATATAACCAGAGGGGGATACAACCTCTCCTTTTCTATGTAAAAGCCCCATTATTAGTGCACCCAAACAAAAAGAGGGAGTTATGAGTTCAGTTCTCCTCTTATACTGAAGGGTGTGTGTGTATGTGTGTCCTTGGCACCCATCAGCTGAAGCTGAGAAGAAAAGCATGGAAAAGCAAAAGTGCACAATAATAGAACAAGACTCTACCTAGCAATTAGAAGAGTTCTCTAGGAGCAGGTGGATTCCTTAAGCTGCAGTCCTTGCTCTAAGTACTTCTGTATTTTGTCTAGCAACTCCCTAATATAAAATGCACAAACAGTCCTGAAAGAAGGGGCCATAAGCCCAGATTCCTTCTTCTCAGACAAGTATCCTAACCATTAGTTTACGGTCTCTGCCCCCCAAAATCTTGATTTGGCATTTTTTTTCTATCAGGACAGTTGAACAGCTTCAGTGGGTGCCTGAAGAGCACTGTACTCCCAGAATAGCCCACAGTCTGGTGCTCAAGGCACTTACTTAAGATACGGGTTGGCAACATACAATCCATGAAGCCATTTGATCTGCCCCGTGGAGCTTCTGATCTGGCTGTCACTGTTGCTGCTTCTCTGTGCTGCCTGGCCCCATTGCATGGCTGGGAGTGAAGAGAGGTGGGGTGAGGCTTCATTTGCACGGTGTGGCTGGGTGAAGTAGCAGCACTGGGGCAAAAGGCCGGTCCACCTCTAACCCAAGCCCAGGTGACACAGCCCACTGCTACAAAACCTTGCTGACCACTGGCCTAGGAGACAGAAGATCTAGGACAGAACCCTGTTCTCCTTTTCCATGGGTGGGATCACTACCTAGTAGTTTTGTAAAAAGGAGCCGCCTCCCTGCCTAGCTATGACCATGCTTTAAAAGTGGGCCTGCTCAGCTGAGTGAAAGAAAGGGCATGGGTGCCTGCCTTCAGGAGAGGCTTCTGGGCTCTTCCCCCCAAGTGGGTTAGGGGTGGCTCTCTGCAAGGGATGGGAGGCACATGCGAATGGTGCCGACTCTCCAGAGAGGAGCAGGAATTCAGGCACACCAATCCTGGGCATTTCCTATTGGCTAGGCCTAGGTAGCTACATGCCAAGTCTGTTAGCTTTAGATGGCTCCCTGCTCAGCATATTGGCTGTGCCAGACACCCTTCAGAGGTGCCTAATTCACCCCATGCACTATATAGGTTCTGGACCCCTTCTCCAGGGCCCAGACACCTATCATTTAGATGCCACAGTGCCTAAGCCCTTTACTGGACTTTGCCCTTCATGACCACAGAGCTATATGGCAGTGCTGCACAAGCAGACAGACATTTGCACATATTACCTTGTCCCTGTCTCATGTTGAGCCTAGTGGGGGGTAGGCAAGAATCTGTGCAGATGGAGTAGGTACATGACAGGATTGCTCTCGGTTAATGAGGCACATTTTTCATAATTTGCAAATGCCAATTTGCTATCCAGCTTTCACTGTCTAACTGGGAAACTGGAGATGTGGGTATATTACTGAACACTGGCTCTAATCTTACAGAGGGAAATCAAACCAATTATTATTATTATTTCAATCAGTCCAGGCACTGTCTGAGGGCTTGAGGTTAACAAAGTCAGCCCATCTAAACAAAAGGCAATTGTGTACTGTGTGTCTGTAATACTATGAAAGGCCTCTGATGACTCAAGCATCCTCTCTCATGGTTTATAGCATCATCAAAAGGCTCTTGATAAGATCTCTTGATGGAATAAGAACCTCATGATTCATTGCTTTGTGTTATTTATTTGCTCTATAAATTATATGATCCAATCATATGGATAGAACTGAGATCATGGGTATAGTGGTGAAGCCAAGTCAAACAAGGCCAGATCCCAACAGTTCTCACAGGTGTCTCTATTCAGACATAAAATAGGCCCCTTCCCCTAAGAGAGTGATCCAGACTGACAGGGCTAGGTGCCTTGGATCCTCATACAATCAATGGAGGGAAGTGAGGGACCTCCAAAGAGTGATCTTAGGGTCTGAGAAGGGAGGCTCCTACAACTAGCCAACAGGACATGGTAGGCTGGAGGGGTTCATGTAAACTCCTGGTCCTCCTTAGAGATGCACATTAGGTACCTCTGTGATATTAGGGTCCCAGAAGTGAGGAATGTGATGTACATCAATAGGAACACAGAGTCCTCTATGAAGTGCAGAACCCCACATTCACTCAGGAACATGGTTGTGGTGCCACTCATCTTTTGCACAATACCTGCGTGATTAGACCACATACCCGTGAAGTGGGAGACTGGATTATTGGTCCATGTGAGCCTGAAGGGACTCAAACCCATTTCCCCCACTTCCTAGAAGTGCCCTAACCCTGCAAGCCAAGTGAATATGGGATGTTGCTCTTCAGCTGTATCTTTTGCTGGTGGTGCTAATGAAGTACTAGACATGCTCTGTGAACACCTAGAGACTGGAGGACTTTAGGCACTTCCCAACACCGATGTGCTGCTCAGCCTGGATCGTTTCTGAGCATGTGCACAAGTATATGTCAAAGTGCTAGGGAACCTTTCAGGCCAAAAAGCCAGTACCTTTGGGAACCTAAGTAGTTTTGTGACTCAGACCTCTAAATTCTTCTTGAAGTCCTTTTTATGCACCTACATGAATGATTTGGATCTGGTCCTAAGTGGCAGCTCTTGGGAAGTTGGGAAGGCAAAAGGCTGGGGAAGAAGGGCAGTAGGATAGGCTCAGATTGAGACCAGCTGAAAAGAGAAGAACATTCAGGGATTTGCTGTCTGCAACTTGCTGATGCATATTTTCCAAAACTCTGAAGAACTGCTAGATGGTTTGGCCCAGCTCCAGTTGAATTTAATCACTCAGAGCTTCTCTAATATTTTCTAGGCTCAGTGGGTTGCAGAAAACTGTCATTAAACATGCAAAAGCAACCCTGATGCTTACTCTGCATGGAGGGAGAGACCATATGGAGACAGCCCACGCTTTGTGCACCACAGTACATCAGAGACTGGATTAGCATCTCCTTTTGCAGTTGCTAGTCTGGTCTGGAAGGTTTCTTAATTGACTAGCATTGTTAGCATGGCGGAAACACCAGCTTGTCGTCATGAAGAATCACAAGTGTGAAGTTGTTGTAAGTTGATGCTCGCCCTGACCGAGTGGACATCGGTTGACTTTCACTAATATTTAGGTATTCAAATACTGTAACCACAAACTATGTCACTTTCTAGTAAAAAGGTAACTCTAACTACTAGACCAGGGGTTATACAATCTGGTACTTGTTTACCTAGCCATGATCCAAGTCATGTGACTAGGAACTGGCAATACAACTTCACCTGCAAAAGCCCCAGAAATTATGTTTCAGTGAAAAAAAAAAAATCTATTTTCAAAGTCAATTCACAGCTTTTACATGGCAATAAACACTTCTCTGAATGCCATGCTGAGCAAAATGGGAGCAGACTGCCTTAAACCCAATCCTTTTATGTTCGCAGCTTGATAGTTCCTAGTTGAAAAATACTGAGGTGAGAATGCAAGTAGTAAATAATCATTCTCTCCTTGAAGGAATTATTGTGATGAGTTGTTCAGAATCAATGTTAAAGACTCATCATGTACCATCAAAGGGAAAAGAAGGATGGGAAGTAATAGTTTCCCCTTTGGCAGCGCCACTGGTTATAAACTCATGGATATTGCAATGCTTTAACGATATTGTATTTTATATGCTACAGCCTTCCTCCTTCACAGCCCCCTACCTTTCCACAGAAAAGAAAAAGAATTATTTCAGTTCATGCTTTTCCCACAGCTTGCAAAATAATACTGCCATGGGATAATTCCAGACTTGCTCATGGGCTCTCCCAATTGTAGTGCCTCAAATAGAAATGCCCAAGGTATCAAAACAGACTGAGAGTCATTGATAGCGACAGAGCTTGTGAAATGATTTCTGCAACAGTATTTGACATTAGGATTGAATCAGATCAAGATGGGTTAGAGACTTAGGCCTTGTTTACATTACAAAGTTATGCTGGCAGCAGTGGGGATGTATAAAGGTCATGCCTGATAGCCAATGTAGCTGTGCTTACAACTCCCCTGGTCTGGAAACTCTGCTTGCAGTGCTTCTGCCATTCCAGGGAGCTGCTGTAATTCTGATGGGAGAAAAACCCATCAGAGCTGCATTAGGGGACCCAGCCACTTTCATACTGCCAGCATAGTTAAAATGGCAGCAGTACATCATGTAGACTAAACTGTCAATAGCCATGTTCCTTGTGACAGTCACAGAGCCTATGATATGGAAAGTGTTATTATGCCCCTTTATAAATAAATCTGTGGTGCATCCACACCTTGCATACTGTGCCTAGTTCTGGCCCCCACACCGCAGAAAGGATATAGAAGAATTACAGAAGATACAGAGAAAGGCAACAATGATGTTTAGTGGTATGGAGGGGCTTTCATATTAGGAAAGGCGAAAGAGGTTAGGCTTATTCAATTTAGAAAAGAGACACTTGAGGGGGACATGTAAAGGTTTACAAAATACTGTAAATGGTGAAGAGAAAGTAAGAGATTTATTATTTACTCTCTCACAATACAACTGGGCGGGTTACAAAATGAAATTAGTAGGTAGTAAATTTAAAATTAATAAAAGGGAGTTCTTTTTCAGACAGTATGTAATTAAAGTGTGGAACCCATTGCCACCGGATGTTATAGAAACTAAACACAGTTTAGCCAGAGTAAAAAAGGCATTGTTCAAATACTGGAAGGAAAACACATCAGTAGCTTTTCAGCCTGGGAGTTAGTGATATAGTCTCTGAATTAAAACTTCATAGACCTTAAATGCTGGAGTCTGCAAGTGAGAGCGGAACAGTGAAAAAATACCCTGGTCCTACCTAGTTCACTCTCCTTTTCAGCATCCACTTTGCCATTGTGCAACACAGGATACTGGGATAGCTAGACCTATGGTCTGACCCAGTAAATGGCAGTTCTAATCTTCTCTGAGACTGCATTTGGAAGGGTGTTCAAAATGTTAACCTTTCACCAAAAAGGATGTCATCTTACAAGACAAACATGGCCAGACCCTAGAAGACTCTTGCATAGCTAATTCCCCTTGACTGAGAATGCTTTCTCCCAGTTTTGCATGTGCTTTGCCCTGGCCTTTGTGATCTTGATTGTCCCAGAGGAGCACAGCTGCTACAGGGGCTCAGGGCTTGAAATTTGGTCTTTTCTGTAGCAGGGATGTGATCCATTAATTGCTTAGTCCTTGAATAGGGATCAGAGGATGACTCGGAGCCAGCAGAGGAGCTTGAGCATAGATCTGATGTGCTCACTGCAGTATATACTAGGGAGAAGGCAGCCAGCTCTCTTCTATAACAGCTGAAGCCTGTGCATCATTTTTAAAATCAGATCCAGATACAGCAAGTTAAAGTAATTTTGCCGGGAGTGACAAATTCATGGATTCTTTATTTGGGAGGACAATGTTTTCTAGCAAACGAGGTGAAGGAAAGCATTTTGGGAAATTCGTGCTGCTTGGTCATTTGAGTTTAACTGAGACATGATGCCAAGGCTTCACTCTACCTCAACAGATTTCATCAATGGCCTCACACCAGCAGCAGGGTCATTCTATTACAAAGCAATGCTGAGCCAGTGAAACTGTATTCCTCAGGACTGGCTCACACGCTGCACGTTAAAAATGCTCCATCTGTTGCAGAAAATGAAATATTACCTGAAAGGCCATGTATGTGGGCTGGATATTAACATGGATAGATAAATACATAAACATGAGGACACAGTGGTAAAGCAGCTAAGTCACTTCACTACAGATCTAGAGGTGTGGGTTCAAACCGTGCTCTGGACTTGGGCTAGAGACTGCCCCCATTTAACCAAGCTATAAGAGGGCACCTGGTCATCAGGCTGAGGAAATCAAATATGGCCAGACATGATGCTTGCCATATCACTTGTGGACCTTAACAACACTAGCCCAAAAAGCTACCTGGACTTGGAATGGACCTTGTTTAAACATAGATAGCTATCTAATTATACGGATGGACATACAGCTAGATGCAGCCCTGACAACTTTGGGGGTGGTGGTGGTAATGATATCAACTCTATTATAAATTAAGTGAGGTTGAACACAGACAGCGTTTGAATGGTGAACATTCACGAAAAACCCAGGGCTCCAAATTAAACGAGTGGTTCCTTTCCACATGACTTCGGAAGCAGCCAATTCCCTTGTCTGGCTTTGGGTGGTAGCATGTGTTGGTGGAAGTGTGGTCTTTTGAATGCATTCACAACCACTTCTGGACAATACAGGGTAAATTCTGTCACCCCGGGCCCTTTCAGGGTCATAGTGTAAGGAGCTGAATTTGGTTTGTGGTATATGTGTGCATATGTGTGTGCACACATTTACAACTATCTGAGTACAGAAATAGACAAAGTTTCATAGATTCAAAGATATTAGGGTCAGAAGGGACCTCAGCAGATCATTGAGTTTGATCCCCTGCCCTGGGCAGGAAAGAGCACTGAGTCAGATGACCCCAGCCAGGTGCTTGTCTAGTCTCCTCTTAAAGACCCCCAAGGTAGGGGAGAGTACCACCTCCCTTGGAAGCCCATTCCAGAGTAGGCAATCCTTAAAGTAAAGTTCTTTCTGATGTCTAACCTGAATCTGCTTTCTATCAGTTTGTGGCCATTATTTCTAGTTACTCCAAGAGGTGCCCTGATAAACAGAGCATCCCCTATCTCTTGCTGTCCCCCCTGATGAATTTGTAGATGGCCACAAGATCACCTCTCAGCCTTCTCTTGCGGAGGCTGAAGAGATTCAGGTCCCTCAATCTCTCCTCGTAGGATCTTTCTTGCAGGCTCTTAACCATACGAGTGGCCCTCCTCTGGACCCTCTCAAGGTTATCCACATCCCTCTTGAAGTATGGCACCCAAAACTGAATGCAGCACTCCAGCTGCAGTCTCAGCAGTGCTGCATAGAGGGGAAGTATCGCGTCCCTGGACCTGTTTGTGATGCACCTGCTAATGCATGATAAAGTGCAGTTAACTTTACTGATCACTTCATCACACTGACGACTCATGTTCATCTTGGAGTCAACTATGACTCTTAGATCCCTTTCTGCTACAGTGCTGCTGAAAGGATCATTCCCCAGCCTATAAGTGTGTTGGTGATTCCTTCTCCCTAGGTGCAGCCCTTTGCATTTGCCCTTGCTGAATTGCATCCTATTTTCTTGTGCCCACTTATCCAACCTGTCCAGATCCACCTGGATTTGTTCCATGCCCACATCTTTCCAGGTCAATGCTGAAGAGGAAACAGTACATCCAAGAATGCAAGTGCTCTTAGAAAAACAGAAGAGGAACTTTAAGGCATAGCAAAGCCTGCCAATTCCCGTATAATGTTGAGCTTGTGTGTAACACTGTATTCAAGTGCTTGAAGTGAAATGTACAGTGAAGCGCATTGCTGCATTGGAATCTATCAAGCTAAAACACATTTACTGCTTGTGTTAACATAACACAGTTTCTTTAGTTATAAGGCCACTTAGGGCCATTAGATCTTCTTCTTCTTGTCTCTACACCACATTTGACAATTCTGTTATACATGCTTGTGCTCATTTATTGTACTATGTAAGATCTTTCATTATACATATGCTGCCAAGCAGTAGGCATTGCAGCAGGTGTTGCATAGTCGAAGGGTCTGTGCCACAGTCATAGGTGGTTTAATCAATGGTATACCCCCACTTCTTTCTTAGTACCTTGGAGTGTCCAATGCTGGTACATAGGCAGCTGAGACATTGCCACCTGTTCCATGGTTCGTCAGTCCCAGGTGGCAAGGACTTGGCCACTGGAATGTCCAGTTTTTCACTGTCAGGTATTTTCTTCAACCTCTTGTTCCACATCTGTACTTGTGTCTTCTTGGGTGCAGCATTGAGAGGTCAGGTGCTGGTGAGGAAGCTTGTGTGTGACTTCAGATGTCTGTGAGCTGTGGGATGGTTGTACAGGGCGTAGGACCATTAGATCATCTAACCTGATTTCCTGTATAACACGGGGCATAGAATTTCACCCACTTACCCCTGTGCTGAACCTAATAACGTGTAGTTTGACTGAAGCATAACTTAGAAAGGCATCTGGACTTGATCTGGAGACTTCAAGAGATGTATAATCCACAGTCTCCCTCATTAGATTACTCTAGAGATTAATTACCCTCACTCATAAATTCAATGTAGAAATAAGGCACTCATTTTGACTGACCTCAGTGTCCAGCAATTGGCTCTTGCTTTGCCTTAAAGTTAAAAAAAGATCCCTTTAGTACCCAGTATTTTCTCCCTACAAAGGTAATTACACACTGCAACTAAGTCACTTCTCAATCCTATTTTTGATAAATGAAACAAACTTAACTTTTTAGGTCTCTTAGGCTATGTCCATGCAGAACAAGGCAGCACCATGCTCAAACAAGCCAAATTCACTCTGCACTGGCTGCTGAACCAGAAGTAGTAGAGCCACTTTAGTATGATGCTGCATGCACCAGAGGCCTGAAGTCCCACACCCGTATTGCTTCTAGATGAGGAGGTATTGAGCACTTCTTGTGGGCACTGCATGTCTCAGCACAGTGCTGCCCTGTACCACAGAGACAAATATTTACTGTAAGACTTCCCTCCACCCCCAAGCTTGCAAATAATTTTTGTGGCTCCTCTTCATTTCTTCTCTATTTTAATGCAACCTTTGTTAAATGTAAACACCAGACCTGGTCTCTATTCTCTCACTCATCATCATATCATATGCATGAGGGAAAAATCACCTCCAACCTGTGGTTCCTCTGTCAACAGGGTCACATTGCCCCAGTATCACACTGGGAGCAACTATTTAGTAGTTCGTCTGCTATCATCTTTTTCAGAGCCTGCAGCAAACAACTTGCACTTTCTACCAGTGATGCTCATGCTGGTTGCATGGTGCTTACTATAAAACTCCAGATATTTACTTTGTTTTTAGGAGAAGGATAATTAAAATAGCATTACTCTGCTTTAAGGTTGTGGGGTCAAGAACTCAAGCAGCAGGGCAGTCAAAAACAAAGGCTTCTCTACAGCAGTTTGCACTTACACACATTGTATTTTTCATTCCAGATTCATTTGTTAAATGTAATATTTTTTACATCGTTGCTCATGCTAGTTAGTGCATTACCACAATATATATAGGCTGACCAGTATATTGTAGTTAATATTGAAAAAATAATTAGTTTTCAGGCTTTCACAGTGCTTGATTTAAAAACCTTAATGTACTAATTCTAATATTTTACATTTAGATATAAATGAATAGCATTGTAGGGAATGTTCTTGATGTAAACTTAATCTACAACAGCAGTTACCTGATCATTACTATAATGAAATACATATAGCTGTGTATCCTTGCATGGGCAGATGGAAAAATGTGCAAGAATAATAGGTTTTTCATAAAATAGATGCATGGGGTGAGCAGCAAGATAAACAGCTTTACACAGGGTTAGGAACTAGAAGGGAAACTCACTTACGTGATAAAGGGCCGTCTACATGTTGTCATACGGCAACACTGCTACGGTACCAAGCTTCCTTCTGGAAGTACTAAAGCGTGGTGCAGTACACGCAGTTACTACACCGTGCTCATGGCGCACAGTTAGATTTCACCACTATGTTGCTGTAGTGGCACACTATACTGGGGGAGTGTGCTGCTATGGCGATGTTGCTGCTGATCATGTATAGACCCATGTGATCACTACATTGCCATAGGGTGACATGTAGACATGCCCAAACTGAAGGAAGTAATAAAATATCCAAGAGATGGGCCTTTCTGTCCAATTGCTTGCAACAAGATTTTGAGGGATCTGCACCTTTGTAAGTGAATGCATGAGTGGAGTATTGAGAAACACAACTCACTCTATGTTATATTATTTCTGTCATATAATGCCAAAAGGTCCTCATTGAAATCAGGGATTCCTCATACTAAGTTAGGTACAAATACATAGTAAGAAACAGTAGTTATCTTAGAAAGCTAAAACTTATATACACAAAATAGAATTATTGCCCCCATTTTACAGATGGGAAAGTAGCATGCAAATTGCTGTACCCAGCACTACACAGGGGTTTGGGATAGAGCAGGGACTTGAACCCACATCTCCCAAGTCCCATCTAGTGTTTGCTCATATCTTTTTATCTTGAGGCAAGCTGCATGGACCTAAGAGAAAGGCCCACCAAGCAAGGAAGCAACATCTCTAACAGAAATCCCAGACAGTGAAATAAAGTGTGAGGAAAGAACTGACTGAAGTTATGACATCAAGTGAGATGCTGAATAAAGTAATACTATTTGCTCTTTATCAGCTTAGGTTCTTGTTTTACTGAAGTCCAGGAAAGGATGTGTGAAAAAATACATTCCTCCCTGCTAGCTTCACAAATACTTTTACAATTACAATTAGCTCCCCTAGGAAGTTAGACACAGTTGTCTGGGATGATCAAACAAAAGAAAGGGAAAGCAGCTAAAAAATAAGAAAGAAAAACAAGGTATAAAGGGAAAGAGAGAGCCATTGATCAAAGATTTCTATGAATAGGATTTCTTCTTTTTCTTTTAATACCTTTTACCACAGCAGTAGGCCTTTCTCAAACAGAAGATGCCAACTGGGATGAAACAGGTGCAAAGCTGGTTCACTTTACAACATGGACTCTTGCCTAATAGGGTCTGAACTGAGTTCAGACCATCCAATGCATTTCAATTAGAATCTCAGGTTTGTCCTAGAAATGCCAAACAAATCTATGATCTAGCCAGCTAGGTAAGTCTTTCAGGTAAAGCTTTTTACTGTTGGCTCCAGATTGAAGCAGACCATGCCAGGAGACCCTTGTTCTTCTCTGGCCAGACAGTTTGCTGCTTCTGCAAGGAACATATTCTGTGCAGAAAATGTGATTAAGACTGAATTGCTTTAAGATGGCATTAAAAGTGAACAAACACACACCCCATGTCCTCTAGAATCCTGCTCCAAGAAAGCCAGGACATCTAAACTGCTACAGTAATTTCCTTGCTTTAGTTTAACAATAAAGATTAAAAAAAGAAAAAAAAGGGATACCTTCAGTTTTTGGAACCTAATCCAAAACCCATTGAAAGCAAAGACTGTCCTGGGATTTGAATGGGTTTTGGATTAGGTCCTCAGTGGATTTCTAGTAGCTTAGGCAGACTTCGGTGACTTATTCCAAAAAGAAAAATTGCTAACTACTTTTCCTCCACTATTCCAGCTGACAGTGCTTCAATGCACGTGAGTGCTCTGACAGACAAGTTTGAAGTAATGGTTATCTGAAGTCCAGAGGTTAGAAAAACAACAGCTGGGTTTAATAACAGCTTAATTACTCTGTTCATGGAAGAATGAATGCTCTTTCAACAGAATTACATCTTCAAAATTGTCTCCCTAGACAGCACATGGCATTACTCAACCCATGATACATCAAGTAGGTCATCACCCAAACAATCTCTCAATGGCTGTTACCTTCTAGTAGGGTTGGGGTGTTGTTCTAGTCATGAAGGTCCAGGAAATGTCTCAGGGGAGAGTATTTTTTGTGATATATTTTATTGGACCAATTGTATACATAAAAAAGTTGTCAGAAATCCATTTCCAGGAGGGAAAAATGCATCTTTTACTTTTTGTCCCTTTTTAGGGTGGGGAGAAAAAAGGGTTTTTTGTATTTTTGTTTTTTTCTGGAAGTGTACTCTTATTTTCTGGACAGCTTTAATTCCTTCTCTATTTTCTGGGTAAGAAGTTAGTGTATTAAAAAATGAGGTCCAGAATGTTCAGTAGGGTTCAGCAGCTGCTGTCAAGACCAGATTCTCCAAAGAACTCAGGCTCCCATTTCAGAACCAGAATAAGTATCCAGCTTTTCCAAAACAATGGGATCCCAATTGTAGAGAAGGAGGATACCACAATGTTCTTCAGGTGACTCAGCCTGGGGAGCAAGATAAGAAAGGATCAGAAAGCATGCTAGCTCGGAAGGACACCCCTCATGCAGTGTCTGTCATTAAACATGTGGAATGGAATCTCAAAGACCGTGACCAAAGTTGCATCTGTGCACATCTATTCAAATGAAATTAGAGGGGAGAAAAAAATCCAAGTTGCAAATATACACTGGTTAGATGCAAGAGCGTTGAGAGATTGTATAACATTCTCTTTTTCCAGAAAGTCACTCCTCCTATAGCGCCAATAATAAATTAGGAGAATTTCTCCAATCCAGTAAACTTTAACCTGATTTAATGCTGTGCAGGGTAAGGGGGATGAAAAAAAATAGGAACATTTACTGTGTCTGTTTTTCCCTGAATGGATTAACAGATACCAGTTGACACAAATCCTTAAGTCCTTCTGCTACATAATTCAAAAATAGGCTTTCTGCTGTATGGCTGAAGCCTATAAATTATTAATCTCCTTCCAGTATTAATCATTTATTTGTGGCTGAAATTGCATTAATATGCCATGGCAGGCTATTCCGAATGAGGCAGCCAGCCTTTTTTATTAAAAAAAAAAACCCTGCTAGCCATTTGTTTTCCAAGGTCTCCACAACAGTAACAAATAAAGAGGTCAAGCAAGCCGAAAAACCTGTAATAACCAACCTCAGACCTGTCATAACTCTGGCGTTTTTGAATTTGATTAGCATCAAGAAAGCCTTGATTAGTTGGACAGGGCTTCAATGTGAAGGGAAAGGATAAGAGAGAAATACCATTAGAAATGCTTGCCTCTTTCTCTTACCTCCACCTTGAGGAGGAGGAGGGGAGAAAGCCAGAGTGAATTACATCTACATTACATACAGAGGGAATTTCAGTTCCTGGTGCTGTAGCAGCTCTGCTGGGTCTCTCCTGTCAGCAAGGACCACTGCACCTCAGCAAGGTAAGATGGCATAAAAAGGGTGTCTTTATAGTGATTACATTGCCTGAGAAACCATTGCATCCTTTGGGTACCTGAATTTTTATATATTTCTTCTTGGTGTTGAGCACAGAAGACGTTTGAGGGTGATCCATTAGCTTATCTCCTGCCAGTCCAAGAACGTTCCCTCTGGTCTATTTTATAGCACTTTGTCCAGGCCAGTTTAAAGGATCCAAGTGATGAAACTTCTTCCAATTTACTTGGAGGAGCTATTTTAAAAGCTAAATAGACATCATCATTTGCGCTAGTTCTTGTAACATGCATCAATGCCTCTCTCATAAATAATTGCTAAAGCTACATGTACATGAGAAACCAAGAGAAAGAAAGTGAAGGAAATAGAGTATTAATGCCCAAGTTGACATTCAGATGAGGAAAATGAGACAACTTAGAGAAATCAAGGTAGAATTGGGCCTATGGCTGTTGAGGACAGAGGAGTATGCTGATAAGGGACAGAGACATTTAAATGCCTTTGAAGATCATGGGCCTCCTGTCATTTATTCCAATAGAGCTTAGGCACCTAAACACACATGCTCCAGGGAATCTGAATGAACAGCTTTCCCTTGAAGGCTGCACATATGTCCTGGAAATGCCAGAATTAGGCTGTCTTCTCTATTCAACCTTGCTTGCCCTTTCAACTTTTGAAAAGGAGGTTTGGGACTGATCAGACAATATGGATAATTTTCCTTGAAAAAAAAGCAGGTTTGGAGGCAATGTGTTTACTGAGAATTTAGAAGTTTCAGATGGAAACTGGAATAATGCCCTTGATCATTTTACTGCCATGAAAAATGATTTATTGGTAGAGTCTTGCCTAGTTGTGATTTATCATACTGGATGATAACATCCATCCATCATGTGTTGCCCTTTCCATAGAGGTCCATACCTGACCTTTTAGGGTGAACACCTGCAATAAAATAGCCAGCTCTGCACACCGCTTATGGGCCAGGCTCACCTCTATCATTTATTCTATCCCAAACAGCTGCCAATGCAACACTGCCAGTCATCATGACATTATCATAAGGTCCTTTTAAAAATCCTTTACAATCATCTTCACCCAGAACTTTCCTGTCAACTTCTTTACACTATGTAAGCAATGCTTGCTTACTTTTGCTCTCTGGTTCATGTTGTTTATTTAAATCTTTTAATGAAATATCTTGTTGATTAATCTTACAGAATATGTTTCTCTCTGAATACTGCCCCTTCTACCAGCAATCTGGTGCATACAGCACCGGTGACAGTCTTGCTGAATGAAGCACTGGAAGAAATGTAAGGACCAGCTGCTACCCTCTTGATAAACAGAACTCAGCAGAAACACAGTACCTTCAAGTCACAGATGCTAGAGACAAAACAGACCTCTCAGGCCATCCAGTCTGTCTCCCCATGAAGGCAGAATGGTTCCTTGGTCTTGCAGTGTATTTTCTAGTGATCTGTCTAAGTTAGTTAGAGATGTTCCAGAGTAATGGGACTCCCAACCATTCCCTTGGGGGAAAAAAATGTCATGATTTATAAATCAGAAGGAAATTTTCCATGGTATTCACACTTAGATTTTCCTTCTCTTAAGTTCAACAGGCAGTATCCAACTGTATAAGCCTGTACAATATCTCTGTTTTCAGAATTTCCCATCTTGTATTTAGAAACAATTGGTATGTCTCCTCTTAGTTCTTGCTGCACTAGACTATATATACCTACCTCTTTTATTATTTCCATATCAATCAGGAATTCCAGCTACCTAATATGTTCTTCGCTGAACTTCTTGCAGCTTATTGATATCTTTCGAGCAATGTGACTCCCAGAGAGCACAAAATGACAGCTGCACTCACCAGCTGGGTAAAGGAGGTGTTTCAGACACCTGCTCTGGTGCAGAGGGTCTCAGCATGGCCTCAGTAATCCCTCCAGTTGCTAGAAAAAGGCAGATTTAACTTCCTGTTGGGACACCATAGAGCACTGCTAATGGAAGCTTCCTGAAAATTTTTTTTTTTAACCAGCCAGCCCCATGGCACCCTGGCCATACCACCAGCTAGTCCTCCACATCATTTCTAGGGTGGCACGAGGGTAATGAAAGCTATATCTGGTGCTTAACACCTGCTGATGGGAGTGGGTCACCAGAAACACAAAGCTCCAGTGGTTCAGAGTCTATGCTACCTCCCAATAACTTTTTGGGCACAATTCAAGCTCTATAAAGCCCTAAATGGCCTGGACCTTATGTACCTAAGGGATCACCTTCCCCCTTATGTCCCATCCCAAGCCCTAAGGTCAGCCAAGAGCAAATCCAAATACCATGAGTGCATCAGACTCACTTATTGAAAATGTGGGAGGTTGTTCGCAGTAGTCTCCCCTCGACTCTGATCCCTCCCTTTGAAGCCCACCAGAGGCTTAGCCTGGGCCTCTTCTGGAAGTACTAATATCTTCCTATTTAGATAGGCATTTGGCACACAAAGCCAAACTGAAACACTATATGGGAGTTTGATACGTAGTTTATCTTAATACTTTATTTGCTTTTATACCTTATTTTGTTTCTCCTGTTTCATTTCTCTTGTTCACTTATTTTACCAGTTGTTTTGTTATCTTCTGTGAGCTGCCCTGAGCTTTTGCTGGGAAGGACAACATATAAAACTAATAAATAAGTAAACACACAAGCTTCCTATTAGTCCCCAGGAGAATAGCAGTTGTCTGTATCTTGCACCACAATGCCACTTTTGGGGCAGACTTGCTGGGTTGTGTCACCTAAGTCTGATTTAGGCCCAGGATATTCTTCTGTGATGTAGAACTTTTTTCTAACAGAGACTTTCATTGATTTTTTTTTTTTTTTTTTTTTTTACCATTGTACCACATTGCAAAGTTATTTCTAATTTGCTTTCTTCTGCCAGCCCTGGATTCTTTCAATGTTAGTACTTTAGTGCTTAACTTACATAAAGATGTAGTCAATTCTCCATCACTGATGGAGAAGCTGTAATCAAGACAGTTTTGTCTTCAAGATGCATTCTAGCACAAGCAGAGGTTGTAGGCTTGATAACACAATTGCTTGGTAAGTTTTATTTGGTCTGTGTTATGCCAGAGATCAAACTAGATAAACCTAATGGCCTCTTATATCATTAAAATTAAGGATCAGCTCTCATATTCTTCTCCTTCAAAGTGTTTGTGCCTCCAAATATTCCCCCTCCCAGATTTATTAGCTGTATTTTTTCCAAAAATCTGTTTTTACCCCTAATCTCCCTGGGTTCCTTTTTCATATGATTTTTCCCCACTGCCATTTACAACTCCTCCCCACTCAGTAGTGTATATGCATTTCATTAATTCACTGTTTATTTTTCTTCCAGACCAATTAATGAAGGTGATAAATGAGATAGGATGTAATACCAGTCCCCATGGCACCCCAGTAAGCTACCTCCTCCCCCCGCCGAATTAAAGCACTGCCATTTATCATTACCATTTGCTAATGTTCTTTCCGCCAATTTGTAGACCCTGTGGCAATACTCCTACCGAAGCCAATCTGAATTAATTATTCAAGCAAGTTTATGTGTGATGTAGTAGTAAATGTGTTACAAAAGTCAGAACATAATACACCAACTGCATTTCCTATATGCACTAGTCTTTTAATTCTGTTTACTGAATTAAGTCAATTTGTGAAGATTTTCTTTCATATGAGCAATACTTATCACAAAGGATCCGATCAGGATCAGGGACCCATTGTGAAGCTTGTTGCTACCTTCAGCAGATTAGTGACTATTTCCCCTCCCCTGTCTCCTCCTTCTCTCAAGTACAGAATGTAGATTAATGAGGCAGACATTGCCTGGATTACTGACAATCTTTTTAAAAAATTGCTACATGTCCACATTTTACATTTGTCCTCTCTCTCTCTCACTCTTCCTTTTGTGTGCGGGGAACAGGCTCTCTTTTCATCAAGTGTACACCAGCTCCCACTGGTTATTGCCCATAGGAGTCAATAGCATTGATAAAACTCAGTTGGTGAGCTCTTAGTTTCATGAAGCTGAATGTGAGATCAGACTTGGAGAACTGAGTAAGGAATAAAGATTGGGGCAAATAATACCTTGAGAATTGGATACCCTGGGTTTTTCATGCAGGGGAACACCAGAAATCTTGATGAAAGTAAAAGTAAAACTTCTACCAAAGGAAGAGGGTGCATGGAGTTCCAGCCCATCCTGAGCACTTTGTCAGCTAGAATGGCTGGAGTGGACCTCCTCACTGGCCAGCTAGTGATTCAAGGTCTACATGCTTATGGAAGGCATACAATTGGGTTATTTTGCTACCCTGGAAGAGAGGACAGTAATGAGCCCCAGAGTAAAAGCATTGATCCATGTATAAACCTGTGAGGTGCTCAAGAGGTTACAGTCAATATCAAACAGATGATATTCCACATCTCCCTTGAGGGAGGGAGGGAGGAAGGGAGGGGGGAGAGAAAAAACACATCTCAAGGTTATCATTTGTTGAGCATCCTACAAATTATTCCATGAGAGAGAAGGGCTTAGAAGAGGACAGATGTTTCTTTTTTTTCAGAGCTCCAAACCTTGAAAATTCCCAGGGATCTTCCATAAACAGCTGATTGTCTTGCATGTAGGCACATTTGCCTTGGGAGTACTTCTATTTGTATCCCCTTCAGAGAGGCCTTCATCCAATGCACCCTTGTTCTGAACGGTAGCAGCCCTAGCTATCCCAGCTCTGGCCCCTTTTCAAGTAGAGTCAGACAAGTGGAGCATCTATCACCAACTCCATATGGCAAGAAGGCTGTGACTTTCTTGCAGACTCAGATCTTGCCACCATCATCCATGCTTTTGTAGCCTTAAGGCTAGACTACTATGTTGCATCCTCTGTGAAGCAGCCCCAGGGATTATCCAGAAACTGCAGCTGACACTGAGCATGGTGGCATTCACTTAATGGGGTAGGTCACCAGGAACACATTACTTCAGAGTCTGCACTGGCTTCCAGTAGCTTTTCTGGAACAATTCAAGGTGCTGATTTTGACTGACAAAGCCCTAAACTGTCTGGGCCCTACATGCCTAAGGATCCATCTTCTCTCTCATGTTCCACTGTGAACCCTAAGGCCAGGCAAGAGCAGCATCCTGCAAGCACCAGCTGTGCACCAGGTTTTTTGGTGAAAACATATGGGAGGTGGTTTTTGGTAGTTGTTCCTCAGCTTTGGAACTCCCCCCGACCTCCATCTTGTCATCCACCAGAACCTGAGTGTGGGCATCTTTTGGAGGGATTGTAAAACCTTTCTATCTGGTCAAGCCCTCCGCAGGCAGGGTTATTTTGGGGGGCATTTTCTGGAGAGTTT
>NW_017728931.1:49545016-49548944 GCF_001723895.1 Crocodylus porosus | reverse complement strand
TGGAGGAGCTGGAAGCAGAGCTGGGAACCTCTCAGGTCGCTGCTCAGATCCTTCCTGGAGCAGGGGAGCCTCTCCTGCTGGCTGCAGGCTCTCATAGGGGATCCTGGAGCCCGGTGGGGAGCCTCTCCTGCAGGCCGCACTGCTGAGGGTCCCACTGCTGCCTGCAGGTCCTGCTCTTCCAGGCTCTTCCGGGGCACTGCTCCCGCCCCGCTGGCCCAGCTCTTGCCAGCTCTGACCCTCCTTCCTCGTTGTCCCTCGCTGGTCTCTCCTGAGTCAGCCACACTGCCCCTTTTATCCCCCTCCAGGCGACCCAAGTGGCCAATCAGGGGACATGGAGGGTGAGTCTCTGGGGCCTGATTGGTGAGGAAAGGGAATCCCAAGTCCTCCAATCATCTTTTGCCCTTTCAAAACCTTGGGCTAAGTCACTACCAGCCAGCCTGTCACATCAAACTGCCACAAGCCTCTTTAGGGGAGGGCATCTTATAAAGCTAATAAATAAAGCATATGGTGATTTGGGGTCTTTTTGCTAAATGAAGCAGAGCCCTGCATTCAACTCTGTACCTCACAGGAGACTAGGGTTAGCAGGTCCCTAACCACGCTCCAGGCCCACTCTCCCACCCAGTGAAGGCTCTCACCCCCTCAACTCCAGCCAGGCTCCTCATTCTTTCATTCTAGTCAGGATTTTATTGATTTTGGTGAAAAATCAGAAAAACAGGAAAGCCTAATTTCAGTGCAAACCAAGCTGTTCTAGATGTTCCCCCAAAATAAGTCTTTGACAAACAGTTTTGGGAGAATGGATGAAAGGACTGGCCACAGTAGGGCTGAGTATACAGGTTAGTTGATATAAGCAATGAGGCATGTAAGCCTCTGGTCTTGTCTGCTGTTACTGAAGTCAAGCATTAACTTGCCTTATCTCCATTTGACTTATTCCGCTCCTACTGATAGCAGCCTTGATCAAGTTGCTTTGCCAACACTAGCACTGCATTCACTCCCATGTGGTGCATGAGCGTATTCCATGATTCTTTCCTCCTTAATAAACAGTCTTTTTGCAATACATTGTGGAAGAATGTGCCTATAATTTATGGGGATGTGGGGGAATTATGGGATGGCATCAAAGGACAAGCAGCCCTCTGGTGGGACAAGTCTTCATCCATACTGCAAGGTGGTCATTCTTAGGAGTTGTTGAGTTGCACTCACTCAGACTTTAGCTAATACACACTTTTTGGGCCAGCCGAATCAAGATAAAGTTGTCACCAAGCTCAAGTTAAAAGATTTCTGTGCATGGACAGAAGTCAAGTTGGGCCAACAGCTGAGTTATAGCTCAGGTTTAGTTTACAGTGAACAAAAGCCTTTTACACATTGATAGCTTCCCATCCTGGAGATTTGGACTAGCTCAGACCCTTTTCTCCCAATGATGTAAAGCAGGCCCGCTTACCTGTCAAGGCTCAAAGCCAATTTGTGACTGCCTCTTCTTAACCCTGCTATCATTTACCAGTCAATAATTCCATTGAAAGTAGCTAAGTGAAAATGATCTGGAATTGTTTTAATGGTGTTTACTAGTTCATAATGATGCACTGTATCTATTTCTGAATGTAACAGACAGAAGCCGATAATAGGGACTGGAGAGAGACTAAACACTAATACTGACAGTAAAATCAAAGTGCACACACTCCTGATGAGATAAAAGAGAGAGCCCAGCTAGCTTTAGAAAAGTAGCAACTGTAAGGACTTTATCTGTCACAGCAGAGGTTCTTCTGCCAAAAGGACTTCACTCCAGGAGGAAAAAACATTCCCAAAAGCCACTATAGTTGAGAGTCCATTTCAGTATGATCTTTTATCTCCTGAAGGTGGGCACAGTCAATTTGAGGTCATCGTCTACTCACTGCCTCCTTTTGTTTCATGCCGCTCTGCTTTCAAACCCTCAGCCATGGCCAGTTCTTCTGGCCCTCCCTTCCCCTCCTGGGGAAATACTCTGAACTGGATGCCAGAACAAGTATTGCAGAGTTCTGGCCATCACAGCTAATGTAGAGGCAAAAGGGAGCTAGTTTTGTTTCTGGCACAATTTAAAGCAGTATTGAGACTGCCAGAGCCCAGTGTGTTTTGGTCACATGCCCCCTCAAGCCTGACATGCTTCTAATTCCAGGTAAGCTAGAAAGAAATACTACCGAACCAACCTGGAATCCTTAGCTGCCCATATCAAAGGGAATTTAGTACAAGCTTGAATCTGGTTTTCTGTTTTCTGGATATCGCTTGTGTGTTTTGATGAATATACTGCATTGATGTCCCCTGTATGTAGTGGAACTGTAGCCACTGGAGGCAACCAATATCAACAAATCTCCCCTTATTTTTATTGATATCTTTATTTAACAGAGATATCAATATTTGTAGCCTTGACTTTCAACCTCGTGTTTCCATTTTATGTTCTGTTAATTGTTTGCACTCATTTAACAAGTTTTTTTCCCCCTATTACTGTATTTCATGTGCCTTGGATACATTTTATTAAAGGAAGACATAGTCATCAGGATGGAAACTTTAAACCCTGTCAAGTGACTTTTCTAGCCCTAATGCACAGCAGGCAGCTGAAGCTATGAAATAAGAGACTTTGTTTAATCAGCAATCTTGCAGGTCATGCCTTTATTAGATGACAACATATGAAATATTAAATATTACCAAACTGGCCAAGACTAAACATATTCAAACCTCTTTTTCAAGTCACAGATATAAAGTATCATGTAATTTATAAATCATGGAAATAGATCTGGCTTGTGGAAATTTAAATGATTTTGTTTCTTGCCAAGCATTCTTTAAATCTATGCCCAGTAGGATGTATGAAGCAAATACAGCAACCCTGTACACATCTGGCAAATAGGGCTGTGGTAAGAAGTAATTTTCGATGGGGGGAAGAAAAAAAATGTGGAAAGCCAGATTTGGCAAAAAGGCCCTCTTTGTGGCTGTCAGGTTATAAACAGGGCTCTCAGAAATAAACAACAGAATCATGCAGACCTTCAGCCCAGTACAGCACCTGTTCATCAGGGAGGTATTTCTGTGTCTCCTTTACCATACTATCTGAAAAGCTCCCCTCAATGCATTTCTCTTCACAACACCCCTCTGGGGTAGGGAAGTACTATCATGCCCAAGCTACAGATGGTCAGAACTGAAGTATACATTCAACTCCTTTCTTTCTTACACACTTTTCCTGTGTGATCACTGAGCTTCTATGTGTCTCCACTGATCCTGGGTAATGACCTCCCCAGTGTACCATACTTCGACTCTGTCCCTAATCACAGCCTGCAACTCATTTACCTAAAACTCCAAGAAAGGAATAATGTGTACACTCCTAGGCAAAAGGCAAACTAGGGATGTATCTTATAGACTAGCTACCTTTCTCTACTAAAAAAGATAAAAAGCACAAACATCCTTTCACTAAACGTCCTTGTCCTGGCCTCAGCAAACATAGGGATACAGGGCTGAAAGAGACCTCCCAAGTTATTGAGTACCATGCCTTCCTATCGGAGGCAACATCAGAAAAACTCTTTCATGAACTTATCGAGTTCTGTCTAAAATTGATAAGATCACTTGTTTCAGTGCTTTCACTGGAAGACTGTGCAAACATCTTGCTGCTCTCATGGTTTGAATCCTTTTTCTAGTTTTCAGCATAAATATATTCACAGCCAACTTACACCCATGTGTTCTTGTACCACATCCTCTCTGCAGAGTCAACCTGAGTTATCTGCATGTATGTGAGAGGAGTTAGAGCTCAAGAGAAGGTGACCACATGGTAAAATAGTACTGAAGTTGTAAAGAGTTAGTAGCCTAACCTGAACTGTAGCCTTTATTCTTTTCATAGGCCAAGCCAATTTGAGTCAGAAGCTCTATACCACTTGAACTATGGGATTTTGTGTGTGGACAGCACTCAAATTAGGGCAAC
>NW_017728931.1:49516142-49544181 GCF_001723895.1 Crocodylus porosus | reverse complement strand
TCCAACTAGATCTAGACAGGTTACAGAGGTGGGCAGATGAGAATAGGATGGAATTCAACTCAGAAAGTGCAAGGTGCTGCATCTAGCGAGAAGGAACCTGCAACACACCTATAGGCTGGGGAACACCCTTCTCAACAACACAGTGGCTGAAAGGGATCTTGGAGTCATTGTTGACTCCAGGATGGGCATGAGCTGCCAATACGAGGAAGCAGTCAGTAAAGCTAACTGTACGTGGTCATGCATCTACAGATGCATCACAAGCAGGTCCAGGGAGGTGATCCTTCCCCTCTATATGGTGCTGGTCAGACTGCAGTTGGAGTACTGTGTCCAATTCTGGGTGCTGCACTTCAAGAGGGATGTGGCTAACCTTGAGAGGGTCTAGAGGAGGGCTACTTGCATGGTAAGGGGGCAGCAGGCCAGGCCCTACAAAGATAGGCTAAAAGGCCTGAATCTATTCAGCCTCCACAAGAGAAGACTGAGAGGGGATCTGGTGGCCATCTATAAACTCACCAGAGGAGACCAGTGGAAAATAGGGGAGGATCTGTTCCCCCAGGTACCACCTGGGATAACAAGGAATAACAGCCACAAATTGAGAGCAGGTTCAGGCTTGATATCAGGAGGCATTACTTTACAGTTAGGGCTGCCAGGCTCTGGAATGGGCTCCAAGGGAGGTGGTGCTCTCCCCTCCCTTAAGGGTCTTCAAGAGGAGGTTGGATAGATATCTGCCTGGGGTATTGTGATCCCAGAACTTGTTCCTGCCCAGGGCAGGGGATCAGACTTGATGATCTGTTCAGGTCTCTTCCAACCCTAGAAACTATGAAACTATGATTTTGGTTCCTGGGGTGAATCCCAGCTTTATTGTATGACCTTTGGGCTCAAAGAGTAGTTTGCTATAATTCAGGAAACAGGCCACTAGAATTCATGGCTCCCACTAAATTAAATCTTTTAGTGTTTTTTGAATCATGGGTAATCTTTGTAATGGAACAAGAACAGCTTAGCACAAAGGAACTGGGGTTACTTGTTGACAGAAAAGTATTCTAAGCTATGCAATCAGGTGACTGCAACCTCACGAGCCAGCTTTTATTAGATAAGACATTTAAACCATCATTTTATTGGCACAATAATACATACCAGGGGACCAATTCTCCTGCTACCAGCTACAAGTAACAGCCACTGAAGCCAGATGGGACTAATTTATGTCCTGCATTGGGAGAATAGGACTCCAAGGTCCATGGTTAAAGTGCTCCATGGGGACTTTCTGCATGAAGACTCTTGGCCACAAACTCATTGGGATAGTCCAAAGCCTTTAGAGTCACTAACACTGTACATTTTTCCATCTGCAATTGCTTGCTTGTACAGCCCTCTAGAAATACCCATGAAGCCTGGGAGAGGAGTACTATTAACATGTAGTATAACCCTTATCTCCCTTTTCGATTCTTCCCTTTGTACTTTTGTCTTCACATGCAAGATATCTAATATGCTCCTCATTCAAAACCCTCTTAAAAAGTTTCCCTTTACTGTAATGGGAAACACATTTTAAGTTAGAAGGAAAATGGTTGAATAGAGGAAAACAAAGATTCTCAGTGCCAAACTACCTTTAGACATGTATAATCTAAAAGCAGAGAAGTAGTAGTTAGCATACGCTCTCTTGTTCACACTGCATGTGAGGGGCAACCCTCAATTCTCATTCCCATTACAAGGTTGAGTATTGCAGCTACAGATCACCGCTATTGTCCATCTTCGTCAGGTGGCTGAATTAGAAGTGAATATTCACACTGATGTTTCAGGTTGAACCTGAGGCTCTGAACCAGTAGCATAACTAGGGCAGAGTAAGAGGGGCACAAATTTAGAGAGGGTGCAGGTGTGTTCCCCTCCTCTCAGTAGTCTTTCCACAATATGGAGAGCCTTGTACAGCCCAGGCATGGGGAGCTGGGCAGGTGCAACTAGACTGGAGCAGCACCATGCCAAGCATTTTATCTGTTGGGAGAATGGGAGTGGAAAGATGCCCTTTCCCCCAAAGGGCTTTGCCATGGGAGGCTCAGCCCTACTCCCGGGAGTGGGGGAGGAAAGGCAGCACCAGGTGTGTCCCTGACACCACTGTCTGTCCCTCAATGGCAGCAGCTCAGCCCAAGCTATTACTTGAGCAGTAGCTGCTACTGCTGCTGCATTAAGTAGAACCCAGGCAGGTAAGACTCCTCTCCATTTCCCTCTCCTGCTCCCGACTTTCCCTTCCTGCTCCTTCTCCCATTGCTCTTCAGTGGTCAGCATGATTTTTCCTCTCCACTCTGGGTGCTGAAAAAGCTTGCAATGCTTCTGCCCTCAGCTAGGTCCAGCCATGAGAACTGACCCTTCATATTTACATTCTACCATGTTGCCTGCACTAAAACAATCCATATCGTCTTTCCTGGTCCTCAAGTGGGGTCTTTCTAGGATTGGAGTCCACAAATTACTTATCTCTAATGATGGGCAGTAGAGACAGAAAGTGGGGTGCAAGAGATCCTGGAGGCTGGAATGGGGAATTGTAAGATTGCTACTTACAGACTTCTTGTGCTTGCATCTGCCAGTACCTGGGTAAGAGTACACTGCAGGGAAGAGCAGGTTGGGAGAAGGCATGATCTCAGACCCTGGAGTGCAGCAGAGATTCCTAAGTCAAGCAACTATGTGGCTGAGGACTGACCTTAGTAATTTACACTGTAGACAGTTAGCAAGTTTCGGCTTGAGGCAAAGTCTAAATTTGATGCTAAGTGTAGACATAACCTAACAGGCCACCATCTCCTGATGCTCAGATACCTGTTATGAAGAAGGTCGTAGTCTTAAGTTTGTTTCTTATCTCTGGCAATGAATATAGCATTTTTCATAAAATCATATAAAAATTGAGAAGGGACCTCAAAAGTTTGTCTATTGCACTTCCTCTCCTCAAGACAAGATCATCCCTCTAGACAAGTATTTGCCTTTTGCAAAGGTCAAAGAATAAAGATTCCATAACCTTTCTAGTAATCTTTTCCAGTGCTTAACCAACTGCCATTGTGCAAACTTTTCCATTAATATCTGACCTAAATTTCCCTTGTTGCAGTTTAAAACCATTATTTCTTGTTTTGTCCCCTGCAGCCAATAAGAATAAGTCAGTGCCCATCTTCTTTATACCCACCCTTCAGTTATTTCAAGGCTGTTATCAAATCCTCCCTCAGTCTTTGCTTTTTAAAATTAAATAATCCCAGTTCCCTTAGCCTTTCTTAGTAACTCATGTTTCCTAGACTCTAATAATTTTTGTTGCTGTCAGCTGGATTCTTTCCAATTTGGCCATGTCTTTCTTAAAGTGTGGTACCCAAAACTGGATGTGGTACTCTAACTAAGGCCTCACCAGCAGAAGAATCACTTCCTTTGATTCGCAAGCATTAATTTTGTTAATATAATCCAGTATGCCATTCTTTTCTGCAGTAAGAGATCTCTGTTAATTTTATATTCAGTTTATGGTTGTCTGTAACCCTCAGGTCCTTTTCTGCAGTAGTTTGTGCCATGCACATGTGACCATCTTGTAAAGTTTTTTGAGATTAGTAGCATGCACAGGTTAACAGAAATTACTTGGCAGCAACATTTTTCCTTTAAGTGTTCTCTTTCTATATATAGCAATGCCTGACAATCTTATGAGAGGATGCACCCAGCTCTTTAGTTTATATGTACAAAAGGCTTTGCAGGTAATTGAGAGGGGAAGGAATGTTACCTTCATCCTTACATGACACAACTTTTAATGAGATTATTATGGTGAGAACACTTGAGTAAAGCACTAAGGTCACACGTCTAAAGGTATCTGAGCCAGGGAAGTGAAGGCTACAACTAAGAGCGGTGTGTTTAATATACTGTAATTATAACTGCAAATTGTACCTCAGCCCAAGGCTTCACAGCAAAGCTGTAAAAAAATAAAATCAATTTTAATCTTTAAGGGCACTTTGTTACATTCTTCTTCTTCAAGGCTAAACCCAACTAGGTCAATCCAGGTAGGAAGTGAAAAATATAAGCATTTTTTCCTCTAGCTATAAATATCATTTTCTGTGTCAGAGAGTGGATCTCGGCCAAATCCATTCTGCTGCTCCTTTGAAGAGCTTGCCAGTAGATTTGAGCACCTATTTTAGTAATACAGTGGTATTCAGAGAGAAGAGCTGTTGGATCAATGAAGAAAACCACCATAGGTCAAGAACTAGATTACTGGCTGGTAGAAATGGATCAAGTTCCATTAGCTTCAATGTATTTGTGTCAGTTTACACCAGCTGAAGATATGGGACAAAAGGTGTTTTGTCTTATTTGAAACTTTTTCTTAGGGATCTTCACTTATCTGGGAAAACAACCCTCTTTAGGGAAACATTTAAGGTTAAACTTAATTCCCACAAACCCAGTTCCTTCCCATTCATAAAAACTCTTCTACCGTGATGGCCACAAATGTGAGGATTCTGTCTCATGTGCTTAGGCATGTACTTAAGTGATTTCATATGGCCATGGCTACCCACTTAAAAGTTAAGCACATGATTAATCACTTTCATGTCTTAACTCTTCTTGTGACTGGTCCCATCTGATCTGAAAATGGAAATCATGTTCCAATTCAAGTGTGACCCATTCATCTTCTCTGCGTCTAATAAGTCTGTCTTTCACCTTTCTTCCATTAAAAAGCCATGATGAATCGCAAAGGTAACAAGACTATCATTTGGCACTGAAAAGATCTGGTAATAGCCTGGAGGAGGTTAGAGCTAAGC
Organism: Crocodylus porosus; assembly: GCF_001723895.1. Taxonomy (NCBI): domain Eukaryota; kingdom Metazoa; phylum Chordata; order Crocodylia; family Crocodylidae; genus Crocodylus; species Crocodylus porosus. The sequence goes on along the minus strand of NW_017728931.1, from coordinate 49,539,436 downwards.
AAAAGCCCAGACATCCTAAATCAGAATAACTTTTATGGGACGCTAACCTCCATTTCAGTAGGCACCAGCTGACAGTTCATTATTATTAGAGCTGGTTGAATAATTTTCATCAGATAATTTATTTGACAAATGATATTTTTGCAAAAAAATTACTCATCTAGTTTTAAAAAACATTATTCACTCAGATATAGAGCTGAGAAGATAATTAAATATATTCATCAAATAAGTTGTTCAATGAGTTTCTCAATATATTTGAATAAATAATTAAACTTTTTATTATTCTTTGGGGTCTAATTATTGTTTTAAGCTTTTACATGGCATTGTAGCTACACTCAAGTGTATAGTCATGCAGACAGGAGGACCCTGACATATACATCATTTTAACAGAGGCTGAGGTAAGGCATGGGTATTCTGGGCCTTATCCATAGCCTGTTGTAGTTAATGGAACAACACTCATTAATTCAGTGAGATTTGAATCAGACTCTATAGGCCAGGGGAAAGCTAAATATGGCCTGCAGGCTGGATCTGGCCTGCCAAGAGCTTTCATCCAGCCTGTGGTGCGCCCCAACAAATTGCGCCACATCCAGCCCTGCTGCCCATGAGCGGGAGCAAGGTGCCCACATGTATACACAGCCCCAAACATACCCTATTGCCTCACTCCCATCCTCATGTGCAGAAGGACCTGGCAGGCCAGCGTGCAGCTTCCATGAAGGGCTGCTGCTGCCGCAGTCCCTGAAAACCTGCTCCATTTCCCTGATCTCCTGCCAACTCTGGGGAGCAGGCAGGGAAGCAGCCGGGGCAGAGCTGCATCCGGGTGGGCGCCTGCTGCTGTTGCACCATGGGTGGAGTGTGGAGGGGTCCCCAAACCCCCCACTCTTCCTCATACACTCACACCCTTCCCAACAACCCCCCACATATACAGAACCCCCCTCCCCCACATAGAGATTTCCTTGTCTCTAACATTGTCTGCTAATTGAAACTCAGAACTTGTGAAACAGCCTATGATGCAACTGAAGTGAGAAACTTTATGGCCCACAGCAACTTAAAAAAATTCCTTTTGAATGACACAGTGCATATCTGAAAGGCCCAAATTGTCATTTTTGGATAATGCCTTGTGGAATATTCTGTGCTAAATGGAGCTTACTCCACGGTCCAGCACATCCATCCTGTGTGCCAATTGGTAAAGGCCTTATTATAACTTAGAATGCAGATGGCAATTTACCAGAGACTTGACTGGAACCTAAGAAATGCATCAAGGAGATGTGAGACTTAGAGGAAATACAAATTCTGTACCATCGGAGGACACAATCACCCCTCCCCTCTTTTTGCCTGAAAGCTTCTTGCAAAACAAAGTCAATCTTTAAGCACTGAACTGTAACTCTGACGGGCTGTGGGCTGTCTTCCTGTTGATAAAACTTGAAAAAGCAATTTGGTCTCTCAGGCCTATTTAGGAATTTACAGCTGAGAAAGGTAAAAAACGGCCACACCCATGTACTTCTTCCAGATTGCTGTCAAGTGCTCAAGAGGTAAAAAAAAACAGCAAAAAAAAAAAAAAAAAGCCCTTTTCTCTTCCCTTCCCTAAATGCAATGACATCTCATCATTGTCCTTTCTTAGGACATCTCTTGAACACAATCCCTCTCCAACAGGGGAAGGAAGGAAGACATTAAAACCTCTTCAGAACTCTCTCCTGATCTCAGAGCTCCAGATTTTACAAAAAACCAGAGAATGAAAACCATCTTTACCTGTAGATGTTAGTCTGGTTAGAAGCTTTGGGATAGTAATTTCCATTAAAATAACACCCTGACTTTTTTCAGAAGAGTTACTAGAATAACTAGGATGCTAATATATTCCGTCTAGAGCAGAGAGGAAATGTGACACACAAGAGTCCCTTCCCGAGGCCTATTTTGGTTCTGGTGGATTTTTAAAAATGTCATTAGTCTAGAAAGGGTTGAGTAGATTCTGCCTTCTTTTTAAATTACTGTGCTAAACAGACCTAACAAATAAGTGTTCTTTCAGTGAAAGTGTTTGTGAGGCTAGAACTGCAAGACAACTTCTCTTTTTCAAGGTGTTTTTAACAGACACCACCAAGGGCAACCGAATGCCTAAACACACATTGTTAGCAGCCTTTCAGCAGCTGTTTACTGTGAGCATCTCCTCCTGGTCCTCCCTTCATTTTCTTTAGCAGCTTCCAGAAGTGACTGCCCCATGGTTCCCTACTTTTCACTCTGGGAGAGGTTAACCCAGCCTGTACTGGGCTGCTTCTGTTCCAGCATGCAGAAGAAAAGGTTGGTGTGAAGGCTGGATGTCTGCAAACAGGTTTTACCTCATCTAGGCGAGTGCAGGATATGAAAGAAAGGCCTTGTTGCATGTTATACATAAGGCGTATTAACTGCACTTAGAATGTAAGCATTTCCTGTTCGAGCAGGACAACACAGCTAAGTGCTATCATATAATAGTAAAGTTAGGAGTTTTCAGGCAAGATGCATCTTCAGTTCATGTTAAGTAATTGTGGGACTGCTCCATGAAGATAATAGGAGCGGTCCTCCTGGCTCTGGTGCAGTGCTAGAGCTGGGACCAAACAGCTGTTTGTGCAAGGGCTGGGACCAAGAATCAGCTGTTCAGAAAGCATATAGACTTGTCGTAATGCTTACTGTGTTCTAGCTAAAACACATGGTAAGTATCCTGTGTGACGAGGCCCGAGCACATGGGTCTTGATCCTGGATGAAATTCAGGCTTCTTTGTATTCCTCAGTTGCTGCCTTCTGACTCCAAATATGGTGGGTTTGGGCCTCAGAGGTTCTCCTTCCATGTAAGGAACTACTAATGCTATAAAGGTTCTGTGACACGGTGGGCAGTGTGGCTCAGGGTACTGCTGAGACTCTCTGGTACCCTGGTCAACTTCCAGCATCTGTCTTTGTCCCTTTGGGTCTTTGGCAACTTATGGAAATTCAAATACCCTTCAGGCTTGCAACCTGCACCAAAGGATGAGAAAAATGGGCATCTTGCGCTCCTTAAAATTCAGCTGCACTGAGCACTACTTGGCTGCAGTGGAGGATTGGCCCAGAGACTCATAGGGAGATGCCAGTACTTTCACTGGCTCTCACCAATGCTTGATCTTCCAGCAAGTCTCTATGAGCAATGGAGGGTAACACACACAGCGTCTGTCCAGAACTGACAGCAAGAAACATGGGGATGGAGAGCTTTGCTCAGAGAACAATACATTTGCAAGCATGGCTGTCTTATAGCAGCAGCCCCAGGTGACAGAGGTGTGAATGCCAGAGAAATGTCTGCAAAGAAAGAAAGAACAATAAATACCACCAGCTGCCCTGCATCTGAGCAGCTTGCTCAACAGCTACCGCACATGCCAGCTCAAGTAGATCCAGCTACTCCCATGAGATGCAGCAAGAGAGAGAGCTGAGTCAGTGTCCTTAACATTGAAAAAGAATCAGCACAAGTCCTGGAGCAGGGATTCTGCCTATGGGGAAAAGGTGATTCATGGTTTTATTCCATACTGAGTGGGCCTTTTAAGGTTTTATTTTTAATATTAATTTATATCCTAGATATAAAATGAGAATATTGAAAACCTGAGAGAGAGAGAGACATTCGTGGAGTAGCATAAAACCAAGGCTTGTCTTTTCCCCATAGGCAGACTCCTCACTTCAGCACAGATTAAAATGAAATGTTACAAGCGATCTTTAATCCTTCATATAGATTTGTTGCTTTTGCTAATTTGGAGAAGGAAGCAGATGGACTATTCCATTTTTTAAATCTTTCAAAGCAACTACTCCGCATGAACTAAGAAACATCCTAATGGTTTTCCATAGACTTAGAGTAATATGTGGGCCATTTATATGGATACAAAGGCATCCTGATTTATAGGGTTAACATATGATGGCATTGAAGTTGCCCTATTACCTAAGCCCATGGTATGTTGGGCTTTGATTGGCACCTTATGCTGATACTGTATTAAGGGCAAGGTACAAAATTATAAAAGATTCATGCAACATTAAGCCCAGGCCTGTGGCTGCAGTTTTCTTGTAGGATGTTTTACTGCACGTACAGCTAATGATAGGGAAAGAGATTTTGTGGAACTGCACCATGCCTAAATTATTTCACTCACTACTCAGTGGCTAGTGAATTGGTCAACACCCCCTGTGCACTGCCAGCTTTGTAAACGGTCACTGTAAAACACTTTAGATCGGGGTGGGCAAAATATGGCCCATGGGCCAAATTCGGCCCACCAGGCCATTCTATCAGGCCCACGTGGCCCCTAAAAATTTAGAAAATTAATGTTTATCTGTTTCTGTCTGTCTGTCAAAGATGACAGGAGCCAGGGGCAGTAGGACCCAAGGGAAACTGGAAGGACCCAGTGAAGACTGGCCTGGCCTGGCCCTGCCCTGCCCTGCCCTGCCCTGCCCTGCCCTCCCCCGCAACCAGAAGCCTCTGCCTGCTGCAGTCTTTATTGCTTCCCTGCCAGCCTCCAGCACCACATGGCCCCCAGCTGCATCAGTGCCCTTATTGGCACAGGGCCCTTATTGGTACTCCAGACCCAGGTGTGGGAGGGTGTGTGTGCATCTGTGCACGCAATGAGGGAGGCATAGAGTGGGTGTGTGTGCAATGAGGGAGGGAGGGAAGGAAAAAAATAGTGTGTGTATGTGTGTTCATAGGGTGAGTCCCACATGCACACCCCACCATACACATGCACCCACACCTCCCCTTGCACTGCCATACATATCAACTTGGACACCCACACCCCCTCACACACCCCAGACACCCTCTCTCCTACACGCATCCTCCCACAAACTCCATACACACCCACTCTACATATCTTTACTCCCAGAGGACTTGATCTCCAGTTGCTTCTTTGCTGTGCCTCACAGAAATCCTTTCCCTTTTTGTTGTTCTTTATGCTACCTAGCATGCTAGAGCTGCTGGGAGCTCATAATCCTATCAGCATACAGGTTTGGAGACATGGAAGTCTTGTGGAGCAAACCTCTTACTTCAGACTCTGTATCTGTATAATTACCTTTCCATATGACCACCTCCCCTTCCTTCAAATGGCATTTTCTCTGCCTAAGGTTGGATATCAGATCATTCTATTATAGTATCCAAGTGGCTTAGAATAGCTCCTTTGTCCATTGTGTCAGTGATTAACAAGTCATTGCACATTTGCCTGGGTTTGAATGACCCTCAAATCGGTTACAGTTTCAAAGAAAAAAAATGATTTCTTTGAAATACCGGCATTTAAAAAAAAAAGCAAGAGGAAAAGAAAACAGCTGAAAGAAATTATATAAAATTATTCTTAAGGGTTTAAGTTAAGCCCATGAGTGGCAGGAAATTTGAAATTTAGGCCAATGAAGGCTTCTAGTAACAAGTAGACTTGTCATATGACTCTTACCAAAGTTATAACTGTTCATATTTAAACACATGAATGGATAACACAATAAACAAACAACCTGGAATACAAAGCTCTGTCTTCAGCTCCAGAAACTCGGGTCTTTCCACCGTGGGCTAAAGATCCCTCTTACTGACCTCTCCCCACCTGTAAGAGAACTAATCGTCTCCTGACACAGTCCATCCTGGAGCACTTTACAATGCAAAAGAGTTCATTATATGTTTCAGCCTTAACTCCTTTTTTTGCCCAGCTTTTATTGACTGAAGTTTGAATCCTAATGCAAATTCTTGCAATCTTGCATCTGAACAGAGCTGCCAGGAATGAGCACCCTTCCCTCGAAGAAGAGGAAAGGTCTGTTTGGAGCCCAAAGGACTGACTTCTGAGATTCTTATTCCCAGGAATGGCAGGGTACATTTGCACCTACAGACTAAGTCAGAGTGCACGCGTGTGTGTGTGTGTGTGTGTGTGTGTTAGGTAAGCACTCTGGTTATCTTGACATCAAATATCATCTGACTCTGTTATGCTTTGGCTGTAATTCCATTTGAATACAGAGATAGCCTAATGGCTTTACGGAGTAAAATATACCTTTAGGAGATGCCTCATGAATTTACCTTAGCTAACCTGGTCAAATTATTCATCACAAATGCAAAAATATCTGCTGAATTTTGGCTCTTCCCCCACAAGCTAATCCTTGTTATTCATGGGCATTAGATGAACAGCTATGCAAATATGTTTCAGCATAATCATTGCTCATTTAGGGTAGTCATTATCTGATAATCAGCAATGAGGGGCAAGGACTGTCTTTGTTCTGTATATAGTGCCCAGCATAATGGGGTCCTGGCCCATAACTAGGGCTCCTACTTGCTACCACAGTGCTACTGTTATTATTGTGCTGAGTGACTGATAGCACAAACTTACAGAGCCAGGCAATGGGGCTCTCACACACTATGTGGTTCCACGCGCTGTCTCCCAGTCTGCAGTGTTGCCATGCTTGAGGTGGGCTGTGGATGGACTGATTAACACTGCTGTTTCTTAAAGAGAGACACTACTGCCTGGCACAAGACATTGGCAGTGAAGAGATGCCTTTAAAACCACAAAATGTTGTTTTTCCTGAGTTTGACAACAAACATGTTTTAGAAAGAAGAATGGCTAGCAAATGCCAATAGCAGATGAAACATCCTAGTCTGGATTTACTCACAAATATTTATTAGCCTCAGGTGAGAGCATTTACCTATACCATTGAACTTCTCAAGTTTTGTTCCTCTACATCAGTACAAAATAAGACGTTTTACAGATTTTCCTATGCAAAACAAGACCCCCACAGCTATCCCCAGAGCATTGAAAAGCCTGGGGGGTTGGGGTGGGGGGGCACAGCCCCTGCTGTGTCTGATTCAGACTAAGAACTTGAACCTTTGTCTCCCTACAATATAAGTGTTTTAGCCTCCCACTCGCTGGGTTTTTGGTGATAGCACTTTCTCAGTCTTTTCTTCTACAAGAGCTGTTGCATTTTGCAAAAATAAATATCTACAGGAGCAGGAACTGAAAACTAGGGCCTCCCTAAGCCCATTAAGAGCCCTGACTACAAGACTACTGGCTATCTGGAGCCTGCTTTCTCTCTCTTTCTCTCTCATTTTGGCTGTAGATTTCATCCTGGATCAGAGGAAACTCTTTCAAAACTGGTAGGATCTTGCAATGGCTTTGCACTGGAAAAATCTGCATCTTTCAGCAGCAGCGGATGTTTTGTTGGATGACTATTAGAGCTGGTCAGGAATTTTCCATGATAAAATTAAAGAAAATCTTTCAATATTTGCAAATTATTCCATTAATGTGGTAGTTATCCACAGGATCTTTGCAAACAATGAAGAACAGGATAGCATGACTAAAAGCCGAGAGACTTGGTCACATTTATTTGCAACTACATTCACAAACCATTTTTTTTGCATCTCAATCAGCTGGAGCTGTACTCCAAAGAATGCCTCTCCTGTCAACTCCAGCAGTGAAGCAGTTAGATATTCTGAACAATTGTTCTACTGAGTTGAATTTTATATTGAATCCAGGAGGCAAAAAGAGATGAGAAGAAAAGGAATGACTGCTGGCCACAAAAAAGCAAGCAGAATGGAAGGAAATACAAATGAATACCATGCACTGTGGTAATCTGACTACTACTGCCAGCATGGCATGCAGCTAGTTAACGAATATCCCCTCTCCCCCCAAACAAAAAAACAAAACCAAACAAAAATACCCAAAGCCATGCAGCATAAGGCACTGCATACAGAAATGAGAAATGGAATTCATGGTCATTTCCATCCAACCTACAGAAGACCTCAGTGAATGGAATATATAGCATATGCATGCTGAACTCTAAGATTATGCACAGCAGCACAGTAACTTATTTGCTCTGCTGCCTGCTGGCATGGATCACAACCTGATGATGTGAATTTCCAGCCCTGACATCGTCCATGCATTTGCTATGGTTTATATGCCAGATATTTCTTTCCAATAATAACTTCCCTTTAGGCATGGTTATTAAGGCCTCCATCTCTGTGAAATAGCTTGCGTTCAGTAAGGCAGGCACTTAATGGGATGTGATACTGTATAGCAGGGTTTAATCCAATACGTTCAAGGAGGTAAATGATATATTGGTTACTCTGCTAATCCATCTAATTACTGTGCCTCACAGAAAATGGGAGAAAATTTGCACCCTAGGTGATGCTGAGAAAGATTTGAGAGTGAGTTGATTTAAAGGGTTGTGAAGGCATTGTATAAAATACATACAATGGGTTGTTGATCTCAGCTTAGGAGACAAGAGTATTGAACCTGGCTGTAGATTTCAGCACATATAGGAGATACACCATGGCAAGAGAGGCAAAAATTCTTCGGTTCCTTTGTTTCCTTTCTCAGTAAACAAGGTGCAGGTGGGAAGTTGAAGAGTTGTTTTCACAACCTCCCATGCTGACAGGGACTGGTGTATGTAGGAATCAAGGCCTGGTCTTATTGAATACACCGGGGAGTCATAGAAAAGCATGATTCTAACACTCCGAGATATCTGGGAAGCAGCGTGCTCCCACTGGCTCTCCATTTCTCACTAGGAATCGTACCACAGCTGGTGAATGTACAGTAATCAGCACTGACTCCCTGAAGGCACATACAGAATGCACTGAAAATCTTCCAGTGGGACCCACGGAGTTGGCAGGAGAGGCAGGGGGGGAAGAGATGTGTAATTCTACTTCTTAGGGGAATCAAAGGAATAACTGTAAGAGCCCAGTGAGGTCTCAGGGCCGTATTTCCAAAGGAATTAAGTTCTTTTAAGATGTAGAGAGTTGCAGATGAAAGAGGCCCTCATGTCAGGAGGTAAAAACATGATGGAGTACACAGCATCCAGCACCATGTACAACAGCTGTATTAAGAAAAGACCAGTGCATCTCCATTTTCCATAAGAACAAAAATTGACACTGATGTTGGGTCAGGACATACTGGTTTCATAATACATCTGATGCTGGGTACAAAGCACATGTTGACTCAAAGCATTCCCCATTTAGACTGTGGGACTTTTGGCCATATCTATAGTGTCTCCATACTGAACACGAGAGCACCATCCAGATGCACGCCCCACTTGCTCCTTCTCAATGCTCAATGCCCTGGCAAGGTTGCCAGTTTAGAGCAGCCTTGAGCATATGCCAAGATGCATATGGAGACAGAGATCCTGAGAGTGGCTCTGGGCATAAGCTCAGGGTGTACTTGCTAGCCATGTTGCTTAATTTCTGGGTACAAATAGGCAAGGATGTTCTTTGGTACTGCTCCTGAGATTGCTATACCAGTAATATAGACATGGTCTTTGTGGCCTGCCACTTTAAAACAGATTTTAAAAAGCTCTAGATTATGCATAGAGTTTTCCTGGGTGGCTGGCCTACAGCTATGAGAAAAAGCAGTGTTATTTTACTGCACATGCAGAGTGACCCTCTGTACAGTTAGTATATATCATTTTTCCATGAGGTCAAATCTCCTACAGTCTTGCCGCCTCCTATACTGCTACAGTTTGCAATTCTGCTAATTTGTTTGGGTCTTTCTTTTTTTATTTTTTTGCTTCTCTCAGCATTTATAAAATGTTTCTCTCTTTCCCTACCCGCCTCTGCTATTATTAAGTGAGGTCAGGTGCTTATGGAACCCAGCGAGTCTAATTATCCACAAAAGTAATTAACATTTCTAATAGAAACTGCCACTGTTGGTTTTCATTGGGGGTGCAGGAAAGCAATAAGGTAAAGAGTTTGGTAATTAAAGGCTCATTATTATGTGCTCCCCTTTACAGTCTCTGTTTAATAACTGCCTTGCTTCAAAACGATGGGCCAGGGCTCACTTGAGATGAACAATGTGAAGATCTTGAGATTAAGTTTTCATCCACTTCCTGTACTGGAAAAAAGGAGAGAGAGAGTGTTGGGGGTGTCCCCCAGTTAGGAAACAAGGAAAGATTCAGTACAAAACAGATTTTTTTTTTTCTCCTGCAAACTGCTTTCTGAATTGCATGTTGTGCTTGGCACCAAGGGAAATTTTCTGGCCTTTTTTGGCCCCAGGGCTCAAATGATTCAACTTCTACAGATATCTATCTGATGACAAGGCTGGGAGAGATTATGAGTGTGCTTGCTTGCATGCCAGTGTACATATGGGGATGCAGGAGAGGGGAGCTGAAGCAGCCATACTGGCCAACAGCAAAAACAGAAGTAGGCAGTGGCGGTGCTTAGAGAGTGCATGAGTATGCCTGTGCACCCCCTGAGAATGCCGGTGCGCCCCCTGCCAGGCCAAGCTCCTTGCTTAGGCAACAGGCAGAGGGCGAGGCAGTAGCACCAGTGCCCCCGCTGTGAGTGCGAGCCGGGAAGTGGGAGTGCTGGATGAAACACTGTGGCCACGGCCACTTTTGAGAGTGCCGCGGCTGCTTCCCAGACAGCATGATCAGCCGCGGGAGATCCCCCCACCCCCTATCGGTGAGATTGGCCGTGGGGGGGACCCCAACCCTGGTTGCTGACTGTTTGCTGCGGGGGGCACCAGTTGCCCATGGAAGTAGGGACTTTTATAAGTAAAAGGATAAGCTGGTACAGAGCTAGAGAAGGCCACTTGTAATAAAAACTCTACAGCATGCGCAGCCCAAGAGCACTAAGAGACAAATTCATTGTTCATGCACTAGAATAGGAATTTTTGATGCCAGGTCTGGAGCAAGAAGCAAGTGGGAGAGGCAGCTTGCTCCTCCCTCAAACAGGGGCTGTCAGGGACCAGGATGATCCCTGGGGCATGTTGGAATAGCTCCGAGGAGGGGTATAACTTGCAAATCAGCTTCACTGACCTCTGTGAGCTACTGTGGAAGGACTGGGGGATAGACATACTAAGCTGGGAGCTGTGTGGGGCATGACATACGGTTGCTTATGCTCCTGTTAGGAAAGCTGTCAATTCCAAAAGAACCACAAAGTAGCTTGGCTTTTTCAGAAGCAAGAAAGAGGTTAGGAGGTTAGATACGCTGCTGGTATAAAATTGATCTCTCCATTGAGATCAGTGGACCTCTGCGAGTTTATACCAGCAGGGGATCTGCACCCTACTTCTTCAAACCTCTGCAAGCAAAACATTTTATAGGAACAGATTCAGCTTGTAAGGAGAATGGTTATTGCAACAGCACTGTGCGCAGGGGAACTGATTATTATGTCCCCGCACATGTTACAGCTATAGGCACAAAACACTGAAGTTGAATGTGCCTTAATTTAACTCAGTCAGTAGTTTTCAAACTGTGTTCTATGGACCCATGGGGTTTTGTGACAGGTCATCAGGGGTTCTGCAAAGAGATGGCAGGGCAGGCCAGGAGGCAGCGCATTGCCATTGACAGGCTGGGGTGCTTGGTTCATGGCAATCTTTAGGATAGGGGCAGGGGTTCTGCAGAAGAAACTATAGAAAAGAGTTTCATGGCTTTAGAAGCGTGAAAGCTGCTGACCTAGCTAGTCTTCCAAGAACAGTCCACGTTACAGAAATCCTCTGAAGAACCAGCTACTAACAGAGATGGTGTGTGTTGCAAAGTCCCAGTTTTGATCAGGCCCATTTCATATTCTTCAGAGTGATGATAGGATTCACCATGCCCCAGGGCTTGATGCTGGGTTGAAAATTGTGGGTGGAAATCTTTGTTCTTCAAGAATATGCCTGAAGAAGGTAGCAAGTATTAGAGAAAGTGTGAAAGGACAAGAAATGAGGGAAGGGGAAATTAGAGAAAAGAGTGAAAAGGGGGCAGATGGAAAAGAAGGAAGAATGGGAGGTATAGAGAGACATAGGGCACATATGTGTCAGATCCAGAACAGGCAGCAGTGTCCTCATACATGCCACACTATGTCAAGCAAGCTGCCCTCTGAACTAGAAGCCAGGTAGCCATATTTGACACCACCATACTAATACACCCAGCCCCACCTCGATACACACAACTACTAGGGCTGTGCAAAGCTTCGGTAGCTGATTCAGTTCAGAGGAGATACGGCCCAATTCAGGGACCGAATCTCCAAATCTGAATCAAATTGGAAGACCAATTAAAAGCTCCAAATTGATTCAAAGCATCTAAATCAATTTGGAAAAGATTCATCCGCTGCGGAGATTTGGCCATAGACTAAACAGGCACGCGACAAAACTGCCTCCACCTGGTAAGTCTGTTGGGGTTGGAGGTGTGGGGGAGGGAGGGATTGGGGCTGGGGCAAGTTGCCCAGCTGGGGTGGGGGGCTGTTACTCAGGAGGGGATGGGAGGGCGGGGCGTGGGATGCAGGCACAGCAGCAAGGCATGGCAGCACTTGGAGTGAAGGCTCTGCCCTGCTGTTGCTTGCCCAGCCAGGGCAAGTGGGGGGACAGGACTCAGGCATGGCTTGCTCCGGACTGAAGGGGGGTACGTGGCAGCAGGGCATAGCCTCTACTCCCAGTGCTGCCACGCTTGCATCCCACACCCGCACCCACCCCCACACCCACTGGCAAGTGGCGGCAGGGCAGAGCCCCCACTCCCAGCGCTGATGCAGGTGTGGTAGTGCTCACCTGGAGTGAGCCACACCTGCGTTGCCCCCCACCCCCTCACACCGGCTGGGCAAACAGCAGCAGGGCATAGCCCCCTCTCCAAGCACTACTGTGCCCGCATCCCATGCCCTTCCATGGTGGTTGGCAAGTTGTGGAACCTCCCCCCCGGCACATTGGCTGGCAAGCAGCGGCAGACCAGAGTCCCCGCTCCCAGTGCTGATGTGGGTGCAGCAGCACTGTGAGCAGGGGCTATGCCCTGGCTGCCTCCCAAAGCAAGTCGCACCTGCAGCATGTCTCCCTCGCACCAGTTGGGCCAGGTGGGGGATGTGGCCAGGCAGGGCAGCCATGGCGGCTTCTCCCATGGCTCCCCCTGCCCAGGGAGAGGCAGGCACAGCTGAAGGAGCTGTGGGAGAGCCTGAAGCCACCCGGCTGTGCCTGCTTCTTCCCAGCTGATCCAAATCTCCGAATCAGTGCTGAATCTCTGATTCTGACTCAGTTGAATTGAATGGGGACAGTGATTCAAATCACAGAATTGAATCACTGTCCTCCAAATCGGCTGAATCTGAATTGAATACTTCCCTGTTCACACAGGCCTAATAACTAGGGGTGTGCGAAGTGGGCCCTATTCGATTCAGATTTGGATTTGGCTTGACTCAGGGACAGTGATTTGATTCACTGATTCAGCTCACTGTCCCTGATTCGATTCGGCTGAATCCGAATCTGAAGATTCAATGCTGTTTCAGAGAATCAGCAATTCAGACATAGACACCGCTTTAAATGTTTTTTCTACATACCTTGAGTTACTAGATGCAGCTAGTGAATGCTGCAATGGTGGGGGGATGGAGCATCCCACAGGAGTGGGGGGGGGGCCCTCCATGTGCTTAGCAGCAAACCCAGAAGTGGACTGGAAGTACTTCTGGTCCACTTTCAGGTCCACCAGTGAGTGCATTGGGGTGTCTCTGCACATCCCCCCAGCTTGGCAATCAGCCTTGGGAGACCCCAGGTGCCCCCCTCAAACCCAAGACACATCAGTCGCCAAGCCAGGGGAGGCATGGGGGAGTCCCCTTGCACGCTTTCTGACAGACCCAGATGTGGACCAGAAATTCTTCTGGTCCACGTCTGAGTCTGCTGCTGAGTGTGCTGGGGAGCCTCCTGTACTTCTGTGGGACACTCCATGCACCCCAGCATCACAGCATTCATGAGCCGCCTGCTATGTAGAGGTATGTAGAAAAAACATTTAAAGCTGTGTCTATGTCCAAGTCGTCGAATCTTTCTGAATCTTTCTGAATTGATTTGGAGGGTTCCAATTTGATTCGGAGAGATTAAAGGGTCTCCTGATTCGATTCGGATTTGGAAGTTCAGCCATTGAAACTGAATCTCTGCCGAATCGAATCAGGGACCAAAGCTTTGCACAGCCCTACTAATAACTACTCCCTTCTGCTTCATGGCCTTCAAGCCTGATTTACAAAGGTGATTTCAGTGCCTAAAGAAGCAGATAGGCATTTAGTAGGCTTTTCAAAAGTACCTAAGTCAGCTGGGAGTCTAACTTCCATTGACTTTGCATGGGATCCAATGCTGGGAGAGTAAACAGAAGGTAAAGGAGGAGAAGAATAGGAGGGAAAGGCAGAAGTTTTTAATCTCTTACCTTTAGGATGGCAGCAATGAGCAGAAGCAGAGGTGATAAGTCTTTGCAATATGAAGGGGCCAAAGGGCCTCATGCCCTGTACAAGTGCCAGCTATTCCAAATTGTTTCTGCCTCTGGCTTTAGGACTGTAAAGATGACACTGTAAAATCAGCTGCTGGGATTTATGCGCTAAGAAATAGCATTGAGCAGGATTCTTCCCCCCACCCCCATTTTTTAATATATTTATCTGAAGGCTACAGACATCTGTTTGGATGGCCAAGGGGAGAGGAAGCATGAGAAATTTGGGGCTAAATTCAGCACTTGGAAAAGACACACCTGGCCTGCCATTTGTTATGTTCTTTCTTCTCTGCCATATGATTTATATTTTATAAATCTTTTTTTGTTGCGTGTGTGTTTTTTACTTCCCCTCCTTCTGTTCCAGTCTGATCAGATTGTAAAGGTTCAAAGTGTACTCCTGTTACTTCAATTAAAGTAATTCCCCACCCCGCCCATCCCGGCCAGAGCAGATGTATTGGAAATCCCCAGGCACCTCCTCCCTGGGCAAAGTTGGACACAAAAATGTAAAACTGCATTTAGACAAATTCCCTCTGCTAATTACTTTTCTCAGTGCTGCTGCTCTGTTGCTGTAAGGACAGCAGTTTTACATGCTTATGGATTTGTTTTACCCTGGTCAATCTGGTATGTGAATAGCCAGACCAACAATGCTTAGCAGGATGTTTTTTGCAGAGAATTTAGCAGTCAGATTCACATTAAAGTCAATGAAGCTGAATTGTCCATGTGAATCCCCCAGCTTTTACATCCATCTGCTTTGAAATAGCCCTCCCCCTGCCCCCCTTCTTTTCTAGAAATAAAAAAGACAACTGCAATGTGGATTAATTGGAGGGCTCTTTATTTCTGATTTACCCTTGGACATTTTCATTGCCTCCTCTGGGCAGAACCCTCTCTGAAGCTAAAGGCTGATGATGTTATGACAGTTTTGTTTCTGAATACCAGGCCACTCTGTGCAATAAAGCCACTTCCTGGTAAAGCTTTTTTTTTTTTTTTTTCCTTATCATGATGCCATTGGCAGGACTGTGGAGGATTTCAGAGGAGGGAGAAGTGTGGTATTGTTTTGCTATGAATATAGTGTGCTAAATTAGCCTGCATGTGACTGTACACTATATCACAGGGATTTGCAAAGTTAATGTACAGGTTTATGTGGTACAGTTATAAGAAAATGGTGCTGCTCTGACTATAGCTGGGCTGAACTGCAGATATAGTGTACATTTATAAAAAGAACTTAACAAGGCCCCAGGGAAATGCCATTTTTTTCATTGTCCAATGAGGGGAATGAATTCATTCATATGGCAGGACATTGGGTTTAAAATGCTGTGTAATTGCTTTCTTTGAAGGAGGTCAAGTAGCATTTGGGATAGCAAAGGAAATGCAGCATGGCAGTATATTTATCTAAGTAATAGCTATACCTCAGTTTTCGGTGCACTGTAACTTTAAATCCCTAAGGATTTTGCTGTCTGCAGAAATAGACAGCCACTTTTCATTATAGACTGTCAGAGGAGACATTAAAGTTAATTCTCAGCAGGGTAAATTGGCCCACGTGGAATTCCATGCTGCTGCTGCTGCGAGACTGCTTCTGGTACCCAAACTGGCTTGCCAAGCTGGTTCATGCTATGCTGGGCTGTGCAGCACTAAATGTGATACTGAACTCCCGAACAGAGATTTAACTTTAGTTCTTTCTTGATATCTAAAATACAGGCTAGTCCTACTCACAGTGCTGTTTCCTCATTATGCATGAGGCAGCAAGATAGATAGGAAGGCAAAATGGTTTGGGCTTTACTGCAGTTGTGTAATGCCTAAGGCCTTTTAAGGCCAGGGAAGCAGCACAGGTAGGCAGGGTATTCTATAGGCCAGTGAAAGAACTGCCAAATCCATACATTCAAAAACCAGAAGACAAAACAGAAGGAACTAGTCTCATTCCTTTTCAAATTGGAATGGCACAGAAACCCCCATATCAAACTGCTTTCCATCCCCTACATCCACATTTGACACTAGGGCAGGCAGCATTATGTTCTGAAGAGAACAGGAGCAGACCTGGAGGTGTGGTAGGTTCAGACTGTACCCCCTGACTGCTTGTTAGAAATTATACCGGCACCCTTCAACCCTTACTCAAGCTTGCCTTCATCAGAATAATTTTTTTGGGCTTCAGTGGCCATCACAGGCAACTGAACCTAGTTGAAAACCTCAGTTTACATGGAGCTAGGAAGCAGCAGATAGACAGACATGTATTTCTACAGCTTTATGATGATTCAGCTCTTAAAATCTGTGATCTCCAAAAACCAAGGTGTAGATACAAGGAGGTACAACTGGGTATGTCTACACAAGACATTTACTGCTAAGTAGATTAATTAGTGCTGCAGTAAACATCTCATGTCTACACGAGCAGCTTTATTAGGCTGTTGTACTACAAGTACTATCCTGCTGTGGAGTTTTTTACTCCATAGCATCACACATGTAGATGCTGACACAGGTGGCTGGGGCAAGAGGGTGCTGCAGTGCAGGGACTGCCTGTCAGCTAGCCATGCACTGGAGCACTGCATACATTGAGCCAGGCTGGAGCAGACCCAGACTGGCAGGCTGACTCCCCAAGCCTCCATCCAGGCATTGCTCTGACTCAGCTCAACATGCTGTGGCCCTGGATGCATGTGTAAATGCAGTTCCCAAGAGCAATAAACTCCAGCATAGTGTGCGCCAGAGTTTATTGCTGCATGCTAATAGCACATGTAGATGCACTCATTGGGTATGTAAAAGAACTATGCATTATCTGAAAAGCAATTTTAACTGGATTAAAGCTCATAATAAAGATTGTTAGAATGGCAAAGAATTACAAGCCAGATCTTCAGCTAGCATAAAGATCTACTGAGCTCAAGGGCATGATGCTAGCTTATACCAGCTGAGGATCTGGCTCTCAAAGTTCACAGAAGTTAAAAAGGAATCCCACTGCATTACTGAGTTCTTCCCCTGGGTCAAGACCTATCATACAGGGATGACAATTATGTTACATCTGAGCTAAATTCAGTCAGGGTAGATCTATTCAGTGTAGTGCTATTATAGCCTAAAGTCAACTACTCAGGATCCCCCAGTAAAATATCGAGGTTACCCTCAGGAGTTCATACTCATTTAGAGTAGAAAGCAGAAGGACAACAATGCTAACAGGTTTTTTCTCCCCCTCTGCATTTTTATTTCTAGAAGCTGCTTTTTTCTGTAAATTTATATGACACTCCAGGGTTTGCCATCTGCTTCAGAGAGTCCTCAAATGAACAAAGGGCCCACCCTTTAATTCTGAGAAAGGTAAATCTCCATGTGTCAAGCAGATTTCCTACATAGTGAAGTCTTAGCTTATGTTTTAATTTAACATTGCAAACAGCTACACCCCTCCTGAAACATTTGCAATGGAATGGACCGATTTTATACCTCCAAGCCCCAGTCTCAAGCCTGTCTCCCCAACCAGTGACAGTAGAACAATCTGTCATTCTAAGGATAACTCCCATATCCCTCTCCTTCCAGGCATTTATGATGGAATAATCTCTTACAGTATCAATTCCCTAACCCCCATCTGGCTCTCTCAGACTGCTGCAGCAGAACGATCTGTCACTTCAACTCTTGTTCCTAATCTTCCCTTGACACCACTGGTCAACATATCAACCTTCAGAGCCTCCATTTGTGCAGCTTAATGCTCCAGTCATATTCCCATGAGAATCAAGGTGAGCATCTCTATTGTCTGTTATGTGAAGCTACAAGGGGCTGGACTGCTGTAAGAGACTTGTTTCATTTTGCCTCACGTCATCTCTACTCCCTTAGGAGGCTAAGAACCTTCAACCAATAGATAGTCTTGCTGAGTGGACAAATATCCAACAGCTCTGTCATTTTTAAAGTAAAGTAATCATACCATACACAAGCATCTAAGACACTCAGCAAAACAATAATTATTTTCAAGTAAAACATAATAAACTATGATATAATTAAAATAATGTTGGAGACCAACGGTGCAGAAAAGACAACCATGCTCACAATAAATAAAGACAACTAGCCCCCAAAAGAAAGAGACTGTGAATAAAGAGGAATCACATGGAAGCAGGATGACGCGTTTGTCCTGAGAGTCTCAATAGCTGGGTCCCAGCTTGCAGCTGGAAAACAGACTTCTAAAAAGAGAGCAACTAATAAAGAATTATGAAAAAAAATGTACCTTCAGTATATGAATTCTTAGTGAATCAATTCTTAGTGCTGTAATTGGTAAGCATTTCATTACTGCAAATAACTGCATGAATTGCTCAATGGTGAGACAATTACTCATAATAACATCATGCCACCGTATATTGCAAATCGAAGGTGGGAGGTTTTGTGGCTGTGAAAAAGATGGAGAGTCATTTTTCTGCTCATTTCTTGTACAACTGGTTGTAATAATGGAATACAGTGGTCACATACAGCTTGCCTGTGTCCAACAGGTAGGTGGGTATGTATGTATTCTGGAACATTTATTATAAACAGATTTGTGTAACCGTCAGCGTTGTGTATAGCAACTTTTATAAGCTAAAATGCACACTGTGTGTGTGAGGTGAACAATTAGTGAGGTTTACGTGGTCTGATAAACTGTGAGCGCATGTATGTACATGCATTGGTTTGTACTGTGTGTATTAGTGTCAGAGAACAGTACTGAGAGTTTACAAAGGAGGGGAAAAAAGCATGAGCCAGCACAAAGAAAAGGTACACAGCTTAAATATTACACAAAGGAGTTAGTGATTATATCATTCACAGGATTTTTGCAAGCTAATTTATTTTCTGCCCTTTACAGTTTAGTATTCTGTTTCCATGGTTTCATGCTTGGCCAGTGATGGAATATTTAAAGCCACTAAAGAAAGCGCTGGGGCGGGAATCTACAGGTAATGAAAGATTTTGGAGTTGACCAAAATGATAGCAATGATGTCTAAGAAAAAGAAAAGAGAGAGCCATCTAATGCAAAAATAAATTTAAAAAAAACCTATATGGAAGTAGCCTGGCCTGTGTGTTCATATTCACTGCTCACTTACCAACTGTGGTCATTTTTCTTTCCCTCATGTATTTGTTGCCTCTTGAGTATTCCAGCTTGCCCAAGGAAAGACTTTGTTTTCAACAGATTTTCTGTCCCTTATCTAGTGCTTTAAATCAAACAATAATATTAAATCATTCTGCCATGCTGTGAACACTCATGTTTAGCTATTTCCTTAAAGGTTCACCTTCTGTGGCAGTGAAATTCTTAGCATTTCCTTCTACGCTCCTCCTCTCTCCCAAAAGAAAGTGCTCATTTTTGCATAGAAAAGCTGGGAAATGTTGGCCCAGTGGACCCTGAGGCTAAGTACAGACAGTCAGAAAGCCCAAGGCTGAATCGATTCAATCTTCGCAGCTTAGTTTAAACTGAGTAGATTGAACTGAGAAGCAAGTGAACAGACATTTACTTTTGATTCTAGAAAGGCAGCTGCATGCCTGCAGTGGCCCAGGCCAGAAGCTGGGGGTGCTAGAGCATTCCTCCCTGCTCAGCTGGAGCAGACAGCTTGGGCCAAGTCTACCCACCCCACCCTGTGAGGGGAGTGGGGGAGTATTGAGGAGGAGATGCGAAGCATCCTGGGATGCTGGGGTAGAGGGGATGGGGGGGCGGGGTCTGTGAGTTAACTTGAAGCTGGAGAGGATCTGAGACAGAAGTTCAATAAACTGATTTAACCTAAATCAGTTAAGTCTGATACTACATCCATCCAGGTTTATCTTAAACTTGTTTCAACCATTTTGAAAGTGGTTTGTGCACACTGAACTTCTGTTGTGTTACAGATTTGAACCAATTTCCAGTCCCTTATAACAGTTTGTGTAATTTCTGTCCCTAGCCTAAAGGTTCAGCTACCAGAAGGCAAATATAAAGGCTCCCCTTTTTATTATTAATTTTTTAAAACCTTTTTGTTTTTTCCACGGTGCTGATGCCATTCTGAGGTATTCCGAGTCCAGTCTTGTTGGTTCTTTTAGGGGCTTTTCTGGAGTTTCCCCAGGACAGTACACACTGCCCTTGAACTCAAGGTCATGTTCCATTTGCACATTCTTGTTCACAGGATGGAAAGAGTGGTTGTAGGTCAGGGATGAGGCAGGTCTCCCATAATAGTGTCACCACTCCTGTTTGTATCCTTACAGCTAAGAAAGGCAAGGTTCTGTTTTGTTTTCTTTTTTTTTTCCCTTTTTTTTTACGGGGGGGGAGGGAGGAGGAGTGGGGATGGAGGCACTTAGGGGGGTGTTTAGTTTTGTTTCATAATACCTTTCATTGGGCTAACTGTAGGATTGGTCCAGATGTCAGACAAGCTTTTGGACATAAAGTGTCCTTCCTTTAGAAGACTTCATTAAAAAACCCTAGACTATTACAGCAGCAACACTCCAACCTTCTTTACATACACTACAGTCACGACTTCTGCTTGACACCAGCTGAGTGATCAGGGGCTTCTGTATAATCCCCCTTTTCCGGCGGTGGGGGGTGGGGGGAGAATGGCAAGTCGGCCGACTTTATGTGATCCTGCTCTGAATCCTCATAGAAAGCCTTGGAGAAGCTTTTCCTGAAAACTGTCAGACAGGCTTCTTCTTTCAGCACTCTGACAATGCAACATGCAGTTAAACCAGTGCTATATTTAGCTAGCTGCACGATCCAATTAACATACTCAGTTTAAATCTGTTGTGCTGGGAATAATAGTTAAGAGTCAGGAAATAAAATTAAAAAAAGAAGCATGTGTACCAAGACAGCTTAATTCAACTTCATGAACAGCAGAAGGTGGAATATCCTTTAAAATGGAGAGGCCAGTAGAGAGAAACTTCTCCTACTAAGGTTCTCTTAAGGATGCTCAGCTATATGTATGCTCTTGTGCCTCATCAAAACACACCCTCCTAGGCTGAGCTATGATATCTAGGGAGGGATGCTGTTTCCTAGAAACTTCTCACAGCAGATTTTTAAATATTCAGGTGGAACTTTCAAGAGTACTGAAATGTGTTGGAGACCAAGTCAGAAAGTCCCTGAGATTTATGCTTCCAACTCATTGAGATATTTTTGGAATCCTGTGTTGACTTTGAATGTGTGAGCATATGTGCATGTCCCCACTAAAATTCCTCTCTAGAGTCTAGGTGGTCCCTGCCCTTTTGCAAGAAGGATTGTGTGGGTTTACAGTTGATACTCTTTCTCTAAAATGTATCTCCTGCTGTTTCCTAGTAATATTTAGGCTGGTATCCCATGGTATTAATATAGGCCACCTTTACACATGCTCCAGGGATGGGGGGGGGGCAGTGCTTTAATTAGAATGGCTCTGAGAACCATTCTAATTTAAAGCACTGCTGTGTCTCATGTATCAGTGTCCCCACCCAAAAATGGTGGCAGGAGCACTTGAACTAAAGCTTCCTGGACTACCTTTATTTCATATGCCCCTGCCACCATTTTCAATTAATTAATCTTTATTAATCAAGTTTGCTCTGATGCTCTGGATTTCCAATGCATTGGAACAATCTCCATGCTCCTGTATAGGTGCCCATAGTACCTAGCCCAGTGTAGTGCCACTGAATGACTAGAGTTCTCAGGTGCTATGACAGATAGCATACCTTGCCAAAACCAAGGACTTTGCCCAGGCTGAAATTACATGAACGTTAATGGCTGCCTGGCTCTTGGTCTGTTACACTAAGTACCAGTTACATGTCAACCCAGCTAAACTGCTAGCAAGTCTTTCCCTTCTCTGGAACTACAAGGCTAACAGAAAACTTGGAATCATCTGAAATGGGGCACCACTTGCCCTTCACTGGAGGCCTGACAATGTTGTAATGCTAACCCCTATACTCTGGTCTAAGGCACATATGGAATAGATAAAACAAAGAGCAAAGTTAGCAGTCAGAACATACTTTAAAAAGTTACAAGCTAAAAATGGGAATCCAGCCCAGCAAAATTTAGAGTCACTGCACTCACACCTTGCCATTTGACAAGCAAATGGGCTGGAAAAGACCAGCTTTTCTGGGGTAGAAAAGACCAGCTTGTGCTAAAAGGATGGACCTTGTGTTGGGTGACAATGATCACTGCATCACAGGATACCTAAAAACAACCAACATGGAAAACCTACACATGGTTGCTTGAATTGCTCTACTAGATTTTAGGAGAGTGACCACAAGCAAAATGGTTGAGGACTACATATCTCCATTTTATGGCCATCACTGCCTGAAATTTTTGAAAAACTTCCTATTCACAATGGAGCCACTTAAAAAAAGTCACCAATGACTGCATCACTGCAAATGTGTACACATGACCCAGGACACTCAAAAAGGACATCAAAATGCACATGGATATTTTTCAGTGCCTCCCCACAGGTGAAAAGGAGGATTAGTTAACCAGAAAATGTTTGAATAGTCTTTGAATAAGGAGCAACAGGTCAAAAAACAGCATATGGGCTTGCAGGTACTCTGACAACTCAGGCACATGGAACCAGTGAAATACAGACCACAGAGTGCTTGTTAGCTCCTGGACTGTATAAGATGGTTCCAGTGCTATTGATCAGGCCATATAATGTGCCTGCTTTTGGAACACCTTGAGAGGCTGAACACTTTCAAGTCAGCTGGCCCTGACAACTTACACCCCATGGTACTTAAGAAGTTGGCAGGCATTATAGTTCAGCCACTGGCACAGATCTTCAAGAACTTATGGCGCTCAGGTGAAGTGCCCAAAGATTGGAAGAATGCCAATGTGGTGCCTGTCTTCAAGAAAGGGAGGAAAGTGGATCCGGGGAACTGCAGGCCTATCAGCCTGACCTCTATCCCAGGGAACATCTTGGAAAAAATTGTCAGAGAGACCATTCTTGACAAGCTGGCTGATGGCAGCATCCTGAGGGATAGCTGACTTGGGTTTGTTGCGGGTAGGTCTTGCCTGACCAATCTCATCTCCTTCTATGACCAGGTGGCATATCACCTGGACAAGGGAGAACAGATTGGCATCATATATCTTGATTTAAAAAACCTTCGATCCGGTGTTCCATGATCTCCTCATGGACCAACTGTGGCCTCGGCTACATTGCAGTCTGATGGCTGGGGAATTGGCTCTGAGGCTGGACTCAGAGAGTGGTGGTTGATGGAAGTGAATCATCATGACACTCTGTGACCAGTGGTGTCCCCCAAAGCTCCATCCTTGGATCTGTTCTCTTTAACGTCTTTATC
>NW_017728931.1:49511395-49514642 GCF_001723895.1 Crocodylus porosus | reverse complement strand
TGTTAGAAATAATTGACATGATTCTCTTGTGTAAAACAGGATTACTCCACTGAAGACAATCATGTTACTCTGGAGTGAAGCTTTGTATAAGTGAGAGGAAGTTAAATCCCAATATATGTTATAAGTGTAGCCACCTTTGGATCATATAATCAGTCAAGGACCCATTATCCACTTTTCTGTGGGGGAACTAGACGCTTAAGAATATGTGTTTTCCCAAATAGTTTGAACTAGTCATTCTCAGCTTCAGGTTGTTTAGCATGCTACCAGCTTCAACTATTCATGCCTTGTATTGTGTGACTGGTCATCTAAGTCACATGGCATTGTTTCTGACCCCGATTGAACGATTAAACCCATTTTAAAATAGAAGAATATGAAACGGGAAAATGCAAACACTTTCTGTGCATGTTTTTCATCCAGGTTGAAATTAGTAGACCTTGAGATTCACTGATATTTTCATTTACACAAGACAGTCGAGTATTCACAAGTAATGTATTGTGTGTCCTTTTACAAATCACAGTAAATATACACTGTGCCCTTTCATGTGAAAATATTAACTGCTCAGCCTGTGATTACTATGTGATCAGTTCTAAGATTATCTGGTTTGATCTTTGTTTCTGTTTGTTTTAATTCTTGAGGTCAGCATTGATTGTTCATATTAGAAAAAAACAGCACATGTTCTTTAATTCCGTGGGAGGGTAAGTCTTGGAAATTCTGCTCGAACAGAGGGTATGCATATGGTTTTGTGGGTGCATGTCTCACATGGGGCAACAACAGCTCTTTCAACTGTGCAAAGAGCAGGAACAGATATCCAAGGTCACTGAGTCCTACTGCAGTTATCCCAGCCAACTACAGCACATAATGCTCATCAAATGTATCCAGTTTTATCTTAATACCCATTAGGCATTTTGGCCCCACTCTTCTTAGTGGTAGGTTGCTCTGAATTTCATTTCTTTGATTGCTTGAAATTTGTTTTCTATTTTCCAGCCTAAATTCATTCACAGCCACATTATACCCATTTGTTCTTATGCTATGATCATACTTTAGATCAGGGGTGTCAAACAAATGGCCCATGTGTTGGATCTCGGCAGTGAAGCCACTCCATCTGGCCTTCCAGACTACTAATGGGCCATGGAGTTTGGACCATGTCCAAGGGCCCTTGTGGACATGACCCTCAATAGCAGGAAGAGGGAGCAAGGGCTGTGCAATATGCACCTTGATCTCATTGCAGCCACCTGGCCTGCTATCTCTTGCATGCTGCTGCCACAGCAAGCAGCTGCCTGGCCCACAGCCACTTGCCCAGTGCTGCTATGGTGGCTGCCACCACGCTGTGTCCATCCAGCCTGTGACTAGCCCCCACAGTCCAGATCCAGGAGAGTTTGATACGACAGCTTTAGCTCACCTATTTTTCCTCTCTCTTTGGCAATTACCTCCTTACTATATTTCTACACAGCAATTGTATCCCCTCTCAGTATTCATTTTGCTAGGCTACAGGTCAAGTTCTTTTAGACTACAGACAAATGAACAAGCAAATTAAAGAGATCTGAGACTTGTCACCTACTCTACAGTGACCATCTATGTCTATATTCTTGCTCTTACCCTATGGTAAGTGAAAGGTAAATAGGGATATCTAGGTCTTCAATTAAACTGGTGGTTTTGCTTGTATTTTCCTTCTATTAATACTTTTCCTCTTCATTTTGACCCATAATTTCTCAGGCAGCACTGTATCAAGGGCTTTAATGAAGATCACATATATTAAAACTATTGCACTTCCTTTGTCTAGAAAATCATTGCTCTTATTGCTATTAAAATTGACATATATTTGTTTATTTGGTTTTACTGAAGCACCCTTCTTTAATATTACTTGATTCCCAGATTCCTCTGCTTATGGGGGAAAAGAGGTAACACCGCATCACCATTAACTACAGAAACTGGTGTCCCTCAAAACACACTAGCTCATAAGATCATCTGACACAGGCAGAATTTTGATGTATCAAAAAAAGATATCAGGTCATTCTGGTATGACCCAACTTCAATAAACCCATTCTGAATTTTCTGCATTTTCCCATTACCTCTATATCTATGTACTTTCCTTCAGTGCTGGTTTCAAAACCATGCATGCAATCAAGACAAAACTAATGGGTCTGTAGTTGTACAAATCACATTTCTTTTTACTGTCTTAAATATAGGTACTACACCTTCCTCTTTTCCAATCTTATGGTATCAACTTTCTTCACTTCCTAATCCTTGATCCCAGGCCTGCAATTTCACGAGACAGCTTCCAGAATTCTGCAATGGAAATTACTTGGTCCTATGGATTTGAGCACACTGTGTGTTGAGTTTACCTAGACAGAGGTGCAGTCATCTTCATTTCCATATACTCATTCTCATAATTGTCCTCATGTTTAACCATCACTGTCCTAATTGAAAACTGTAGCAAAGTATTCATCTAGTTTTGGGGCCATACCTAGGTGATCTTTAATCTTAACTGAATCCTCACTGTATTCTGGTTTATCCTGCATTCATTAATATCTTGAATTCCCAACTTCAGTTAGTCTCAAGTCATGCCACCATTGTTGTGTTTTGTTTTTATTTTGTTTTGTTTTTTGGGGAGGGAGAGGAGGAGGGGGGCACAAGCAGAGATTGTGGCCAAAATTTTAATGGCAACCAGTAGGACCTCAGAAGAAACTGGGCAAAAGCAGTGGGTAGATATGGCAAAAAGAAGTAAAACTCTTAAGAAGGATCCTATAAGCAAGCTTCCCAGTTGCTCTCTCCCATGGAAGCAGTGCATGATTATTAATCATAATGGGGCATCACATTGCAGTTATGCACACCTCATGCATGTATGGTGTCCTAAAGAAACACTATTATATGAATGTGGCCAACTGCAAACTACTGATCATAAAATAAATGACTGCTCAATATATCCTTGGAATAATGTTGGCATCTACTGCAAGTCTT
This sequence comes from Crocodylus porosus, assembly GCF_001723895.1. Lineage (NCBI taxonomy): Eukaryota > Metazoa > Chordata > Crocodylia > Crocodylidae > Crocodylus > Crocodylus porosus. Next base: position 49,511,684 of record NW_017728931.1, on the reverse strand, counting down.
CACAGGTTATCACAAGTCAATCTTAGATTCCAGCAATTGCTATTCTCTGTATGAAAGAGGAAAAGAGGGCTTTACTTCTTCCCCTGCTCTTTTATTTAAATGGCTGAAGAACCTGTGCCTTTTTGTTTTAATTTAATTTGCAAGGTCTAACTAAAGTGCCTTTTGGAAAATTTCAGTTTTATCTCTATTATTTCTATTTAACTTCTGACTGCTGAGATGTAGATCTCTTTCTGATCAGCCCTTTCCCCACATTCTTTTTAGGCGCTCTGTCTACTTGTAATATCCTTTT
>NW_017728931.1:49498775-49511295 GCF_001723895.1 Crocodylus porosus | reverse complement strand
ACATATATTAAAACTATTGCACTTCCTTTGTCTAGAAAATCATTGCTCTTATTGCTATTAAAATTGACATATATTTGTTTATTTGGTTTTACTGAAGCACCCTTCTTTAATATTACTTGATTCCCAGATTCCTCTGCTTATGGGGGAAAAGAGGTAACACCGCATCACCATTAACTACAGAAACTGGTGTCCCTCAAAACACACTAGCTCATAAGATCATCTGACACAGGCAGAATTTTGATGTATCAAAAAAAGATATCAGGTCATTCTGGTATGACCCAACTTCAATAAACCCATTCTGAATTTTCTGCATTTTCCCATTACCTCTATATCTATGTACTTTCCTTCAGTGCTGGTTTCAAAACCATGCATGCAATCAAGACAAAACTAATGGGTCTGTAGTTGTACAAATCACATTTCTTTTTACTGTCTTAAATATAGGTACTACACCTTCCTCTTTTCCAATCTTATGGTATCAACTTTCTTCACTTCCTAATCCTTGATCCCAGGCCTGCAATTTCACGAGACAGCTTCCAGAATTCTGCAATGGAAATTACTTGGTCCTATGGATTTGAGCACACTGTGTGTTGAGTTTACCTAGACAGAGGTGCAGTCATCTTCATTTCCATATACTCATTCTCATAATTGTCCTCATGTTTAACCATCACTGTCCTAATTGAAAACTGTAGCAAAGTATTCATCTAGTTTTGGGGCCATACCTAGGTGATCTTTAATCTTAACTGAATCCTCACTGTATTCTGGTTTATCCTGCATTCATTAATATCTTGAATTCCCAACTTCAGTTAGTCTCAAGTCATGCCACCATTGTTGTGTTTTGTTTTTATTTTGTTTTGTTTTTTGGGGAGGGAGAGGAGGAGGGGGGCACAAGCAGAGATTGTGGCCAAAATTTTAATGGCAACCAGTAGGACCTCAGAAGAAACTGGGCAAAAGCAGTGGGTAGATATGGCAAAAAGAAGTAAAACTCTTAAGAAGGATCCTATAAGCAAGCTTCCCAGTTGCTCTCTCCCATGGAAGCAGTGCATGATTATTAATCATAATGGGGCATCACATTGCAGTTATGCACACCTCATGCATGTATGGTGTCCTAAAGAAACACTATTATATGAATGTGGCCAACTGCAAACTACTGATCATAAAATAAATGACTGCTCAATATATCCTTGGAATAATGTTGGCATCTACTGCAAGTCTTCACAGGTTATCACAAGTCAATCTTAGATTCCAGCAATTGCTATTCTCTGTATGAAAGAGGAAAAGAGGGCTTTACTTCTTCCCCTGCTCTTTTATTTAAATGGCTGAAGAACCTGTGCCTTTTTGTTTTAATTTAATTTGCAAGGTCTAACTAAAGTGCCTTTTGGAAAATTTCAGTTTTATCTCTATTATTTCTATTTAACTTCTGACTGCTGAGATGTAGATCTCTTTCTGATCAGCCCTTTCCCCACATTCTTTTTAGGCGCTCTGTCTACTTGTAATATCCTTTTTAAAGTGGTTATTCATTCAAGTAGGTCTGGAATGAATCTTTACAAGTTTTTTGTTTTCTCTTGCTTGGGATATAAATGCCTCCTCCACATTCAAGTCTTTGAATCTTCAGTCCAGTTGACTTCACTAATGAACTCCCTTAGTTTTCCAAGGTCCTTGGGAAATTAGGCACATTAGCTACAGTTCTTCAAAATGGAGGTACTAGATTCAATGCCCGTTACCTAATGTGCATTAATGAATGTATAGATGCACCAAGTGATTCTCAACCAGGGTGCCTTCAAATTAAAAAAAAAAATGTTATGGAAGAATGTCCTGAATCTAAAAAGTTTGAGAACTACTGCTCTAGCCTATCAGTCCTGAACGGCACCTACTCATCACTAAAAGCAGAGGTGTGGAGACATGAGAGTGAGGGGGTGGGATAAAGAGAAGGTGGGGTGGGACAGAGAGAGGCCCTCAGCAATCATTAAGGAATACGGAAGATCGATTTCCACCCCCTGGAAAACAAATCAGTGCAGAGCTGTAGGCTTTTGCTAACTCCCATTTATTTCAGGACATGATTTATCACCAGGGTCTCCCCTTCACATCTCTGACGCGCACGCCTGCTGTTTCCTTTCCTGCTTATTTCTACAGCCTCTTCACATTGCACCAACATCAGTTTCAATATCTCAGGGAGGCTCTTCAGTTTGTACAGTCTGACAATAAAATCTATATCTTTATTCACAGCATTGTGTGAATTCATAAGCCAGGTCGATAGTGCCCTAACGGTTATTTCATCTCTGGGTCGATTGTAAGCAAATCCTTAGAATACAGATTGATGTTTGCATTGGGATAGCTGAGACCCCTGTCACCTTGGATGGCAGAGCAATGAAGGAAAGGCAAATTAATGACATAGGCAGCAAAACTGACCTGGAAGCCAATAGTACAAGAATGTTCTGGGTGAACTGTAAGTTCTGGATTCTGGCTGTTACTCAAATATGGGCGTGGAGGGACTGGGAAGAAGCCACTCTCCCTATTTGGTGCAACTGTACAGAGTTTGTGCACTTTCTAAAAGGAAGATGGAGAAGGGTGGAAATCACTACTATTCTGGCAATGCTAAAGTGTCTCGTAGAAGGCAGGTGAGACTGGTTCTGTCCCCCTGCCTGAAACAGTGGAGATGGTACCCTGTGAACTGGCACAGGGGTTGCTATGACACCCCCTGAAGCAGAACATCTATAACACGTCTCTCTGCTGCTGGAGAAATCTCTTTTATACAAGCACTTCTTTGCTGTGGATGCGCAAGCCATAGTAGATGTCTAGATCTAAAGCTGTAGGCTGGGGTCCAAACAAGAAGATGGATAAAATACTAGGGCTGTGAGAGGCTTCAGACCATGCACTGGATCTGGAGAAGCTTTGGATGCTTTGGCGTCCAAAGCAGCATATCCGATCAAAGCACTGGCTTTGTTAGGCTCTCCAAAGTGGTTCAGAGCTTCTGAAGCGCTTTGGAAAAGTTTCGGAGCCACTTCGGAGTTCCAGCCATAGGGTATAATGGCGAATCAATGAAATACCAATAACTTTGTTGTTTTTTGTTTGATTTAGATGAAACTTGCAGGGATGGTAGCCTCTACTGAGAGCATGAAACCTACCAAGATTCATGAAGATTTTTGCAAAGGTGTGGGGGGAACTGCACCCCAAATTCTTGAAAGCAAAACTCATGTCACATGTTTATGTGTTACAACACAGGGGGGTGAAAACTGCAGGAGTAATAGCCCCTGGTGAGACCACAAAGCCTGCCAGGTTTCAAGGAGATAGGTGCAGGGGTTTGGGGGAAGCTGCACCTCAAGCTGTGGAAAAGCAAAACTCGTGACATGGGTGACACTGTGTTTGTTAAGGTGCAGCAGAGTGAAAGCTGCAGGGATGGTGGCCCTGCTGATGCCACGAAGCCTGCCAGCTGTCAAGGACATAGGTGCAGGGGGTTCTGGGGCCTTGCACCTCTATCTGCTGATAGGCAAAACTTGTGACATGGTTGCTTGTACAACTGTGTCTGTCTTGGGGTGGGGGGAGGACTACTGCAGGCTTGGATGCTCAGCCACTGTGTTACCAGTTACCAATCAATCATGATTCACTTGGACCAGCTCAATACAGTTGCTAGCTAATGTAACCAGTTAATTAGCAACAATTAACACCTACAAAACCACAGACTAAAGGAGAGGAAAGAATCAATAAAGACAAGCAACTGCCCCAAGACAGAGACAGTCAGTTGCACAAGCACCCATGTCGTGAGTTTTGCCTGTCAGCAGCTAGGGGTGCAGGGCCCCAGAACCCAGAAGCCCTCCACCGATCTCCTTGGCAGCTGGCAGGCTTCATGGCCACAGCAGGGGCCACCATCCCTGCAGCTTTCACTCTGCTGCACCTTAACACACACACAGGGTCACCTATGTCAGGAGTTTTTCTTGTCTGCAGCTTGAGGTAGTTTCTCTCAAACCCCTGCACTTATCTCCTTGAAAACTGGCAGGATTTGTGGCCTCACCAGGGGCTACCATTCCTGCAGTTTTAAGTCCCCTGTGGTGTAATACATACATGTGACATGAGTTTTGCTTTCCAGAATTTGGGGTAAAGTTCCCCCCCCCAAACCCCTACACTTATCTTCTTGAAACTTGGCAGGCTTCATGCTCTCAGCAGAGGCTACCATTCCTGCAGGTTTTATCCAAATCAGACAAAAAACAACAAAGTTATAGATATTTCATTGATTCCCCATTATACCCTATTACCAGATCTGTGAGGTGGCTGCAAAGCTTCGGAGCTGCTTTGGCTGGATCAAAGCGGGAACCCGGTTTGGACTTCTGGATTGGATCCCTGGCATCTGAAGCAGCCAGATATGAAGCCAGATCGAATAGCTGCCTATTTGCACAGGCCTATAAAACACAAACCAGGAACAAAGACAAAAACAAGAAAAGCCAATTTCAAGTAACCAAAAAAACCCCTCGTACAATAAGACTGTTTTTGGAAGCTGTTTGTGTGATTGGGTTAAGCACTAATAGGTATGCAGTTTCAGGATGGTCCCTGAGTGTTGAATGTTATTTATGGGGGAAAGTCAAAGACTCTGTCAACCAAGAAGTATTGTGGAGGATCCTCCTAAAGTATGGATGCCCACTGAAATTCATTACCATTCTTTCCCTGCTCCATGATGGTATGCAAGTGATGGCTCTCAGTAATAGATCTATCACAGACCCCTTTGAGGTTAAGACAGGAGTTAAGCAAGGCTGTGTCATTGCTCCAATACTCTTCTTGATATTCCTTACTGCAATGCTATATCTGACCACACACAAGTTTCCAGTCAGAGTGGAGCTGAATTACCAAATGGGTGGTAAACTATTTAATGTGAGCTGACTTTAAGCTAAAACCAAGACTACTTTGACTTCAATCATCGAGCTCCAGTATGCTGATAATGCTGTAGTGTATGCTCACTCAGAAGCAGACCTCAAGGCAGTTGTCCACGTCTTTACCAAGGCATATAAAAAAAATGGGACCGACACTTAACATTCAGAAGACTAAGGTCCTCCATCAACAAGTTCTTAGTAAGCAGTCCACAGTTCTGGTCATTCAGATTTATAGCAAGACTCTGGAGAATATTGAGTATTTCCCGTACTGAATAGCCATCTCTTGAAGAAGGCTGACATTGACAAAAAAATCCAACATCACCTCAAATGTACAAAGTGCAGACTTTGGATGCCTGAGGAAACAGGTTGAAGATCACAACATCAGATCTGAAACCAAGTTCATGGTTTACCAAGCAGTTGTGCTTCCCTCCTTACTGTATGGAGCAGAGATGTGGGAAACATACAGGAGACACCTCAAGTCATTGAAGAAGTATCATCAGTGCTGCCTGCATAAGATCCTCTGAATCCAGTGGGAAGATAGATGCACCAACATTAGCACCCTCTTGCAAGCAAACTCTACAAGCATCAAAGTGATGATCATGTAACATGAACTTTGCTGAGCTAGTCTTATCATCTGAATGTCCCACCACAGACTCCCAGAGCAAGTTTTATTTTCCCAGCTCAGTCAAGGCATATACTCCAAAGGAGGACAGAGAAACGCTTCAAGGACATCCTCCAGGCCAACTTGAAAAATTGCAACACTGACAACATCTCATGGGAAACTATTGCCCAGGACTGCCCCAAATGGATGAAGAGTCTGCTGCAGGGATCTCACTGCTTTGAAACCTGATGATGACAACACAAGATGAAAAAGTGGGGGTGGCAAAGACAGCCTGTTGCAGACCAAATCAAGAATCCAGAGCCACTCACCCTACACAGAAACACATGAAAGAGCAACAGAATCTGTTGATCCTTGATTGGCCTTGTCAGCCATCTTCAGACCTATAGATAAAGCAACATGGAAGACAACCATCCTCTACTATGAGGGCCTATCAAGGAAGAATGGGAAGAGGGAGGATAGGGGCATGCAATATAACACACAATCATTTGGAAGCATAACAGCCAGGGTTTGCAATCTGGGTGGCAGTGGTGGCAAGAGGGGCTGGGCCAACAGTGGCCATGGCTACTAGTCTTGTGCCCTCCCCCCACAAAAAGTGAAACTTGTCCCCAAAAAGTGGGCACCCAGAGCAGTATTCATTCATTCCTAATTGAAGCAAAGGATTGTTAATGTACAGCAGGTGCTGTGCAAGCATGTGGTTTTGCATTTCAGTCCTGAGCTGCAGAAGCCCAGAATTACCCTAGTTTCTGCAAATGCATCTAAACACTAACCTGCAACACTCCTTATTATCATAGCCTTGAAACCTGACCCCATCCATCCCCTCAGCTGTGAAGTGCCCAGCATTCCAAGGGGCTGCAAACCCAGCTACTCCAGTCCTGGGTTCCACATATAGGTCTTTCATGGCATCTCACCCTGGCCCTGCAGCATCTGCTGCTCAGCTACTAAGATTATTTCAAGGACTGCATTCCTGACCTCCATCACACCATTACTATAACATGAGACTCTCTTCAGGAAGCATATTAAATCATACCAATATGTATGAGATACTAATGATGTGGCTGAAGGAGCGTTAGGCTGAGATGAGCATACTCATTTCATTTGTGTCCTAAGATCTGAACCCAGGCATCTGTAGGTGAGATATTGACATGCTAATTCTGTGCACTTCTGACCCTCCCAGAATCTATTTCTTTGTAACAACGGGAGTGTCCATATGTGCTTTTATGTGCGCCTAAACTTAATGTGCATTAAAGTGACTTAGGTGTGTGTCTACACATGCACACGCTAAGGTGCATTAACGTGGTGTATGTGGATCAACTTGGGACTATAGTCAGTCCCAAGTGAGTTGACATACACAATGCTAATGCACCTTAATGCGTCTACATGTGTATTAAGGCACTTTAGCTATTTGCACCTAAATTTGATACCTGTTTTTGCAGATATCAAATTTAGGTGTGAATAGACTAAAATCATGGTCTACATGTGTAGATCTGTGCCCTTAATGCATGTTAAAAATGGCTAATGTTCCTTAAATGGGCTTGTGTAGATGCACTCAATATGTCCCTTAAGTCTTTTCAGGACTTACAATTTCAAATGCTCTGAAAGGGGGTGGAGGGGAGTTGTGGCCAGGAGACATTAGGCTTAGTAGACATATTAGCAGTAAAATTGGAGGGCCTTTTCATCTCTGTTACTGAGAAAGAGTAAATCTCAGTTCTTCATAAACATCATCTTTAAAAGCTTTTGTTCCAATGATATTTGTCACTTAAGAAAACTTGATTTAGTGGGGTGAGGGACAAACAGATATGTGGGAGCAATGGAAAGGAAATATTACCATCTAGATGAAGATTTTAATACAGATGTTTCGTGGCTAAAAACACCCAAACCACTTTTTGCTTTTATTAATTCAAACTCCGAGTCATTAAGACTTTCTCTTCTCATAATGTTGTTCCTTTCCTCCCACCCCTTTCCCTTCTTTAAACTCTAGCCTTACAAAGCACATCTATTTTCTTCTGATACTAATAAGGGGTTTCTTTAAGCAGTCTCTTTTTTATAGATTGTGCGTGAGAGTGTCAATTTGATGCTTATAAAGAGAAAGTTTAATAGCAGTGCCTACACCAAGACACAAAGCAGACAAGCACTGGGCAAGCTTCCCATAGTCAGCTCTGTCCATGCACCTTCAACCCTCTCCTACTGGTTCATCCTGGTCTCCCACATAGCTCTGCCACTAAAGCATACTCAAGAATGACAACATACCTTGCTGTTGCATTGCTAGTTCTCTGTACAGATCTGGATCTGTTGGTCATGGTCTCCAATTCTCCCCACCACCTCCAGAATTCTAGCCCTTTGGTCAGGTTTGTCTTTGGTTTTCTTTTTGAAGTCTAATCCAAGGCTGCTGTACTACAGTTTGATTATTTTCCTTTGCATATACAGTTATGAAACTAATGGAGGATTTGCTTACTTAGATTTGAGTTATGATCACAATAATAAAGACATATACTTTATTCCTTCTCCCTGTTGTGATCCGCATGTTCCAGTCAACATCTCATTGCTAGTTTCACTTGGAAGACAACAACAAAAATGACAAAATGAGTATCTGTTCCTTTTTTGTAAAGAAGGGGTAATATCTAGTTATTGACAGTGAGAGTTTACAAAACCAGAAGGAACCATTGTGATCATTTAGGCTGATCTCCTGTAAAACACAGGTCATCAGAATGCCCTGGATTAATTCCTGTTTGAACTAGAGAAAACATCCAACTACCATCCCTAATGATGGAGAATCTACCCTGACCAATGGCAAGTTGCTATAGGAAGTAAATTAACCCAACTTTTAAAACATTGCATTTTAGTTTGAGATGGCAATTTTTTATTTTTAGTTACAGTCAATGGATCTAGTTATCCCTTTGTGGGAACTTAAGGATTAATTCTTACAAGGTTATTGGCTTTTTTTCAAAAAATAAAACTTGATTCTCTTTCATTCTAAGAAAAAATTAAATGCTTAGCTCAGAGCAAAAAACCCCCAACTGTTCTCACTTTTTTCCCGTTTGAATTATTCCTTGTTGGTTTGTTAACTGATGAGATAATTCTTAAAACAAAACATGAAATGCATCCTTCATGAGACCGTACATAGCTCAGTTCCTTTCTTGTAGTAGAGAGCAGTTACCAAGCCAAGCAGACTCATTTAACTCCCATGGTGCTACTCCAGTCCTCCTGGAGACAAAAGGATTCAGAGCCTGGTACAATGGAAATGAAGTTACTGGTCCCATTGACTCTAGCTGTTCATCTAGGTTTATAAGTACAGCACCATTCCAGTCGAATGTTGTGCTATAAAATTCAACCAGCTCACACCCAAAATATCGACTGGATTCTCATCTTCTTTCCCAATGGCATAAATCCAGAGTAACCATCAAAATCAAGAAAGATATTAAACTGGTACAAGTGAGTCATGATTACAGGGTATTTTAATTTGTTTGGTCTTGTTTTTCAAAGGAGTAAAATTTTTCTAAAGAAAAAGCAGATTATTAAATATTTGAATGCAAACCATTAATGGGCACAGGCAGTTCCCCATTGCCATGTAATCCTCCATCACTCACTATTACCCTTTTTACACTGCCCACACAAATTTTGTTTTGTGCTGTAATGGAAATGCACTGTTGGATTTCTCCTGTTGATTTCATATGTTTATAGTATAATGCACAGAACTGATTTTTGAAAAGAACATGGTTCCACTGTACATCAAATTGTGTCAGACTTCAACAGTTTTTCCTCATACTGCAATAAGTTGGTGGAGAAGAAGAATTTGCTTATGGTTGGGGTGAAATGATTGATCTGTTTTTGTATGGTCTGAAATGTGTAGATTATAGGGTATTGTAGGTTTCTGTACGTGTATGTAGAGCTTCCTAGTTTGTATTTAACTGCATTTTGTGGCAGCTAACATAAGCAGTTTTTAATTTTCTTTGTTGGTAACTATAATAATATATATTTGAATTTCAACATATTAAAAATGGATCCTTTGAATAGGAATGGAAATTCGGAATCTCTTAGTGTTTGGATACTTCAACCTTTGCAAGTAGCTGTACATAATAGCTGTACTTCAGAGCCCAGACTACAGACACTTAGACTGGAAATCGTTGTAATCGTTGGCAGTCTTTTGATACAAGGATGACAGTCTTCCTATAAATAGGGAAATCATAGATATGATTAGATGATTGAAAAGGCCAATCTGAGATCTGTATGTTCAACAACAGATATGGCAAATAGTTTTGGGAAGAGGTGGTATGTTCTGGGGATGTCAGGTCACAGCTTTTTCCCTTTCTGTCTTTCATCTAGCCATCTCCATAGCAAGATGAGTTTGCTCAAAATAGTAAATGTTGTACCTCACAGTACCACTGGGGACTGGAAATAATATATTTTAAGCAGTTATGACAGTTAACCATTGGAACAGCTTCCCAAAGGATATAATACATATTCTCTCGCCTGACGCCTTTAAATCAGGATCAGATGGGCTTTCTAACAATATTCTGTAGATCAGCAAATAATGTGCTTCATGCAGGAATTACTGGGTAAAGGTCTATGGCCTATGCTAGATAGGATATCAGTCTAAATAATCAGAATGGTCCTTTCTCTGCTTAACAGCAATGAATATGTGGAATCCCTATACTTCCCCTTCTGAAGTTTTTTAAACACCTTATGAACTAATGAATTACTCCATACAATTCCCTTCTGAAGTAGGCATATTATCTCATTTTACAGCTGAAGAAACTGAGGTACAGAGAATCATGGATCATGTTTTGAAAGGTGGACAGTAATTCTGGTGGCCCCCATTTTTGTGTCCCTGTTTTGTGCCTCAGTGGGCATGTCTATACAAGATATTACCGGATAATGGTTACTGAACACTTATTTAGTACTTCTCTAAGCAAATACACACACCATTTTCTGTATTCAGTGTCCTGTGCCTCCCCCTCTGGCACCTCAGAAGCCACCACCCAGACAAAGCCCATGATGCCAGGCTCCACACAGACGGAGCCTGGCTCTTGGCTGCGGGGGCTGCCTGTCACTATTTCAGGCTCTGGGGCCCAGGAGCATGGCTATCTCCCCTTGTGAGGTCTGCTCCCTACTGGGGTTTCTGGCATGCCAGCTGGAAGAGCTCCAGGCTTCAGTCCAGTGACTACATGCCATCAGGGACTGTGAGCAGGAGATAGACTCCTACTGCCAGGCCCTTCTTCCCCAGGAGACAGAAGGTAGACCATGGTCTCCCTCTAGGACAAGCAAGAACTTGGGGACCTCCCATTCTGTCCAGCCAAGGGAATGGACCGAGGTGGTCAAGGGCCTCAAGGCCTCCTGCAAGGTCCTGGCTCCACTGGAGCTTTGCAACAGGTATGAACCTCTTGCAGCCTCAGTGGAGCCTGCTAAGTTGCCAGCTCCCGCAGGCAACACGGGCTCTACTGTAGCTACTGCCTCCGCTTTCCCCAAGACAAAACATAAAGTGTTTGTTGTGGGAGACTCCATCCTGAGGGGGAAATCTGCCACCCTGACCCCTTAGCCTGGGAAGTTTGCTGCTTCCTAGGATCCCGTATCTGATTCATTGTGAAGAAGATCCCTAAGCTCCTCCAGCCCACTGACCACCATCCTATGCTCCTTATCCATGTGGGCACCAGTGACATGGCTCAGAGCACTCCCAGCCAGGTCATGAAGCACTACAGGGATTTGGGAGTGGGGCTAAAGGGTTTGGGGGTACAGGTGGTGTTTCCTTCAATTCTCCCAGTCTCGGGCTATGGGCTGAGGAGGGAGAGGAGGATCCAGATAGTGAACCAAAGACTGTGGCGCTGGTGTCATTGGGAAGGCTTTGGCTTCCATGACCACAGTCCATTCTTTGGTGAGAGAGGCAGTGAGTTGCTGGGAAGAGATGGCCTCCACCTCTCTTCCCTGGGGAGGAGGCTCTTCTCAGCCAGACTGGCTGACCTGCTCCACCAGGCTTTAAACTAAGCCCGCTGGGGGTCAGGGGCGGGGGCACTATTGCCACTGCTGGCCAGCTGAGCAACCCTTGCAAAGCCAGAAGGCCAAGGCACTTAAGGGGCACTCCTGCCCCAGCCCTGGAACAATCTGTAGGCAAGGCTAGGGCCCCCAAAGGGACACTTGCCTGCCTGTACACAAATGCCAGGAGCTTGGGGAATAAGCAGGAGGAACTTGTCCTCCTGCTTAACACAAATAATTGTGATGTCATTGGGATAACAGAGACCTGATGGGACTCCACCCATGACTGGATCATAGGTATAGATGGCTACACCCTGTACAGGAGAGATCGAGTGGACAAAAGGGGTGGGTGTGTAGTTCTTTATGTCAAGGAGAGCTATGTGTCCCTACAAGCGGATATTGGTGACCAGGGTGGACAGCTGAAGACCTTCTTGGTTAAAAGCTGTGGGGAACATGGCACAGGGGACACAATGGTGGGAGGCTACTACAGACCTCCCACCCAAAGTCAAGAGATTGACCAGGAGTTCACCAGGGAATTGGCTGAGGCTGCATGCTCCCAGTCCTTGGTTGTCATGGGAGACTTCAACTACCCAGACATCTCATGGGAAGACAGCTTGGCTAAATCCAAGTGGTGGCAAAGCCTCCTCTCATGCATGGATGACCTCTATCTGACACAAGAAGTCTATGGGCCAACGAGAAGTAAAGCACTGCTCAACCTGGTACTGGCAACCGGGGATAACCTAATCAGCGACCTAATGATCAATGGGAGGCTGGGTGACAGCGACCACGAGCTGATCACCTTCACCATCTGCCATAAAGCTGGCAAGTCAGTCAGCAATACAGAAGTCCTCAACTTCAGGAAAGCTAACTTTGACAACTTCAGGAGGCTTGTCAGTGAGGCTCTAAGGGTCCATGACCCCAAGGGGAGGGGAGTTCAGGAAGAGTAGTTGCTCCTTAAGGGATTGATCCTCGATTCACAAGCTAATGCTATTCCATCTCAGAGAAAAGGCAGAAAAAGGGCACAACAGCCCTCTTGGTTATCCAGGGAACTAATGGACCTACTGCAGCTAAAAAGAAA
>NW_017728931.1:49497715-49498675 GCF_001723895.1 Crocodylus porosus | reverse complement strand
CCTGCATCATAGCTCAGCACCTGCATGGATCTTTGAGAACTCGTGGTGCTCTGGTGTAGTGCCAGAAGATGGGAAGAAGGCCAATGTGGTTCCTATCTTCAAGAAAGGGAGGAAAGTGGATCTGGCAAACTACAGGCCCATCAGCCTGACCTGTATCCTGGGGAAGGTCTTAGAAAAGATTATTAAAGAGGCCATTCTAAATGGACTGGCCGATGGCAACATCCTGAGGGATAGCCAGCATAGGTTTCTTGCGGGTAAGTCTTGCTTGAACAATCTTATTTCCTTTTATGGCCAGGTGACCTATCACCTGGACAAAGGAGAGGAGATTGATGTCATATATCTTTACTTCAAAAAAGCCTTCGATCTGGTATCCCAGGATCACCGCTTGGCAAAACTGGCCAACTGTGGCCTCGGGTCCACCACAATCCACTGGCTGGGAACTTGGCTCCATAGTCAGACCCAGAGCATGGTGGTTGATGGAAGTCAATCGTCATGGTACCCTGTGACCAGTGGGCACTCCCAAGGCTCTGTCCTTGGACCCATGTTGTTCAACATCTTCATTAATGATGTGGACATTGGAATCAGAAGCCGACTGGCCAAGTTCACCAATGATACAAACTTTGAGGTAAAGCATCCACACCTGAGGACAGGAATGGGATCCAGGCTGACCTGGACAGGCTCAGTAAATGGGCAGATGAGAATCTGATGGTGTTTAACACCGAAAAATGCAAGTTTCTCCACCTTGGGAGGAAAAACCTGCAGCATCCTTATAGGCTTAGCAGCGCTGTGCTGGCTAGGGCTATATGGATATAAACTCCTGCAAGACTGTTTCAGGCTGGACATAAGGACAAAGGGCAGGAAGTCATCTGGGGTCATAGGATCCCAGCAAGATAAGCATCCAATTTACTCTTGAAGGTGTTCGATGTAGGTGCTTGAACCACCTCCGCTGGCAGACTGTTC
>NW_017728931.1:49491435-49497704 GCF_001723895.1 Crocodylus porosus | reverse complement strand
GAGGATCGCTTCCTTGAGAAGCAACCACTCTTCTTGAACTCCCATCTCCCTGGGGTCATGGTCCCTAAGGGCCTGACTGACAAGCCTCTTGAGCTTGTCAGAGCTTGACTTGGTGATCTTCCGAGGTCCCTTCCAGCCCTAATGTATATGAAATCTATGAAAATGGTGGCATGGGGTGCTTTAACTAAAGCTTCTTCAATGAGCTTTAGTTAAAGTGCCCCATCACCATTTTGAAGTGCAGGGATGCTGAATACATGTGACACCGAGGCTGTTGGAGTGTGCTAATTAGCATGCAAGTAAGTCTGCTCCAAAACAGCATATATAGAGCACTTTGAATTAGTAGATTTCAAAGCTCTGCAGAAAGGAAATCTACATCATTACCCCCATAGCTATAGTGAGACATAGGAAGAGAAGTGATGTCCTAAACATCACCCTGATAGCTAGTAGCTGAACCAGATCCAGAACCCGAGTCTCCCAAGTATTCCTTCAGAGCTCTGTCCCCCAGATTGCATTGCCTCTCACATATGAGCTATCCAAGCACAATGTGTAACCATCCTATTCCTGTGCAGTAGCATACATAGTCAGTGGTCTTATGGAAGTTCTCCATGTCCTCGATGGATTTTTGACTTACTGGTGGCAGGGGAAGGAAGGGAAGGGAAGCAGGACTGGGAGGTGCTGAAAATTATCGCTACAAATTGAAAACAGGTAGACAGGCTTACTCCTCTCCATCCCCCATGCATCTATACCCTTTGAAGTCAAGCACTTCCCATCAACCTCCAGAAACACATGCACAGATTAATTATATAGGTTTCAACAATACATTTAACTTTCTTCCCCACATCCTTGTGACAAGATGTTTAGCAGAATTCACGAATTTGTTGGAAACTGGCAGGCGGTGCTGTGAGCACTTCTGCCATGGCCTTGAGCTTGGACTTCTGCCATGGCCTTGAGCTGTCAACTATGTGCCTTAGCACCTGCACAACCCCAGCTACCATACCTTACTACAAATGTAAAATAGCAAATCATGAACATTTTGAGAAGAGAAGCATGAAAATTTCAGGTTTGAATAAGGGATTTGCAACATAATGGGGTCAAAATACTGGTCTGGCTCCTCATGTACTGGTCTGAGCCTCCAAGGACAGAGCTGAGTTCCTGCTTCAGTTATAGATGTCCTGTGGGACGTTGCATAAATCATGTAACCCTGAGCCCAAGGGCTGAAGTACAAAACTGGATAATACACTTACCCTCAGATGGAGTGCAGTGAGGCTAAAAATTCATTCATGATTAGGAGGCTACAGTTATGAAGCTCATGTCAGTGTCTTGACAGATAGATTAGAGCCCTCTTTATCTCTTTGGTAGTTCTGCCAGGCACGGCAGTTTTCTACAAAGTGCTTATACACATGGTATGTCTGCAGCATGTTTTTGGCTTTCTCCCTTGTCTAGATGCCCCAGCCAAGTTTTCTGATCAGTGATCAATAGTCACCAGACTAACGATGGGACAAATGCATGCAGCGGCAGATTGCAGTGGCTGTGCTCAAGCCGGCTATGCTCAAGCATGAACGTGCTTTGCAAACAGAGCTGGCAGCAGAAGGAAACAGACTCTGTTCACCCAACTGAGCTACAGTTTCTCTCCGTGAGTTTCACATTTCAGTAATTTCTGTGCCTGGGCAAGGCATCTGGAAGTACTGCCAACTGGTAATAGATCACGCTGGTTTTCAGCATGGTCACCAGGGAAAGGGGATCTCACCCTGGCTGAGAAGAAATGTAAGCATTCTCAAGGCAATTCTTTGCCCTCTTGAACTCCACGTCAAGGTCCTTCTTTGGTGCTTTGTCAGACTTAGAGGTTAGGGAAGGCCAAGGAGAGAGAGAGAGAAAAAAACCAAACCTGAATTCAGTGGTACCAGACCCTATCCAGCCAGTGGATATGCCAGAAGAATTAATCTCTTTTTCAGGTGGTATTCTGTACCCAGATCCAGGTCCCACAACCCTCTCAGGTCGGGGCAAATTAGCCCATGTGGGGTCCCGCCCCCACTCTGATCTGACTCAGGCCCAAAAAGGCTGCCACTGCCATTGGTGGTTGCCCCAGTTCGCCCCCCTCTAGGGACAGCCCTATCTCTACCACAGCACTACTTTCCATAGAGCAGCTAGAGAGCAGCCGCCAGAGGACTCAGCTAATGGCCACGTGCCTCCAATGGAATTCCACTGCTGAGGTGGATATGGCACCATGTAGATCTAGAGTAGTAGCTTCATATAGCTTACGAGGTCCTGCTCTTATTCAGCCTACACATTCTTCGTATTAATATCTTCCATTTCTTGTAGTGATGCTTTCCTAACTGCAATAGATAATTCCTTCTCCGCTCTGGAGTTTATATCTTTATATACCTTTACTACAATAATTACTACTTGTGTTGCAATAGCATGTAGGACCCCCTGGCATAGATAGGGCTCCATTGTGCTATACAAGTGATTTATGATATCACTTATTTAGTCAAAGTATATGTATTTTGTTCTGATTTTTCTTCAAGACCATCTCTCTCTCCCCCCTTCATTTCATAGCTTTTTGCTCCTTCCTTTCTCTCTCCGCAGTTACCTACCATCTTTGGTTTAGCTTAATTCACTTCTAAAGGTAAATTAAGTTAAAACTATTAAAAACTACTTTAATTCTAAACATATGTATCCACACAGGAATTTAATGCAGCCTAACTAATCCACTTTCAACTCGCATATCTTTGTTAATTTGAATGAATTTTCTTGAGCATTCCTGTATTGACAAGCCCTTCATTATTTCCTTTTTTCCTAGTTACTTTATTATCCTGGTATTAAGGGCATCCAAAATTGATACAAGTATTCCAGGCTCATTCTCACTAGAACCATGTTTATTATTATTAGCTCTGTGATCTTTGACATGGCATGTGTGTATGCAGCCCAGAATCTGCTGTGGCTTTTTTCTGTGCTATTGTATAACAAATGCCCATCTAATGTTAGTAGTAGCTACAGATTTCATTAATGTGCTACTCTTATAGAGACTTGATAGAGATATTAAATAAAAATCACCCCTGCTAGCAACCTAATTCTTGTAGCAAATGCACTACACACCCACATGGCTTAAAATCAATATCCTGTCATTTATCATCACCCTTTGTTTTCAGCCCATGTGATTGCTTGTTTCCTGGTCCATGGGAATCAATTTTGTGCATGAGTTTTTTCAGAAGACACTATAACACGTCTTGATGAAAACAGGATAAAATGCTTGTCACGGACCACTTCTTTGAAGGCCCAAACCGCTTGGGACAAGGGATTCAGGGGTTAATCTAGAACAGGAGCTCTCAACATAGCTGTTATGATCCTGATGTTGGGGAAGGAATGGTGCATAGGTATCAGCGGGTTGTAAATCACTCTACATGTTCTCATATATTGCTAAATGGGAGGAAAGTCCTGACTGAATGCCAGAAGTAAGGCTTATAAACAAGGTATAGTATGGAATTCTTTCACTATGACCTTATGCTTTCCTGGTCCATTTAAAGTTTCTTACCTTATAGTCTTACTGTAGGCCTTCTGGACAATAACACTCTTTTCTAAAATCTTTTCACAATTCCCAGCATTACGGGAGAGATAATCCTTGATGGAGGCTACTAGGCATTACTGCAGTATAAATAATAAATAATATAGTAAAGGGAATTCTAGTATAGGAAATGCTGAGGGCCAGTGCTCTAGAATGAATACCTAATCCTTATTTTGTCTGCTTAAAGCACTCAGCTTTTCTCCCTGTTTTGTCTGTATTATATGTAAGACTAGCATGTTATCCGAGGACAGATTAAGTTAAGCTCACTTTCTTCTCCCAAGTGCCCATTTCTAATAAATAGAAAACAGTCCTAAGGTTAGAGAAATTGAAAGACAAGATTTAGTATGAGCACTTAAAACTCTGGTCCAAGTTCAGTGCAAGCAATAATGGATAATACTCATACAGGAAGGAGTATACAGCATGCCTTTATTGCAGAAGTAAAGAAAAGCTTCTCTGCAGGAGAAAAACCTGTAAAGATAACTTCTAGAGTATAAAAAGGTTTATTGGTCCATATTTCAAAGGATACTAGCAAAAGTATTACTAACAGACTTGCACAGTCTCATCAGTCTCTCCTAGATACCAAGAACCTTTCACTTTATGAAACAAGACCCCTTTGTGTTGAACACCATGAAAACAAGACCATTCTTGCCTCAAGACTTACATGAAAGTAACTTTCTCCAAGTAAATGCTTAGTCAGATGGTTTGACATATCTCCAGATGATCACTTTCATTTCTCTTCATCAGTTGAATCAAGGAAGAAATATGAATGAAAAGCCAAATCCCATTCTGACTATTAGGGCTGCTCAAGATCCAGAAAGACCATAACTGAGTCTGGTTTTGTAAAAAAACTTTCATCTTAGCCATAAGTTTAAGGTCACTTGAAAAGCAGCAAGGAGTAGGAGGATCCTTCTGCCTTTTGTCTTAATTAATTTTCAGGCAAGATGGAATAGGATTATACATAGATGCCATGTAGGTGGAATAGGATTGGTGCTCCCGCCTTCCAAAGATATATGAGCATGGGACTGGAAAGGACATCCCGGCCAAAGTCCTATCCCTTACATTTTCAGGCAACCATTTGCCCAAATGGGTATAGAAAAATGCTCACTTGGCCTCTCTTACATCACATCCACAAGACATGAGATTTAAAAAGTACCCACCAACAAGTTACGGGAGGAGAACAGAAGAGACAAGGATTCTGTCAACTTATAGGTAGTAACCTGGGTGTGGTGAGAGATTTCTGAGGTAAAATATAATTGACTATAATTATAGTCATCTAATCCTAGTTAGATGACTATGTACCAAGCCATCAAACCAAACTAAACAACCCTTCCCCTCCCCCAGCAACCCTTGTCGATTGATTTCAATGGCAGGGGTAAGGAGATAATCCCT
Source organism: Crocodylus porosus (assembly GCF_001723895.1). Classification (NCBI taxonomy): domain Eukaryota; kingdom Metazoa; phylum Chordata; order Crocodylia; family Crocodylidae; genus Crocodylus; species Crocodylus porosus. Next base: position 49,492,753 of record NW_017728931.1, on the reverse strand, counting down.
CTTTGACCCCAAATCTACCCATCAGTTGACACTGAATGCATTAACAAGACATATTAGGTATCCTAGAGCATTTGCTAGACCATCCTAGTACAGGGGAGGATCCAGGAGGGTGGACCAGGGGGAGGAGGGTGCTGTGGTGCAGTTGCACCCTCCCCTTTGATTCCTGCTTTACCTAAACTTCAAAACTGACTGCCTAGGAGGGAGAGCAGCATTTCTTTTCAGGCAGTGCTAAGGGAGGCAATTGCCATCATGGCTCATTATAATGTACCTGCTTTCTGCTAATGTCAGGTACTGATGACCCTCTCTCCTTTTTAATGGCCTTGGTCTTCCATTAATAAAGTTATCCTTTCTTTTGCAGTTTTGGTGTTGTCCGGGAGTTGCCCGGACTGGGAGACCCAGGGAAGCCCCTTCACCCCAGAGCCAGGGGGTGGAGCGAACACTCACCTGCCGTAGGGCCCTGGATGGCCCGGCCCACTTAAAGAACGGCCCAGAGTCAAACCCAGAGAGGAGAGCTGCGGGACCGGAAGTGCCAGGACGGACGCCGGCTGCCGGCAGGACAGCGGAGGGGTGGATGCACGCCACCCGACACGGAACCCGGATGTTCTGGGGCAGCGGTAAGACACCCCTGGGGTGATCCGCGGAGGAGCGGGGGTTCGGCAGAGAGTCGACTGTTGAGGGGTTGCAAGGGCACCAGGTTCCGGTGGGGGCAGAGCGGAGGAGAGCCTTAGGACCCACCAAGGTGCAAGGACCCCAGACGGTGACCCAGCTAAGAGAGGACAAAGGAGGGGCATGAGGCCCTTCCCTTGGAGAGGCACCAGCGGTAGGATCGGACTTGGAGGAGGAGACGAGTGGAACTCCTTGCACCAAGACCAGAAGCCTCTGGGACATTGTTCCCCAGCACTTCTGGTAGGATCAGATGGACGTTGACTTATAGAGCGGACAGGACATTCCCCGGAGGCACAGGCGAGGGTGTAGGGGTGGAGGAGCCCTCAATTAGCTCAGGGACCACCAGTCCCAATTTTGGACAATTTTGTACGCACTGTACAAAATTCCACTGAACCGTGGAAAACATCAAGGTCGTGGCAGGCGAGCTCAGCGTGTGCAGACTGAGAAAGAGAGGGGATTGGCTATGAAAAGAATGGACCTTTGAGTAACATGGCCAGATGATTGATAGTCCCGTTCACAGGTGTCTGTTAGCCATTCCTGGTAATATCTCTCTCCTGCAGTCTGTTTTTAGTTCTAGTAGGAACATGGGGTGGAGACACAAGTGTAGGTCCCCTCTGTAACTGAGAATGCTTTGCAGGAAGCATTCTGAGTT
>NW_017728931.1:49489805-49491424 GCF_001723895.1 Crocodylus porosus | reverse complement strand
TGTTGGATCACCAGCTATAAACCACTTTCTGTGGCCAGATCAGGTGAACGTTGTCACTTCTCTCTGTGCCCATGGACTCAGGGGAACATTAACTCAAGTGTCAAAATGATTGATAGTTGAATATACTGTCAAGATGCTCAAGAAGGCTAGATATATTTTTATGCATCTGAGTAAGAGATTTACATTTAACTGCAATGACTAAAGGACTTATAAAATCATACCTTTTGGCTACTTTTGTCTAGGTTGTGTTTTTTAGATTTAGCATATAATCTAGCAAATTACTGCACATTCTAATAAAGTTATATTCATTTTTGCTTTGATCATAAACTGAATAATACAGCATTAGGCCACCAGCATATTAGTAAAGCTTCTAAGGTACAGACAGAAATGTAACTTCCTGGCCTAATTCATCATGCTTCACAGAAAGTGCTATGAGTTAGACTGACCTGCCGACCCAGCAGACATTAGCTATTAGGTCGGAAGGGTGGGGGATTGAGTTCCAATTTGAAGCTGATCCTGTCTGCAGTCTCTTTCCCTAGCCCTACCCCCTCTCTCCCAGCTCAGGATGGGAAAGGGAGAAGGCAGGGAGTACTTGAGTGGAAGGCACGGGTGGATTGGAGCCCTTCACCTTGGAGGAGATCCAGTCCGCCTGTCCCCACCTCCAGTGTGGCTGGTCTAATCCCAGAGTGGATCTCCTTCTCCCCCTCCCATCCTGAGACAGCACCAGGGTCAGAGCTGGGCTGCTTCAGGCCAGCCACCAGAGCAGACAGAAGTTAATGAAGGTGCTTCACTTTGGAGCACTTTCATTTGAACCGTTTTATAATGAGGGTTATTTTGTTTCATGATAGGAGCACTCTGCAGCCATGCTCTTCTGTCTGGGTATGGCTGTAGAACACTTTCAAGGGGGTGATCACATGACAAACACAATTTCTGTCTGCACCTCTAGTTTCTTTTTATCTAGTGAAAAATGTATTTCTGCTACCACAGGTAGAAAAATGCATCCAGAATTTGCATTTCTGATCCCTTCAGAGATACTGAGATTTCCTTTCAATTAGAATTAGACCCACACTGAAACTCTGGAATGAGACCTCCTTAGACTTCACGAAAGCTCTGATTCTGAACTTCATGGTTCAAAGCACAGTCAAGGTGTTCAGTTTTTCTTGACATTTCCTTGAAACTTATCTGTCTGTCTTCATCTCCATCTTGGCATGTTAAAGTATGTATATACATTTTCCCAGTTGTCTGAGGCAGGGGTCACTTTTGCTGTCAGACTATTTATTGAATAAAACTGATGCTTTTTTCCCCATTTTCTCAAGATAGAGTAAAAAAATGTACAGAAGCTCCCAGAATAGGTATGCTGGTTTCTAGGTAACATGGTCCCCTGGGAATAGGCAAGGAACATCAGCTTTGGAAAACAAAGGTTAATTTTGAGGAGGAGTCTGAGAGAGAGTTGGAATTAAAATATAATATTAATCTTTAAAAAATGCCACTGTTGTACGAGATGTTTAAAGACTTCAGTGGGTTTGTACCAAAAAATAAATAAATTAATTAAAAAAAAAAAAAAAAAAGGCAACACTCTTTTGGAGTTCTCCCCTCTACCCCTCCCTCCCAAGTTTGCA
>NW_017728931.1:49483935-49489705 GCF_001723895.1 Crocodylus porosus | reverse complement strand
TTTAAATAAATTAATTAAAAAAAAAAAAAAAAAAGGCAACACTCTTTTGCTGATGTCCAGGGAAGATTTTTTGTACACATGTCCAAAGCTCTTTAGATTTTTCTCAGGAGAGAAATTAAAAACTATTTGCACAGAGTAGGGTTTCTCTATGAAGAAACTCCTATAAGAGTTTTCACAGAGGGTCTTTACCTTCCCTGGTCCTTCAGGTGCAGGCCTGCGCATTCTGCAAACTTAGTGGCTTGGTTGTCAGAGAAAAGCATCTCCCCACCAGGGTCACCCTTTCAGGCTGACCTGATGTTTCAGATGTCCATTTGTAGCCTATGAGAGCTCTGGACTACTTAGTCTCTAAAGTGCCACCCTGTCCTACCTTCTGCTATTCAGGCTGTGACCTTGGTGCTTCTCACCTCTTCTAACATGCCTAAGGCCATCACCTTCACATATTTTCATAGACCACAACGTTACTACGTAATTACAACATTATGCCAGAGGAAGTGCAATGCTCCCAGCCTGGGGTTTTTAGCTGTATCTCTGTTTGCAGTCTATTCAGAAGCAAGCTATGCTTAACCACTCCTTCTCAAAGAAATTTAAAAGAGTTGTAGAAATTGCCAATAGATACTGAAAAACAAAACAAACAAAAACAGAGATCAAGAGAGTTTGCTATAAATTTTCTGGACTTCTTCAAAAGTGGTTTTACCATAGTAAAAGTAACCATAAAATTTCAAGGTAACACATTGTCACTGAGCTAAGTAGAGCTAGAGAGAGAGAGAAATAATCTGAGAAACATCTGAGCAAGCAGCAAGAAGCTATTATTTTCTAAACTCAGTAGTAACTATCTCATGCCATGCACCTTACCAGAACCTGATTCTCAGGAAGTGAGGACTTCCTGCTCTCAAGGGGGCTCAGTTTGCACACCCATAAATATAGCCAATCCAAAGGCATTGGTCACCCTTGAAATCTTATGATTTTCTTTCCTCTGAGGAATATGCTTTATGCTGCTCCTTAATGGATGCTAAGCTTACCCCTGCCTTTGTTGATCAACAGTTCTGGGGACTGAGGCAGGAACATCTCAAAAACCTGTTCCTTTGAGAGGCACCTGGAGTGGCATTAGCCAGTTCTGAAACTGGGTAATTAATTCTTCTTCTTCACTGGTGAGAGAATAGGGAGCCTAAAATGGAACGATCCTGGGGCTTCCTGATAAGCCTCAAGAAGAGAGGGCTTTATTTCTTTAGTGAGAGTACCATAGCACTGCACAGGAGTCAAGAGAACTACTGTTCATATTCTCTTTTTCTTGGCTTGAAGTGGCTGTGAGTGGTCTACTGGAGCACAGTTGGTACTGATATATTAGGAGCAGTTTGCTGTGAGACCCATTTGCAGCTTTTGTGAAGCCGCTTTTGTCAAAAATGGTAGGTTTACTGATTTTCCAGGTCTGCTAAATCAAACTTCCCTGGTCTCTCTTTTCCTATCCATGGTCTCTTATTGCTACCATTGGGGTTGGAATCCACTGCTCCTTCAGCCAGTAAAGTTGAAGTATTTTATTTCCTATCATGTCATAGGTAAACAGTAAACAAGGGTTTATGCGTTCAATTCCTGGGTGGCTAATAGCATGCTACTAGGTCCATGTGTCTGCATCTGAATACTAGTAGTTTTGTTTGCAGAGGAATCCTGTAGTTCCCACTGCAGATGAGAGCCATACATGCTCATTAGTTTCTTGTAGTCAGGCCATTTACATAGTCTCTAAACACAGGCATAAGAGCCTCACTGTGGGAACCCAGATTTGACAATGGTAACCTTGGACTTCTTTCCACTCCTCTCTAGTCTGCTCCTTGGAAAATGTTTCAAATCTATGTGGGTGAATCTTTGTATCATTTTGCAAATTCACATATCTGGCAGCAGGAAAACAAATTAGAGAGCTCTGAAGTGGGTCTGAGATGGATCAGCTGCTCGCAAATGTTCCTTATAAGTATATTGAATAAGCTAGACAAGCCTTAAAATTCAGTTAAGAACTAATGACATTTCATTAGCATCCTTCAAAAGACATGACAATTTCAGAAGGTTATTTTAAATCCCAAATGGTGAGACCAATAGCAATACCAGCTGAGTCCTCAAGCCTGAACAACACTCTCTAGTTCTTCCCCACCCCTACACCTCACTGGGGACAGGAATGGAGCTGTGACAGCAGAACTGACTTATGTCTGACTGTTATCCTCATTGTACCTTAAATGAGTCCTGGGCTGGGCTGCAGCCCTTTAGCCCAACACTTAATACAAAATGGCCTTCAAGCCACTGTTGCCCACTATGGTAGGTTCATTCCAGGAAAGGGGGGATTTTTTGCTGGTGTAGACCTGGTATAACAAATGCAGTTGAACCTGACTTCCTTCTAGCTGGTGTAGGAGGGGGGCTGGACACCCTAAGCATCAAACATCAGTTGTAGCAGCTCTTCAGAGCTGTTGATGACTGGTACCAAATAGAACAGCTATTGTAATTTAGAGTGTGGGGCTAAGCCTGTCCTAGTTTGCCCAGGATTTGAGAGATAAGAATGGCTTACATCTATCCTTGCCTTCCACCCCCATCCTGAAGTGTGCTGTGCATTCCTTGCCCATAGCCAAGCATCTGTACCCTTCCCTCCAGCTAGAAGGTCGGTAGGTACAGGCTGTACAATTGCACTAGTTTGTTTCCTGCCTACAAACAGACAGCCATTTATATTAGATGCAAGCTTTGTGCCTGTGTCAGGGGGGAATATGGTTTGGAATAGAGAGACCATTCTGTTTCATAAATCTATAGAGCAGAAGCCATCAACCTTTCCTTGCCCTAGTGACCCCCTCTTTGTGATGGTTCCAATGAATCAAGAATGAATGAAACAGCTCCCTTTAGGATTGTCTCTTTTTGCACAGTGTAATTGCCCCTACCCTGTCCCCAGAGTTGGACTGGAAAACCTGATCAGTCTCAGATGCTGGGTCAAGTTGTACTCTGGGATTCTACGTCACAATCAGACACTCCGATGAGAACTGAGAATGAAAGAAAAATAAATGAAGTGCCAAACTCCTCACACCTCTCCCCCACCATGACAGAAACCAGACTTGTGCACAACTGGGGATTGTGGTACAAACTCACCCGGTGGCCCAGCAGGTTGAATAGCAATGATAACACCTGTGGTTTCCAATTTTATGGGATTCTCTGGGTTGTGCTGTTGCTGTGCTGTGTTTGTATTATACAGTGCAACCTGCTATGTCTGAAATTATGATGCAACAACAAATAGTATGCAAATAAAAGACAATCACACACACCACACCACAGGGGCTCTACCCCTGTAAGACAGAGAGCGCAACTGAAATAGCCTTCTCCACAAGGGGCCTCAAGCTTTGGAACTAGCTCACAACAGGAGCCAGGATCTCAGTTTTGGCCCCTTGGTACTCACATAGTAGAAATAACAAGAGATATGTATGTTGAGGGCCTTTCATTGGGAAACGAAGCTGAGTCAATACAACTATGAAGAAAATTCTGACCCCACCAATTTCATTTTTCACATATAAGGACTTCATCCACATGGGAACAAGTGATGTGGCCAGGACTAGTCCAGACCGTATCATGAGTAACTACAGGGCTCTGGGGGCCAGGCTGAGGAAGACAGGGGTGCAGGTGGTCTTTTCACCAATCCTTCAGTCAGTAGTCGAAGTAGGCATCATGTCACCTGTGTCAGTCAACCTGTGGCTCTGGAGTTGGTGCCATCATGCGGGTTTTGACTTCCTGGACCATGATCTGCACTTCCATGCAAGGGACTTCCTGGGACGCGATGGGCTTCATCTCTCCACAAAAGATAAGATGCTCTTTTCTTACAGGTTGGCTGACCACCTACATTGGGCTTTAAACTAAGTTCAATGGGAGATGGGGAGGCAGGAGATAGAGGGAATTTAGGACCTAAAATTCACAAGACATGCATCAGAACATCCTAGGTAAGTACTAAGGGGCCCATTGGGCATCAGGGCAGGGGCACACAAAACACATCATTCAAAGGGCTCAAGTGCCTCTATACTCATGCTAGGAGCATGGGGAACAAGCAGGAAGAACTCACACTCTTGCTTGTGGACAATAACTTTGATATAGTGGGGCTAACAGAAATCTGGTAGGACCCTACCCATGACTGGGCAGTATGCATTGAGGGCTACTGGTTGTACAGATGGGACAGGGTAGGGAGGAAAGGGGGGAGGGGGTTGCTTTCTATGTTAAGGAGCATTATACTTCTACCCCAATCAAAATGGGATCAGAGGAGGAGGAGAAAGTTGAGGCATTGTGGGTTAGGCTACATGGAGGTTGAGGGGAAAGGGACTTGATGGTGTGGGTCTGCTACAGACCACCACACCAAGAGGAAAAGCTTGACCTGGAATTCTTGAGGCAGCTCTCAGAGGCCATACGGTGTAGGGACGTGGTTGTCATGGGGGACCTAAACTACCCTGACATCTTCTGGGAGGAGCAGTCAGCTAAATCAAACCAGTCACGTAGGTTCTTAATCTGCATACAGGACCTTCACCTAATGCAGGAGGCCCCACTAGGAGGAATGCCCTATTGGACTTGGTGCTGGTTATGGGGGATGATCTGGTAGGGGAGCTTCAGATCTGTGGTCACCTTAGGGACAGTGACCACCATTCAATAGAATTCACCATACGGCATAGGGTGGGTAAGATAACTAGTAGGGTGGAAGTGCTTGACTTTAGGAAGGCTAACTTTAGTGTGCTCAGGGGTTTAGTCAATGATGCACTGCAGGATAGGAGTATTGGAGAGATGGGAGTCCTGGGTGGTTGTTCCTGAAGGAAGCGATCCTTTGGGCGCAAAGGGAGATGATCCCAACACTAGGGAAAGGGAGGGGAAGTGCCAAAAAACTTCCATGGCTAAACAGAGAAATCCAGGGGAGCCTAAGGGCAAAAAAAGAGGCATATAGGCAGTGGAAGCAGAGAGAAGCTACAAGGAGGAGTATACCTACTTGTCCCACACTTGCAGGGAGGCAGTTAGAAAGGCCAAGGCAACCATGGACCTAAGGCTAGCAACACATATTAAAAGACAACAAAAAGTCTTTTGTTTAAATATGTAGGGAGTAAAGAGGCAGCACAGGACCTCTACCAAATAAGCAGGAGCAATTAGGGACAGATAGGGGGGACAAGGCTGAGCTCTTCAATGAGTTTTTTGCCCCAGTGTTCTTGAAAAGAGTCAAGATAAGTCTCCTAATGGGTTTTTAGTTGGGCATCAGATGGACACCAGCCTACCAACTGTCAACACTGACTTGGTGCAGAGACACTTGAATGGACTGGGTGTGTTTAAGTCAACAGGTCTGGATGAGCTTCATCTGAGGGTACTGAAGGAACTGGCTGGTGCCATAGCAAAACCACTGGCATGGCTGTTTGAGTGCTTGTAGCACTCCTGTCAGATCCTGGAGGACTGGAAACAGGCCAATGTGGTCCCTATTTTTAAGAAGAGAAGGAAGGAGGATCCAAGTCATTATTGTCGCGCCCCATAACGCCGGTGCACCCTTGACCTGCGAGCCTGGGTTGGCACGACTGGCTTGGCGCGAGGAGGGGGATTTATGACTGGGCAGGTGCGTGATAACGGTGAACAGGAGTCAGGATGATTTAAACACAACGTGATGTTTTCAGAAAAGATTTATTTTACTTACACTTCTGATGGCTAGAGCGCAGGCAGTGGGGTTGATTTATTCATTCATTTACAGCATGCAGATATCATGTTACCCAGCATTTACAGGGTGGGTAAGACAGTTGCTTCC
>NW_017728931.1:49472896-49483775 GCF_001723895.1 Crocodylus porosus | reverse complement strand
CACTTGTGCTTTCTTTGTTTGCTCAGGTTTCATAAAAAAGCGGGGGTTATTTTTACTTGGGTGGTACTGGTTCTGTTTGGTCACAGGATGGCGCGCATAGTATATTTAATTAATTCTACAACTTCACTAAAGATAGCTAATTTCGTTACTATAGATACTTTATCTTTTGTGCTAGGCCGTCAAGGTCAGATTCTCTCTCTCTCTCATATGGAACTCAAGTAACTTGAAATGAGGCACAGACAGGGGTGTGTATATGCAACACTGTTAATACAGAGGCATAAATTACAACCACAGAGTTTGTTGTGTTGGCTTCTGACCCCTTGCCATCTGACCTTTTGCCATCGGCATCTGAAATCAAAGACTTTAATCTTTGACAATTATAAGCCAGTGAGTCTCACATCCATCCTTGGAAAAGTCTTTGAAAAGATTCTTAAAGATCATATTTGTGTAAGTCCAGTGGGAAAAATAATATAGCAGGGCAACCAGCATGGATTTGCAGCAGGAAGATCATGCCTGACTAATCTGGTTTCATTTTATGATCAGGTCACAAAATGCTTAGATGCAGGAGAGGTGGATGTCAGTTTCTTAGATTTTAGGAAGGCCTTCAATACCATATCTGATCCCATTCTCATAAATAAATTAAGAGGCTGTGACTTAGATGCTTATATGATCTGGTGAGTGGCAAACTGGCTTGGGGGTTACACTCAGAGAGTGGTAGTAGATGGTTTAGTATCAACCTGGAAGGATGTGGGTAGTGGGGCCCTGCAGAGCTCAGTCCTTGGACCTGTACTCTTCCATGCCCTCATCAGTGACTTGGATGTGGGCTTGAAGTATACTCTGTCCAAGTTTGCGGATGATACTAAATTGTGGGGTGAAGTGCATACTCCAGGGGGTAGGGATGATTGCAGGCAGACCTGGACAGGTTGGATAAGTGGGGAGAACACAATAGGATGCAGTTCAACAAGGACAAATGCAGAGTGCTAGGGTGTAAAAATATCCAGCACACCTACTGGCTGGGGAATGACCCTCTCAGCAACACAGAAGTGGAAAGGGATCTCAGAGTCATAGTGGACTGCAAGTTGAACATGAGTCAGTGTGACGAAATCGTCAGCAAAGCTAACCACACTTTATTGTGTATTAGCAGATGCATGACAAATACAGCCAAGGAAGTGATACTTCCTCTCTATGTGGCATTGGTCAGACCACAGTTGGAGTACTGTGTCCAGTTTTGGGCACCGTACTTTAAGAAGGATGTGGATAACCTCGAGAGGGTACAGAGGAGGGCCACGCATATGGTTAACGGTTTGCAGGCCAAGCCCTATGAGGAGAGACAAAAGGACCTGGACCTCTTCAGCCTCCACAAGAGAAGGCTGAGAGGTGATCTTGTGGCCACTTACAAATTAATTAAGGGGGGGCACAGCAAGGAACTGGAGATGTTCTTTGCTCACCAGGGCACTTCTGGAGGTAACAAGGAGCAATGGTCACAAACTGACAGACAGGAGATTTAGGCTAGACATCAAGAAAAACGTTGTCATGGTAAGGGTGGCCAAAACTTGGAATGGGCTTTGAAGGGAGGTAGTGCTGTCTTCTACCTTGGGGGTCTTTAAGAGAAGGCTGGATAGGCATCTGGCTGGGGCCATCTGATCCCAGCATTGTTTCCTGCCCAGGGCAGGGGGTCAGACTCGATCATCTGTTGAGGTCCCTTCCAATCCTAACATCTATGAATCTATGACTTAAATTTCATTGGTCAAAAGAGAGACAAGATTCTTTGGATAAATCTGATCTCTTTTATTAGACCAACTCAAATAGATGGAAAAATTCTTCTTAGCAAGCTTTTGGGTATAAATACCTTTTGTTAGGCTGAGGAAGCATTTGCAGTTGGTGTATGCTATTCTTGGATGGAATAAATAGTAAAGAAGCCAGAGGCTGTTATGCATGAAAGATAGGCAGTCAATGAACATCTAAATTGAAGAGTCAGTGGGTGAGAGACAGGCTGGGATGGAGAGTGGGAAGAGGAATGAATGTAGCAGGTAAATAGAGGAGAGGTACCTGTGGAGTCAGATGTTAGGCAGGTTATAATGTGTCATAAAACCAATGTCTACATTTAGTCCATCCTTTTTTGTATCCAGGAGGTTGATGAAGTGAAGTTCATAGACCTGTCTGTGAAAAGTGTTTTGTAAATTCCCTTTGAGTATTAAAACTGAAAAATTGGAGAGACAGTGTTTTTTTTTTGTCAGAAATGTGCCTCCACAGGTAATTGGATATTCTTGTTTTTGATACATTCTCGGTGTATGTTAATTCGGGTGTGCAGTTGCTGTTTGGTCTCTCCTACACATTTTCCATCAGGGCATTTGGTGCATTGGATGAGAGATATAACATTTCTGGAGGTGCAGGTGTAAAATCCAGGAATGGTGATGGTTCTGTTGTGGGGTGTAATAATTGTAGGGGTAGTAGAGATATGTTGGCAGGTTTTACATTTCTTGTCATGGCATGGTCTGAATCTATTCGGTGTGTTTTAGCGAGGTTTGATGCTTGTTTGAAGGCTAGGATTGGGTGATTCTGGGAAAATCTTTTTAAGAATTGGGTCTTCTTTTAGTATGGCTTGCAATTGTTTGAGGATTTTTTGCATAAGTTTGAGGAAGGGGTTAAGATGTCATTGGTCAAAAAAGTTGCCTAAAGAGCCACCAGATATCCTAATTCCTGGTCCCCACCTGACTGTGGTAAGGTTCAGACTAATTCTAGTTCCTCTACTGGATGACCTTATTTTTGAGGGGTGGGGGAAGTAATTTGTCTCACTACCGGCTTTTCTAAGGCAAATGTGTTTTCTTGTTCAATTCCTTGGAGGGACTTGCCTGCCTTTTACACTAAGCTGTCCTGGAAAACAGGGTTTATTTTCATTTTTCACTGCATTACAAATGAGAAGTCTTTTTCCCAATTCCTTGGTATTAATACAGTACTGTACTGTACATACCAAGTAGTTAGCCATTGTGCCATTTTCTTTGTTATTTAAATCTTTCCTGAAAACTCACTATTTCTTCTATGTTCAAAAAAATAAAATAAAATAAAAAGCAAGGCAAGGATATTCAGTCTGAATATTTTTATACTCACATGCAATTATGTGCAATGCTACTAATTTGCAATAGTGAGTACCTGCCTAGAGGGACTATCCTAAGCTACCATATTTATAGCAATTTAATCTTTCCTTCATGCTCTTTGTCACAAGCACCAAGTGTGTCATGTCTATGGTTTAAATCATATACTCTTTGGGGCAAGATCATGGCCTTTTTTGTGGCACACTTTAAGACATCATAAAATAAAGAGAATTGCATCATATGTCACTACCCAGAAAACTCATAAGCGAGTTGCATAATTAATAACCAGAATAAAGGGAACTCAGTAACTAGAAATAGATTGTTTTTTACTTTAGGGTCCATTTCTAAACTGGTGTGAATCTGCATAAATCCAGAGAAGTTAATAGAGCTATTTTGATTTATGCCAGCTCTGGACCTGGCTTTAAATTTATTTGTCACATTCATGAAATATCACATTTATAAACTGTTTAGCATGAATACACTGCTCTTTACACAGTAGCTGGTTCATATCCCCAGAAGTACCAGTGATGTAAAACACTGGTCCATTAGGTCAGGTTCATGCTAGATTGTTTTGGCACCAAGTACCCTAGAGCCAGCTGAAGTTTCTTCCAGTGTGGGGAAACCCACAAGCCATTTTGTTCTAGCTGCTCTTAACATTGCCTGTTTTTTGCTGCCCAGCATATAGATTGTGACCAAAGGAAAAAAAGGAATGGCTATTAGGGCTGTGCAAAATGGCACCATTCCATTTTCTTTCAAAGTTTTGACGGAACAGCATTTCATTTTGAATTCTGTTTTGATTTGAAACTGCTGCTCCATTTTGTTTCATGAAAACAGTGATGCTGTTTTGAGGCTGTTATGATTTTTCACCCATAGGCTATAATGGGGAAGCTTGAAACAGCCTCTCTCATCTGGCAGGCAGATTGGGGCCCAACTCCAGGAGGGCGGTGGGGGCTGTGCCAGTCCTCCCAGGGCTGCGGGCCCCCCGTCTGCCTGCTAGATGAGGGAGGGATGCAGTCTGGGACCGGGGAGTTGGGGAGGGGAACTGAGCCCCATCACTCAGTTCCCCTCCCCAGCACTGGAATCAACTGGGGAAAGGAACTGGGGCTGAGCTGAGTACTACCATGGGACTGGGGAAATGAATGCACCCCAGCTGGGCTGAGTTCCCATCCTGAGCCCCATGGTCGCTAGGGTTGGGAACTCAGCCCAATTGGGCTGAGTTGCCTTCCCAGCCTGATTGTAGAGCTGGGTGGAGGAAGGGGGACTGAGCAATCGGGCTCAGTTCCAGCTCAGTTCCCCTCCCCAGTGCTGCAGTTGGGCTGGGGAGGGAAACTGAGCAAAATCGGGCTCAGTTCCCTTCTCCAGCTCGACTGCAGCACTGGGGAGGGGAACAGAGTTGGGGCTCAGTTCCCTTCCACTGTGCTATGACCAGTTTCCCACAGCCTGGCTGCAGCAGGTGGGACGAGCCAGGGCTGCAGTCCCTGCCTGGCTGAGCCTGAGCCACTGGGAGCACAGACATAGTTCTCCCCTGTCTCCCACCACCTGGCTGCTGGCTGCTTTGAAGCTCGAAACATTTTGAAATGTTTCAACTAGTCTCATTTTGTTTCAAGGCTGGTCCAAAGCCCTTTGTTTCATTTTGATTTTGCTGTTTCAAGCTCCAAATGAGTCGAAATAGTATCAAAATGAAACAGCTGGTGAAATTTCACACAGCCCTAATGGCCAGGTCATCACTGTCTTGGAGTGACTCAGCTACTAGAAAATGGGGCACTGACAGAGCATAGTTCAGAATCTGCTCAAATTTGTTCTTGGAAATTTGATTGAGGACTAAGTTAGAGGACTGTAAAAAAGTGACATAAACTACCTCTACCAGAACCACCTCTGGTCCTGAGTTTAGTACTGCCTGGTCAGATGGGACAATCTGGCTCTAAAAAATGATTTACCCAAGGCAGTAATGGGTGCTAGTGTCAGGCCTTCCAACTTTGATGCTTCTCTAAGAATTTTCATCCTAGCTCTTTCATATTACAGTATGCTCTTCATCACAGGGTAAGTTAATGGTCTCACTAAAGGGGAACACTGCAAAACACAAGTGGACTTCTTACTTCTGGAGTTTCTGAATTCTGATATTCCACTTACAAAACTCAGATTTTGTGGCAGGAGGGCAGGGTAATGTATAGGAGATAATAAAAACTATCTGCTCCTGAGAAGCTGGTTTAACCAATGGCTCCAGCAAAGACTGAGAAGTCTGGGGGACATTCCATCACATTCTGGCTGACTATGACTCTCAAGGTGCCATATGTCAGCCAGGTCTAGCTAACATACACCACCACACTGGCACTGCTTTTTCCTTTCCACTGAAATATCCTCAAAGTCAGGGACTATTGGAGTAAGTGGCATAAAGAGAGGTTGCTAAATCTCCATAATTGAAAGAACAGCTTACACAAACACTTGTCAAAGATGGTTTAGACAGACATGATACTGCCTTGAACAGGGGTTTAGAATAGATGACCTCCTGAGGTTCTTTCCAGCCCTGGTCTTCTGTGACCCTATAGAGCAACTGATAATATCAGTTCTAGATCTACTGAAATCTCTGTAGATCAAGTGAAATCCCTAAGTAAGGAAGCTCTAGCTTTGTTTTGGAGCACATCAGAGAATCTGGCCCTAAGAGTTTAAATTCACAAATAAAACATGAAAATAAATTTAGCAAGGGGAATACATTCTCCACCTCAGCTGTGCATTAATTAACTGAGTGACTTGGGGGAATAAAGAGTTGCCCTTTGCTGTTCACAGCACTTTCTTATAACCTACTCTTTTTGTATATCCTGAACTTGTTGAGCAACCAAAGCTTTAACTGCCTGCTAATTTTGTGTTGGGTCGAATTAATTTTGAAACCAAATTAATTAAAGCAGATGAAGCTTCGTTTATCCATTATTCATGAAGCTTGTTGGAACAGGAGGGAGTGCATTAGCTTTATTTAGGGCATTACTTTGCTTTAACAAACTCTTTTTTTTGTCCTTTAATGTGTCTTTTGCTCAAAAGTTCAGTTTTGGAGGGTGGGGGAGTTAGTGGTCTAGTGCAAATAAAGTAATTAACAGATTTAGTTTGCTTTAAAAGGCTGCAACTGATAGGTGCCAACAGTATCTGTATCAAACAATAGTGTTCAAACGGAGAACAAGTGTGGGTGTCAAGCTTTGGAGCAGATTTCATTCCCAGCTGGTGGAGCTGGAGGATGCAGGGCATAAATACACTAGCCAGAAAAACCACAAATCTCATAACAAGTTGCTCGAAGAGCAAAGAACTATAAAGTTCTCAGGATTCAAATACCAGCTTCACTGGAGCAGATGTATACAGGTGCCTAACTCTTGGCTCTCAAAACAAGTGCTCTCCTCCCAGCGTAGTTGTGGCTTGAGATCTCGGGGTGGCCAGAGAAAAAACTACAAGGACACACTGAAGGAAGACCTCAAGAAAACAGATACTGATACTGAGAACTGGGAGGAGTTGGCTGCTAATGGGCTCCAATGGTGCTGCAACCTCATCCAAGTGGCAGCTAGTTTTGAGGTAAAGCATCTTGCCCTCAAAGCAAAGGAGAGAGAACAGAGGAAGGAAAAAGGAGAGGAATCCCAGCCTAAAGCATACTCTCCTCTAACTTCTGCAGACAGAACTGTGGCTCAAGGATTGGACTCTGAAGTCATCTCAAGACCCATCAATAAGCTGTGGTAGAAAACATCCTTGAATCAAGGGCTTGCTGATGCAATGGATGTCTCAGTAAAGGCCTCTGCTCCTTGTGCAGCAGTGGTTACATACGTCAATGGAATATTTGGCTCTATAAAGAATAGACTAGAAAATAATTGAGAACACACACTAATATCATTATGTACACAGGTGGCACACCCTATTGTTATTGGGAACACTGCATTCCATTCACGTTGCCCTGTCTAAACAAAATGTAGTAAAAATGGAGTGCTTCAGAGATAAGAATAAATTGAAGCATAGAACATACTTATGAAGAGAGACCATAAAGACTGAGCACCACTCTGAACAGCCACAATCTTCTGGCCCCACAGACCGGATCCCACATTCAGGTTTTGTCCACGGGCTGAACCTAGCATGAGGGGCGGGGAAAAGTGAGGGGATAGCTGTGTGCCAGATCTAGCTGTGCACTGCCCTGACCCATGTGCAGCATCCAACATCAGAATGACCCCATGCCAGAACAATCTAGCATGCAGAGCCATGTCATTTGGCCTGTGTTTCTCTCCAGTGGGGCCAGAAATTAGCAGCTAGGGACCAGTGGCAGCCAGCCCACTAGGCTCCCACGGCATCTGAAAATTTGGCGGTAGGGGAGCAGCAATTAATGCTGCCATTTCTCCCTTACTGCCAGTTTCTGGACTCATGGGGAGATCTACAGGCTGTATGGCTTTGTGGGCTGGATTTGGCCCATGGGTTGAAGTTTGAGCACTACTAGTTTGGAGTCATGATGAGTCAGGTCTTATTTACACTTTAACTTGTACTAGCTTAATAAAAAGGTGTTTTAAAATCAAATAAGTTACGCAAGTGTAGACATTCCTGTTTTGGTTTAAAATGGATTAAAGTGTGGAACAAATAAACCACTTCTTAAAACTGAAACAAACTCATGTAAAGGCATCCAAGTAAGTCCTTTTCCCTTTTTTCATAGTACAAAGAAAATTGGAGCATCTTAAAAACAGAAAGGCAACTTGCCCAAAGTTAAACAGGAAGTTATTTCCCATTTAGCCACTTGAACAAAGGTCTGTCAAGTCCTGCTCTGTTCCCTAATAACTGCATCATTCTCCTTCCTGGGACAAGATATGCCTTTGTTCTGCTATAGTACTTCTTGGGTGTCTCCTCTGAGAACAATTCAGTCACAAGGTAGGGTGTTGCTGAGCAAAACAGAACACCAAGAGAATGTAAAGCATTAGAAAGTTCAAGGTAAAAAAGGGAGATGACAAAGAAAGAGTTACATTCCCTTTTCTTCTCTGTATTTTTACCAACACTTCATTTTCAGACAGCTGAAGGACGGTTGTGAAGTGATGAGAAATCATCAGAACCAGGACAAGAGAAAAGAAAAGACAAGAAGCTGTAAGTACTGAACACTGGGGTGGTGTTTGCATTGAGGCCACAAGATAAAGACTTTTACATCTTAAAGACCATGAATCATTTAATGAGACTATACATCTGCTTTAGTTATCGTTATGGTCAATGGTATCCAATAACTTCTATTAAGGAGATTATCGCTGGAGGGTGCATGCTGTTTACAAGCCTGTAATTGCTGCATCTCGATCTAAATAAACTTGGGAACTGAAAGCTGAAGTTTTTATAGGGAATAAATTCCTTCAGCCTCAGAGTTTATTAGCTGAGGATATGGTTATAACCTGTAAACAGAAAGCACTCAAGTTATCATACTGTCTCACCTGTCTCAGCCCCCTCTCACACCCCTAGTTTCTCACTGCTCTCACAAATGGTGTGGCCCTAGCCCTATGAAAGGTATTTGTTCTTTTGAACAACTATTTTCCCATTTTGCAGCTTCTCCTCATCCCCACATCTAGTCATAGTCCTCGCTCATCAGTTTACAGGATTTAGAAGTCAAAAGTCATAGCAAATGAGCTAACTCTCAACTTTGAAATAAAAGCGGTAGATGGGCTACATTCCCTGAGAGTGGCTGGGGTGGGGTGGGGGGAAGGGGATTTTCAATTGGCTTTAAAATGAGTTTGAGTAATCTAATCTTCAATTTGGTTTGAGATGCTAGTATAGAAACAAAGAAGCTTCTCGCACTACCTGACTTCGGATGAAATCACAATGCCTTTAAGGTAAACTGGAGTTCTGCTACTGACCTTAGTGGAGCTGGATGTCATCTTTTGCCTCTGGCTGGGAGGACAAGGAGTGTGTTGAGCCAAAGAACCAAGGTGGCCATACAGGTTCTCAACCAAAAGGATGAGGAGCTGAATAACCAGAGTACAATTATTTGCATAATCACAGCAGAAGTAAGAAATCACCACACTGTCTACATGTAAATCCCTGCATGCCCTCTGGCTAAGGGCTATTAGTACCCAATCAGGTTGCAGATATCTGCATATTATGCTGCTATCAAATAGCCAGTCGACTGTGGCTAACTGTACAGAATACTTGCATTCTGGCCTCCTGAAAATATTCCACTGCAGCAGACTGTAATTGTTATTAGCTAGTGTTATATGTTAAGTAGGGGAATATTTTAATATAATAACTGTAAGCACTAAAATGATGTGAATAATTCATAGCAAATTATTTATTCGATAAATTTAGCCTCTTTTACTCTTCAGTTTTCCAAATGCAAGTTTATTATTTTCTCAAAATGTATTTATTATTCAGAATTACTCGCTGGGAATACTTGGTTTGCAGAGTCTTCTGGATTTGCTAGTTTTGAATGAACCCAAAAGTTCCATGGCTTTATTTTTCTTCCCTCCCTGAATGAGCAAAACTTCTAGTTGGATGTTTCCATGAAGAGAACATATGGTTTAAGAGCAAGACAGAGTATTGCTCATTTTCAGGAGTACTCACAACGTACACGGTGCTGTACAAACCTGCAGGAAAGCACAGTCCCTCTTGGAACCAGATGGGAAAGCTGATAACTGACGCCCAGGAAAAAGCCAACCTATTAAATGTGTACTTTGCGTTGGTTTTTCATCAGTCCCATGGGACGCCCATGCCCACCATGGGATGGGGAGGCCTGGGGAGGGAGATCCCCTGCCCTCAATTAATGCTGACCTCATGAAGGAACACCTTGAGAGGCTGGATACCTTCAAGTCAGCCGGCCCTGACAATCTACACCCCAGGGTACTCAAGGAGCTGGCGATCATCATAGCCCAGCCTCTGGCACGGATCTTTGAAAACTCCTGGCTTTCTGGTGATGTGCCTGAAGACTGGAAGAAGGCCAACGTGGTGCCTATCTTCAAGAAAGGGAGGAGGGTAGATCCAGCTAACTATAGACCCATCAGCCTGACTTCTATCCCAGGGAAGTTCTTAGAAAAGTTTATTAAAGAGGCCATCCTTAATGGACTGGCTGATGCCAACATCCTGAGGGATAGCCAGCATGGGTTTGTTGTGGATAGGTCTTGTTTGACCAATCTCATTTCCTTCGACGACCAGGTGACCTGTCACCTGGACAAGAGAGAAGAGATTGATGTCATATATCTTGACTTCAAAAAAGCTTTTGATCTGGTATCCCATGATCACCTCTTGGCGAAACTGGCCAATTGTGGCCTTGGGTCCACCACGATCTCCTGTCTGGAGAACTGGCTCTGTGGTCAGACCCAGAGGGGGGTGGTTGACGGAAGTCAATTGTCATGGTGCCCTGTGACCAGTGGAGTCCCTCAAGGCTCTGTCCTTGGACACATATTGTTCAACATCTTCATTAATGATGTGGACATTGGAGTCAGAAGCGGACTGGCCAAGTTTGCCGATGACACCAAACTTTGGGGCAAAGCATCCACACCTGAAGACAGGAGGGTGATCCAGGCTGACCTAGACAGGCTCAGCAAATGGGTGGATGAGAACCTGAGGGTGTTTAATGCTGAGAAATGCAGGGTTCTCCACCTTGGGAGGAAAAACCTGCAGTATCCTTATAGGCTCGGTAGTGCTATGCTGGCTAGCACTATGGAAGAAAGAGACTTGGGGGTCATCATTGACCACAAGATGAACATGAACCTGCAGTGTGATGCTGCAGCTAGTAAAGCAACCAAAATGCTGGCGTGCATCCATAGATGCTTCTCGAGCAAATCCCGGGACGTCATTATCCCCTTGTA
>NW_017728931.1:49451382-49472791 GCF_001723895.1 Crocodylus porosus | reverse complement strand
TGGTTCAAGCACCTACATTGAACACCTTCAACAGCAAATTGGATGCTTGTCTTGCTGGGATCCTATGACCCCAGCTGACTTCCTGCCCTTTGGGCGGGGGGGGGCTGGACTCGATCTGCCAAGGTCCCTTCTAGCCCTAATGTCTATGAAATCTATGGAAAGATCTTTCACAGGCTGGATGAAGAGAAAGATGGTCTTGAGGTTAGGACATTGGTCTAGGAACTCAACAATATGAAAAATACAGATGACTCAGTTTCCCTGCAACCTTCTCTCCCCCCAACTTTTTTTTATTCACTAGGAAATGAATCTGAATCTAGGATTTAATTTCTACATTGGGACAGGGCAATAAAAGGTTAGTGTTGATCATATAGGCTGTCCAATTTGGAAAGAATGTATTGTCATGAACTGTTGATGCTTGGATGGAATTTTCCTGGACACACAATGGAAGCATTAATGTTTAATGATCAGCCACCAAGGGAAGGAGAACAGGCAAAACCAACTTCAACTTCTAGCTGAAGCAAAAAAACTTGGTGTCAAACTGTCATGAGAATCTAGCTAGCCCATAAAGATGGAAAAAGAAAAACCCTAGAGGCTTTGGACTATAGAGTTGGGTAACATGGCTAGAGTCAACCCTCATGGAGGCTTTGCTTTGCAATGTCATAGATTTCATAGACATCAGGGCTGGAAGGGAGCTCACAAGATCATCAGATCCAGCCTCCTGCCCAAGAGGCAGGAAGTCAGCAGGGGTCAAATGATCCCAAAAAGATGGGCATCCAGGTGTTTTTTGAAAGTATCCATACCAGGTGCTTGCACCACCTCTGGAGGGAGTCTATTTCAGTCCCTGGGGACTCAGACAGAAAAGAAGTTTTTCCTTATGTCCTGCTGAAAATGGTCTTCCAGGAGTTTGTGACCATTGGACCTCGTCTTCCCATGGAGTATCCTAGAGAACAGACAGACATTCTCCTAGTTCCTGAGGAACACCCCTTATGTACTTACAGACTGCCACCAAGTCCCCCCGATCCTTCGCTTCTCCAGGCTGAAGAGTCCCATGGCTCTCAGCTTCTCCTCATAAGGCCTGCTCTCTTGTCCTCTAGTCATTTGTGTGGCTCTCCTCTGGACTCTCTCAAGCTTCTCCACATCCTTTCTGAATTGCAGAGCCCAGAACTGGACACAATATTCTAGCTGTGGTTTCACCAAGGCCAAGTAAAGTGGGCTATACGCTGAGATAGATACTGCCTTTTATTATGTGCTTGGATAGTGATTAACAGGGTGAGGCTGAAATACAAATAATAATGAAAGATGGTAGGCAAGGGAAAATGGGTTCAGCATGTAAGTGGAGGGATTCAGTCACAGTTGATTATATCCTGTCAATAGGTTATTTTAACAGTTCAGTTCCAGTTTTCCACCATTATAAAAATTTTCCCCATATAAGTTCCCACTTTGCTCATGTCCTCTATTATAAATAAATGTCCTCTATTTATTATTGCTGTGGATGGTTCTCCCAACATGGTTGGTAGGGTACTGCTGTGTCTTTTCCAAAGAGGTGCTGACATGGCTGTAGAGGAGAGTGGAATTTTTGAGGGAGTCTGGTTCAGGGAACATCACCAAGCTCAGTAGCTGGCTCAGTGAGATGAATAGTGAAGACACTGTCAAGGCAGCTGGGTCCTTAACTGGGATGACAGAAGCAGACTTGTAGCAAAACATTGCAAACAATGGAAATGAGCAAAATCTCTCTCTCTTTCTTGTTAGCCCTAAACATGCTCCTCTGGCATCTTAACAGCTGCCAAGATTGGGCAATTTTGCTTTGGCTGTCATCCCCCTTCACAATCCACCTAAGCTCCCCACCTCCATTTGGTGGAGGCTACCAGTGGTCTGTATGAAGGTGCTCTTGCTCTGGTATTTGAATATAACACCGCATCAGCTGCATGTTTCTAGGGGATCAGTCTTCTACCTTCCACACAGGGCATTACTCCAGTGACATGTAAACCTGAGTTTTAAACAGGAACTTACGGGGTGGTGAAGGACTATGTTATTTCTCCTCCCAATTGCTGAGTGATCCTCAGTACATCCCTACACAGACAGCACTGCTGTCCATCAGCAGAGGGAGTCTGCTTTCTACAGGAAGCCGAGGGGGAAAGCAAATACTTTGGCTAAGCTCCACTGACAGTAAAATACAACTCTATTTTGTAGAATGCATTTCTTACGAATAGCATCCCAAGATACTTATCAGAGTTAAATAATACATAATAGCAGAGGGAGAGAGAAATTAAGAGGTACGGGCAAAAGGAGAAGAGAGGTTTTCAGATGAGATTTGAAAATAGATGGAAAGTCGATGAGGCAGAAAGATTCAAAAAGGCTGTTTCAGATGGTGGAAGTTACTAGGGAAAACAGGCTTTCACAGTAGTCACTGCATAAATGTGTTTAGGAACAGGGAGATGACCCTGTGGTACTGGGGCAGAAAAAATGAGAGGGAGAAGAGTGGAGGGAGGAGGTCTACAAGTTAGGTTGCTGAGATCCCATGAGGGGCTAAATAAGGGGGCAGGGGACTGGACTTGAAGATCTTCTGAGTTCCCTTCCAGCCCTAATGTCTACGAATCTATGAACCTATAAGGAGACTGACTATTAGCTGGTTTCTGAAATGAACAGGGAGCCAATGGAGCCTGGGGAGGACAGGGACAATGTGGCTGTTCTTCTTTGTATGCATGAGAAGGCAGGCACAGCAGCTTTCCACGCAGGCTGTAATCAAGGGAATTTAAAGAAGATGGAGGAAGTAATAAAGCAAGAAGATGAAACAGGTGAAGGATGAGGAACCAGCATATGTAGAGGGGAATTTCCCCTGCTTCCACTGCAGTCTCAAGGGGCCAGCTTGAAACATGTCAAATCCAGAAGGCACTGAGCATATACTCTGGTTTTCTGGCCCTTGCTGCTTTCTCCTTTTTGAACAGATGTTCCTTTATAAGCTGGTTGCAAAGTTTCTTTAGTGAAGCGGCCCTTCTTTAATCTGATAAGCAGTCCAATGCAAGAGCATGGACCAGGAGGTACCTGAAGGTCTGTGGCCTTCTGTAACAGAAGGAACAGAGTGCTGTTATCTGTGGTTCTTTGTGTATTGAGGACTGGGATAAAAATCAAGCAGAGCATGTGCATATAGTATTAATAAATGAAGATGTGAAGGAGAACAGAGGAAAGATACCTGGAGACTGTTTTGTCTAGTCACAAAGGACTAAGAAGAATTCCCCAGGGGTGAAGCTGTAAGTGAACGAGTGGGCATGTTCATGGGATTCTGGGAGCTCTGGGTTGCCCTGTTCCCCACAGGTAGCACAGGGTTTCTCAGCCTTACAATGAGGACTAGTTCAGCCTTGGATCAACTCAGAATGGAGAGGATACAAAGCTGTCTTACACCCATCCTTGTGCTCTCTTCTCCGGGGTTATGCCCTCTGTTCTATGCCTCCGAGGAGCTGCAGCCCCAAATCTGCCCTCTATTAAAACTTCTCCAACATCCAACTGTGCCACCACCTCTTCTTTTTTAAAGGCAGCTGGACTACTCTCCAGTGACTTGTAAACCCATGGCACCAGTGCAAAAAAAAGGGGTTTTCCAACCAAACTGATGAATTTTAAAGGTGGGGATGGGGATAGGAAAGGAACTGGTGAAGGCAAAAATCTGAAGAAAGATGGTAGAGGATGGGGAAAGAAGAGAATGTGCAAGAAAGATGCTGTGTTCAAAAGCTGACACAGGAGGGATAAAATGTAAAGCTATGCAAAGGCCTGGAATTGCAGAGCAAGAAGAGTTGATAAAAAAACAAAACTCTTTCAGTCACCAGGCTAAAAGCCATCATGGTACTTCAGACATGGGGTAAGAAATAGCTGGCTTGAATTCCTCACCCATACCCTTTCTTTTTTGGGAATATGTCAGGAAGTATTTGGTGCCCCAGCAGAAACAGATGATGAGGAGGCTCTTCGAGAACCAGGTGCTAGTTGGGAGAGCGAAGGCAGGACAGAAGGCTCATGGTCAGAGATGGCCAAAATTCACTGGTGAGTCCAAGTGAAGAAGAACAGGGATCTGCAGTGAAGCATCTGAGTGATTACTATCAGATGGTGACTGGGGCATAGAGTCCACAGAAGTCAGTGGGAACTTCTAAGGAAAAAAAAAGATAACTCTGGAACAGGAGGGAGCAAGATACGAGTTCATCTACAGGGGTGTGAAAGTCAAAAAGGAGTGAGGCTTAGAGACTGCGCTGAAGGAACACCCCAAATTTTTGATTAAGCCAGGTCCTTAACCTTACTCCCCATTGATGACGGAACTCCCTACGGGGCATGATTACAGGTTTGCCTTTGTTCTTTCAAAAGTTATTGACTTCCAGAAACCTGGAGGAAAATGTAATTCTGGAAATAAATATATGACTATAATTAATATTCTAATAATAAGAACCCCTTAAGTGTTCTTTTACAGAGAAAAGCTGCACAGAAGCCCCAGGCTCCTTCTGACATGAAGGACATGACATTGTCTTTTTAATTGTTTTTATTTTTTGATATTATGCATATTGCATCCACTTTGCCTGAAACCACTGGGTCAGGAAAAAGGCTATAAAATTGGAGGTGATGGGTTTCATAGAGACAGAAACCTGAGAAAAACCTTTTTTTGTTATTATTAGACAAGGTTAGAGTCTTCTCCTAGCTAAATACCAGCTCAGAGAAGTGTAATGACCCTAACATCTCTCTGCTGCTGCACAGGACACTTATGTCACGTCAGCGTGTGATATTAAAGAAGCACCCCATTTTATTCCAGAAGTGTTTGCAGTTTAAAAATGGAAGAAGAGATTTGCTGCATGGTTGGTATATCAGTTTGTAAACTGTTTTGAAATCCTTTGGGGGTGCAAGGAGTTATAGAAATGCAAGATATCATCATCTTTGGGCCAGAGAGCTCCGCTCGTTTCTGCAAGCAAGGAGGAATCAGATCTTGTCAAAATCCACTGGGTGTGCTGAAATGAGGGAAGATGGAAGACGCAACGATCTGGATCTTTAACCCAAGTGTGCCTGAAGCAGCTTTAACTCCGGCTGGATACAGGCAGCCCCTCCTCCCTTCTCATCACCACAGAGGACGGTTTTTAGACGAGTATGAGATGCCTTCCCAATAACAGAATGGTTTCTGGAGACAGGGAGAAGTGATCCCCCACTTTCTGTGGGTGCTGGCAATCTACTTATGTAGGACGCTGCACCTCGTACCCCTTCCAAGGACACCTTTCCCCCTGCCAACCTCACCTCCACACCTTCTCCTCAGATGAAGAATGTGAACCCTGCTAAAGGATCCCTGACAGGAAGAGAGAGTTTATTGTTTCTGTGAATTCATTTCCTTCCCAGATTTGAAGACTGATAGACTCCTAGTGCAGAAAGGAATATGCCAATAAAGCAATTGTCCTGATTATCAGAGGGATACATTTTGCTGGGAGATATTTACTTTTATTTAATTAAGCTGCTTTAATAAGGTAAGCACCACACAAAGCATTTAGCAAACTCCATTAAGGTAAGTTTGACTCATCATTTGGCAGCATGGAGAAACAACTGAAAGAGAGTACAGGGCTGCGCAGCAAGATACTTATCCCAGATGACAACACACTGTTATTTATAGAGCCC
The DNA here is from genome assembly GCF_001723895.1 of Crocodylus porosus. Taxonomy (NCBI): domain Eukaryota; kingdom Metazoa; phylum Chordata; order Crocodylia; family Crocodylidae; genus Crocodylus; species Crocodylus porosus. The sequence goes on along the minus strand of NW_017728931.1, from coordinate 49,467,163 downwards.
ACAATGTGCTGTTAGCATGCTCCAGCAATTGCCACACCTGGATGTCCTTCCTCAGTGCAACCAACAGGGCATTCCTCCACCCTTCCTCCCCCTGCACCTCCACCAGCTGCACCTGAGGTTGTGCTCCTGCCCCTCTGCCTCTCCAGCAAGGCTTGGGCAGTGTTGTGTGCCTCAGTGTTTCCGCCTAGACAGTGGGAATCAGCCCTGCCTCCCCAGGCTGCTGTGAGGATTAATGAGGCCTCTCCAGCTACTAAGCCCTGTTCATGCCTAAACCAGGGACTTCCAACTGCCTAATCCATGCTGTTGAACAATATTTAAGGAGGCCAGCATGATCCCACATGCGAAGACCTGTGTGTGGGGAGAGCATAGCACAGCCACAACTCATTCTTGGGGAGAGGCATGATAGACTGTTCCACTAGAATCAGGTACCCAAGAGATTGAAGCTGAAATAAGCTTTTTATAGCACTTAATACAGCAATACAAATTGTTTATGACTAAGACAGTAAGACAAGTATGTAAGGCCGATCAAACCAAATAAGCAAAGGTTCACTCCGAATTTTAATAGTTGAAACAGCATGAGATGCATCATAAATCTAAGTCCTAAAATCCTAGAAGCCTCTCAGAGTGATTTTCAGCCCAGGTGCTGGGGTGCCATGAGATCTTTTAAAGGATGCCACGGGCTTCCACACAATATAAAAGTGTTGTTGGGTGTGCAAACACATACATGCAATGCCCAAAATAAACCCAGGAGATTTCGAACTGGAATCCATGATGTCAAAAACATTCTGGTCTGTTGTAGTCTTTTTGAGTTCTTTACAACAGCAGAATTACTGTATCATTTTTCCATAGCCAAGAAACAACTGAAAGCTAAGAACTAGTGTCTAACAGGGGGTGTTTTGAATCTAAACAGGTTGAAAACCAGTGGTCTGATAGATGGCCGGCCAGTTTGGGAGAAGGAATTTTTACTTAGCTTTAAAAGGTAAGATTTAAAGGAGCGCTTATCTTGGTTTGCCTGCAGATGGGAACGTTAAATGACCTTTGGCAGACTTCTGACTTGTCTTTCTTATACTTTCTGAGCTCTTCTGACCTATGACATTCTCTCGCCTCTGCCTTTCCTTTGCTGATTCTTCTCTTACCCAGAATCTGTTCAAGTGGATGAAAGTGAATGCTATGCTATATAACCATTAAGCGGCTTAGACCCTCCTACAGTCTATGGGTTGCAAGCTCACCTGCATGTACACTGCAGAGGGAAACTAGTGCACTGGTCTTCTCCCTTTCCCATTCTGGGGGGTTTTGCACTGCAAGGGGAGGGAGTGGGCAGGGACCAGCCACTGGCTTTCCAAGGGGGAAGGATTCTTGTGCATAGGCTCTACCTCTCCAAGAGGCTGCCCCTCTCAATAGGCTCCAATCATCTAGTCTATTAAGGATTAAGTTGTTTTCACCATCCCTTCACCAGCCTGTGCCCAAACTTTCCCCCTATGTTACTTCTTCCTCTGGCTTGGTTCAGCTTTAGATGTATCCTTGTGGGCATTTCTCTTTCCTTCTTTCTGGAGCAAGAAACAGGAGGCAAGCTCTCCACTTTGCCTGTTTTCATTTCTCACCACTAGCCCTGGATTTTTTGTTAAAGCAAACAAACAAACAAACAAACAAACAAAAATCCCCACCTCCTTTAAAAATAAGCACTGTTGTCTCCATTCAGGCAAGGGCAGAAGACAGCAGCTGCCTGGCCCAGGGACACAATTACACTCCAGTTGTTAGAGCTGCAAGTCACCAGCACTCTCCTCTTCTCTGCTTATGTGATGGAAACTCATTTAACAACTCAGCATGGAGTGCCATGCAGCTTCCCTTCCCATCTCAGAAAGGAGCATGTGGAAATGCAGCAAGCTGAATATGCAGGTGCATTGCAGCTGCTTCTCCATTCAGTTATTGCTGTTTGACTTTCAGCATGACCTTTCCAAACAATCATTCGTGCTGCCTTTCTTCCTGTGCCTGTGTGCACTTTTACTGCTGAGTGCTCACAGGGCTGGCATGAAGCAGATGGAGAGAGGATCTTTTCTGCTATGACTTTCCTAGCTTTTATGTCCCTGTCATCTCTCATCTCGCTTGGTTATTTTGTGTTTTTCCCCCCTTCTACTTCACAATCTGGTTTCTAGGAGCCGTGAGATTTACAGCACAGGGGAAGAGCAGTGCTATAGGACACAAAAGAGTGTGAATGAGCCACAGAGTTGTGTATCCTGCACAAAGTGTTGTTCAGGAGTCACCAGCCAGCTCTAACAGATCTGCGGCAGTCAGTGTTTGAACTCCGCACAGCACGGTGTAACATGCACAATACAACAACCAGGCCCGGCTGCCTTGTGCCAGAGCTTCTTGAAAAAGTTGCAATTCCCCTCATCTTCCTTTTCCAGACAAACACCACCACAGTTATCAATAGCATCATCATTCACATATCAAGTAATTCTAAACAATTACCTAACCCACATAGCAACATCCAACTTTTTTCTCAGGTGTCTACTGCTGTCACATGGACCAGCAGGTCCCCTCCATACCACTGCTGTCATACTGTGGTAAAAATCTAATAATTCTGACTTTGTCATGTCCTTCGGCTCAGATGTCTTGGCCTGCTGTGACTATGGTCTGCCAGAGACCTTTGCAGGCAAAAAGGCTGACTTGCTGCTCCTTGTTTTCCAAATCCCATGAAGGAGGAAAACATGCCACCTGTTTCTCCATTGTGTCTGATGTGATGACACATACAACTTTGAAACTACCTCTTCTGCCCCCAGTGTGATCATCATGAGCATAGCTTTTCATACTAGAGGTGTATGCCTTCTCATGAAGTGGTGTCAGCTCCTGGGTCCCAAATTACACTGTGATTTTTGTTCTGCTTTACTTGCCTCTCTACATATTTTCAAGTCCTTAGTGACTCTGACATTGATTTCAAACAGTAGAGGCATTCTGGTCTTCAGAGGTCTGTTGAATAAAGTGTCATCAAGTGACAACCCATACTTTGGTTTTTCTGTACTCTCACTTGCCTGGTTCATCAAAGACGCACACTAGGCACTTGGACAGCATTAAAGGAAAGTACATTTCATGTTGCAAATTGGTATGACTTCTTTTGAGTCTGGTGAGAACTAAAAACAGAGCTAAAAAAATGCAAGGTGCTCTCTGGTGTGTGCCGGCATCACAGTCCTGCATACATGTACATCCTAGTATTTCTCCTTATTCTGCACTGGGGCTGAGAGAAAGGGGGATTGCTGAACTGTACATTGACTCCCTTGGCATTTTGAAAAAGGAGTTGCCTAGGTGGTGTGACTGCCAAAGTGTAGATTGTTGGATGTTTTGCTGCATAACACTTTGAAGCCCTGGAGTTCATTGTCTAAGGAGCTGCAGGATGCTATTGCATATCCTGATAGATCCCTTGGGTCTATTGTCCTTTCTTCCAGTCTGTCCCTTGCTCCCTGGTGTCACAGGCTGTGGATGGGGTGTGGTGGCAGAGAAGTTAAGGTGCCTTACTAGAGGCCTAGAGGTGGATGTTTAAGCCTCTCTCTGGGATTATGACAAAGCTTATGCCCAACATGATCCAGCTGTAAATGGGTACCCAGTCAATCAGACTGGGGAATCAATGGTATCCAGATGGGATGCTGGCCACATCACTGTTTTGTGTGATTTGGTGTATTAAAGAAGGCTTGCCTTGACCATACCATACCTTGACCATACCAGTCCTATGAGTCACTATACTTGATCTTAACAAGCTCTGGGCAGGAAACTCTTGAAAAGCTCTGAGAAGTGCATGTTCCATTATCCATCTTTTATTCTTCTTTATCTTGGCTACTCTTTCAACAGGCATGGAAGCAGTGAGCCTGAAGGATAACCCAGCCAAGGTCATTGATCAACCAGCCATTGTTAGATGTAAGGGGTTAGCAGACATGAAAAGATAAGTGCCATAACTACCTAAATTTTGCCATATAGATCAACATTAGGAACATGGACAGGGGCAGGCACTGTCTAATTTTCCCCCTAGGGATCATGCAACAGCACATAACATGTACATAGAGGGATACTTTTTCAAAACCTTCTATTTCTGCATGGCTAGGCACAGAGGTTTGGGAGAGGTGCAGAGACATTGCCAGAAGTGTGGCTAAACATGGTGATCCTGGAGACATATTACTCAAAGAGTGCAAAAGACCCAAGAAGGGAGATGCTTAAGATGGCTCAAGCTTGCACAAGACCATATTTTGCCAGCCCAGTGGTGATGATCCTCCACAGAGCTTACTGCAAAGTGGCTTGAGAAGGAGCGTAACCATGGTGGCAGAACACAGCTGCTCTGTGTAGAATGCATGGGGGAAGACCCAAATTATATTTGCCTAAACATTTTAGTAGCAGGCGATAAAAAGCTGTTCAGGCCAAGATAGCGGCAAAAGTCTGCAAATTGAAGAGTCATATTGGCTGACTAGTCCCATGTACGCGTTCAAACCTCCCTCCTTCTCTTCCCCCTCAAGTCAGCAACAGTACCTTTCCCGAATCACAGCAGTCAGGTATTTTGTCTTGTACTTGAAAATCTACATCCAATAAAGTTTGTATAGGACACAGGGTTGGGAGGGACCTTCAGAATCGATGCATCACAGTTCTGCAAAACCATGCCATCTGAATGACCCGTTACTTGATTACTCTCAAGTCTTCTTTTTAATTATGATTGTTTTAAACATATTTAACTCAAAAGCTCAGATAGTGTTTAGTATGCATTTCTTTTCCAGTTTCAAATGTGCCAAATTAGATTTGCATTGTTTTTACTAGGTTTTTTCTTTTTGCAAAAGTTTTTACTTTGAAATCATCAAAGGCTTCTACTAAAGCATGTATTTGGCAATGCTTTTTTTGGTTGCTTAAGGAATTTTTTCCCCCCATTTTGTCTCTCATTACCAGTGCATGCTCTTAAAATAAAATTGGCTTCTTTAAAACTGAATACCTTTGTTCTCTGCCCACGGGCAATTTGCCACTATCTTGGGAGAAAGGGCAGAGGCAAGAAAGAAGGGCTTGAAACAGTAGCATAATGAAGGGAGGGCAACTGGGCCACCAACCCAAGGAACTGACCCAGGGGTGGGGCACAAAAATAGCAGCAGTTGTGCTGCTGGCCCAGACACCACTACACTGCCAGTGACACTGCCCTGTTTGTCACAGCTGCTCAGGCTTCCCATTATGCCTCTGGGTTCATGTCAGGGGATCTGAAAAAAGTTTAAAAAGGGCATTAAAAATGGGACCAGTAAATCACTTACGAGTGCCAGGCCCCGCCTGAAATCATTCTTGATTTTGGCTGGGTCTTAAGGAAATCCCATCAATGAGCATCTTGTTACTGTGCAGTTCTGGGATGTCTTCCTCTTGGTGTCAGAAGGCATCTACTGTCAGTTACAGGTGGGTGGGGTTTCTGATCATTTGGGTATCTAAACTTTGTAATGCAGCTACAGCTCTGGGGGCCAGCACCCAAAGTTTTGCTGCCCTCCACAGTTCCCGTTCTATCCCCTTTGCCTGGCATTGCTGCTTGTCCCTGTTCACCCCAGCATCTGCATCCCCATTGCAGTGTTTGAATATGCATCTGTGAATCCCAGATAGGCTTGTGCTGCTCTGCCTCCCACAGCCCAAGCAAATCCAAGACCAGGACTCCTTTCCTGGAACAGGCAACAGCATGAGAGTAAGCTGGAGCTTTAGCTGTGGGTTTCTACAAAACAACATCTGAGCGCTTGCAGACATGAGCTAGCAGGAAGAGAGGCATTCCAAAACATACTGGGGATTTTAACAGGGGAGAGAGAGAGGTTTTCAAGGCATTGTGATCCCCGGGGGACTCAAAATATAACTAGAGCAAGCCATTGCTGTTGAAACAGAAGCATTAAGAGATTGTTACCAGAGGCTGGCTGTACCAGTACTGGTAATGTAACATCCAGCGATTGTGCTTTCAAAGAGAACCAAGAAAGGACTTAAATCCCTTGAGAAGTAAGTTTAGTTTACCCCGAAGTTCACTGTTTTGTCCTTAGGACACAAAATTGAGTGTGGATGCATGCAACGATGGGCCAGCGGAGGGCAGGGTTTTCCCAAGTTTTTGTAGTCTAAACCAGGTTCTACTGAGTATTTTGTGAGGTAGAGCCCTGTTGCTGCCTGGCACATTTAGGAATTGGAGAGCTATAACTGCCTTGGTCACTGGATTGAATGAGATCTTTTTCTCTCCCCCTTATTCATATTGTACAAACACAAACACCCTGATCCTAAACTCTGATCCGCCCAGCCAACCTTAGTTTGTCATGGAATCCCACTGAAATAAAAGGGGCTATGAACGGTCTTGGTAGTGGGAGCCAGGTTGCAGGTCTGTGACCTTAGTCATTAGGATTACTTCTTGATTCCTGACCTCACTTCATCATCTCCCTATGGATGATTTTCTTTTCTTTTAGACTACTTCAGTTAGACCCTTACTATAGACTACTAATAAAGGAGGGACATCCTGTGCCCATCAGATAATTTCATAGATTTCACAGACATTAGGGCTGGAAGGGACCTCGGAAGATCGAGTCCAGCCCCCCGCCCAAAAGGGCAGGAATGGTTCCAACTAGAAAACTTCTGCAATATTACAATGTAATGCACAAAACAAATGTACTGAATCTTATTAGGCCACTGATATCAATCCTGTGGCCTCACTGAAAATTTCTACTGGTAAGTGAGATACCTGCTGTCAGTCATGACAGGATGTGCAATATAGCTGCACCATAGTAGAATAGTGATTGGTCCATGCTCAAGTTTATGCATAAAAGAAGAATCAGGTGGACAAGCAATGCCCGTGTCAGGTCTGTTATAAAGAGGACTTTCATGTCCCTGGAGGCTGCCTGTGGAATGTACCTCTTGTCATCAGGAATATACAATTGGTAATGGAGCTGTTTCTTGACAGGGATGATGACATCTTGCAGGTATCCAGTAAATTTACCTCCTTCTCAAATGTAGAGGTGAACTGTCCCCGTGTCCTATGTTAGACCCTACTATAAAACCCAAAGTCCCCCACAGCCCTGACTAAGCTGAGGCAAGCTTGACAAAATGTAGGGCTGTGGTCAATACCCTGCCACAAGCCTTATGGCATAGTAGTGCTTTACATTTTTACATCTAAAGTAGTGCTTTAAAATAATGGTGCTTTACATCTGACCTGCTCTATTTTGTTTATATTCTCTAATCCTCTCTACGTGGAAGTTCTGCCATTCACATTTAAAGTTATACCAGTTTAGCTCCACTTTATTGGCATAGGAGTGGCCAGATAACAAAAATCACACCGACTCAGGTGGCATGTCTTCCTGAGCACTACGTCTCCTCTTCCTTTTTGAAACAGGGTAATATTACATCTATCCACAGCCCTAGAAAGACTTTCTTTTAGGGGTACATGGCTTATTTGATAGTATACAATAACAGACTTAAGTAGAAAGGGTGACTGCAACTCTTGGTGCTCTGCTAAGCCAGAGAATTCCCATCTCCTTGGTTTGGATGAGCTCCTAGTTTCCTGATGTTAATCATTGTATTGTTCCTGATGTTCTCACTCTGGGACTCATAACAACATAGGGAAGATGCTCTGTGGGTAGACTCCAGCCTTTTTTTCATATACAGGCAGCTTTGTCAGTCTGCATCACAGATCCTAACACTAAAGTACATACAGACACTTCCTGTATGTCTGACTTGCTAGGGACAGAGGGGTTATATACATAATATTCGAGAGGACATCACATACCATCTTACAGAGAATGCTTCTTAGGATAACGGCAATCCTCTGCAGATAAGCAAGAATACAATATGCTTACACCCAAATATAGTGAACCACCCTCCAGATGAGAACACACTCTTCAAAATAAAGTCAGTGGTTGTTTCATTTCCAAGTTTAATCAAACAACAACTTGAGGTCTTAGATTGTAAACTCTTTTTCAGGACCATATTCTTCATCTGGACAAGACAGAGAGATTGGTGAACGCTTATTAGTTTTTAACAGATAACAGTAATGAGTAACCCCTTCAGGCCAAAACACCATGCTACATGCCTCCTGCCCTAATTACATAAACACACAGCTTCAGTTCACTTGGGATAATTTTAGATTTCTGACAAAAAGATAGGAGGGCAGGATTTGGATAAAACAAACAAACAAAAAACCAGCAAATCTATCTATATTAGAATTTTATGCTATTACCCATTCCTGGAGCATCCAAGTGTCTAATTCAGGTTATTAACACTTTACTGCCAGCCCATTTTCACAGGCTGGGCACTCAGGGTGGGTTTGACAAAATCTATCAAATCTTTACCCACTATGTGAACCCTTTCAGGAGGTGCTTTCCAAAAATCTGTTCTGATAGCTGAATTCAATTGGATGAGTGAAACTGCAGCTTCCTGTGAAGAATGGCTAACACATGATGCATAATATAAAACCATGTTACATTTAGCAGGACAGATACTAAATACAGCAAAACTTGTAAGAATAGTTTGTTATACAATGCTAAGAGATCAAATTAATATATTAAACTTAAGAGTAGGAGAAACAGTACTATGTAAAATAAATCTTAAACAGAGAACACTTTTACATGCAATCTCAGCCATTATGAAGTTATTAAAAAAGGTTTCTGTTCAGATAACTGACGATGTACCATAATACAGTTTCATTTTTCAGTAGGCAAGCTTTCCCCAAATTGTCCTTTTCCCAGACCTGAATCAATGCATCTAGAAGTAGCAACAGCAATACAGTATTAAACCACCTGAAGATCAAAGGAAATTGTCATTTGCTTTGACCTAATACTAAGGCATTAAAATATAGCACTAAAATAGCCAGCTGCTAACGCATCTGGCAGTTGCTAGGACAAAGCGGGGTTTTTGAACACTTTCTGGTTGCTCCCCACTTAAACTCAACACATATTTGGTCTTCTGTATACAAGGCAGCCAAAGACTGTTTGATTTACCTTCAACCTTTTTAGTTCCATCTTTTAAGTGTTGTATAATGAGCACAGTGTGGCTCTGTAGTCTAAGAACAGACAATTAATTTTCTAACAACTTGTGAAGTAACACACATGTAGGTTCAAACATCTTTCAGATTCTCCTAGGCAGAAGCAAAACATATAATCCTTTACTTCTATTCCTCCTACTCTGGCATTCTTTTAATGTCAATCTTAATTAGATCATGCCAGTTCTAATCTGAGGATGCAGATCTTGGAGGGTGGGGTGGAAACGGACAACACAATATACTAATTTTGGACAGGGATGAATATGTCCATTTCCATTAGAAAAAGAAGGAATGAAGTAAAGTGAAGGCTGAAAAGGAACCAATACCTGCAGAGAAATTATATTTCACAGCTGGGATGGTCATTCTATCAGTGTGCATTTAGGATTTCAATTAGAGACATATCGGCATGAGGTGTGCAGCTGTATTACCTTGATTATAGGGACTAATTGAACCTAATTCTAGTTCAAGGAGTGGCTGGGAGTAGCCAGTGTGCACCCATTTAATAGAAGACAAAAAATTCGATAACACATAGATCAAAATAAATATGAAAACCATATATATTTTGCCCATATACTCCCTTCCTTGGCCTCTTACTTCCTAATTCTGCAAAGATCTATGCAAGTTTCCCTGTGAATGATCCTACTGAAGACAATAGTTGTATAAACTTAGGTACCTGCATAGGAATTGTTAGGCTAAGTGCATAAACATCATTTCCTCAGACTGTAAATTGTTCGGGGTAGGGATTGTCTGCCTAGGTAGACAGTGCCTACCTAACACATTGTTTTGTGCTACCATGCATACATACGCTTTAGCATGGAGTGATGGAAAATGGTTTTACTATGATGAGGGACCAGGCCTTAAAAATGGTTTTGAATAAGCTTATTTTGTGATTGTATGGGTGCATCTACATGTTGCTCTACAGTGATGTAGAACACACTACGGTGACATAGCAATCACTTGGGTCTACATGTGATCGATAGCTACATCGCTGTAGTGGCATGCTCCACGCTTATAGTACATCGCTACAGCAACACAGAGGGGAAATCTAAGCATGTGTCATCCACATGGTTCAGTATGGGTGGTTACTGCATGCTGTACTTCCAAAAGGAAGTACTAAAGCACAGTGCCATAACAATGTCGTCATACGGTGACATGTAGATGTGCCCTATAAGGAAGTTTTTAGATTAACATTGATCTTTGCTTATTGCCATATATCATTTACCTCCCTTATTACTGCAAGTTATTCACATACGGAATTCTGACTTGAGAAACAAAATTATAATTTAGCACCCCCCAAAAAAAAAGAAAGAAAAAAAGAATCCCTCTTCAAATTAAGTTTGCACTGTTTTGGTCTTCTTTAAGGAACTAGTAGATCTGAGCAAGTGCGTGGTTTATTGAAAGCCTATGCATGCATGACCAGGTAAAGGTTTACTATATTTTTTTTTTTTTTTTTTTAAATCAAGGATTTTTTATGGGATCTCTCCCAAGCATCCTCTTACCTGACTTCATCTTTATAAGTATCCGTTATATACAGATCTCTTGCCAGAGATGGAGAGAAGAAAGATAGCTAGAATGCTGGTAGCCGGGGTCTCATTCCAAGTGACATTTCCTCAGTCCTTTCTCAGCTTCTGGGAAGACATGAACAACAGAAGTGGATCTCGGTAACTGAAGCCTGGACTGATCTAGATTGTCTCCATAAACATAGTAGTTACATTTTTACAGAAGGGTGTAGATGAGCTTATCAGATCTTGAGTTTTCTTCGGCCTTCTTCAATTTCATTTCAGGCCTTATTCTAGAAGGGAAAAACACTGCTCATGTTAGCTGATGACCTTTTTCTAGCTATGGGTGAAGGTCAAGCATCCCTCACTATTGTTTTAGATTTGACTGTGCCTTTAATACTTAGAATAAAGGATGTTAGTACATCTATGATGGTGGCTTTTGGGGGGGTCTAGTGTAGAATTATTTCACTGGCTGCACAGCATTTGGGGATTACTTGCTATTGTTTGGGGCCAGTACTGCTGGAGTATTACAGAGCAGAGAGCAAAATCCATTCCCAGGTGCATACCTGTCCTTTCTTTTACTATCTTCAGTTGAGTTGCTTTGCTAGATCCCCAGGTGTTCTCAGATGCCCAAGGAACGATAAAATCAGGATTGCTTCTTTTCATCTGCAGCAGGTAAGAAATGTGTGACCTTTCCCCCGAGAGGTAGACCTTGCTCCAATCATCTAGGCCTTTTTTCACCTCAAGATTAGATCACTACATGTGTTCTACATGGGACTTCACCTTTCAGTCAATCCAATACTTAAACTGTCTGCTTACTGAGCAGAGCTACACACAGATGGCATGTTACAGGGATGCTGGTCAGGATTTTATAGAGAAGCCTAGCAGAGGAAGCTCTACGTTCTATCCCTGTGAGTTGTATAGTGAATTGATATTTTGGTGTGTTCATCTGAGGCTTGTTATACAAGGGGTAGGGAATGAGAATAATTTGAGACTGGAAAGTTCTGGACCTAAAATATGCTACTTAAATTAGAAAGGTTTGTTTGGGATTTTTTTTTTTTTACATTTTTTCTGCTTCTTGTCATTTTTCAGCCTACTTGTTCCACTCAGGGAGGTTTGCAATTCTGCAAACCTGTTGCTGTCTCATGCATACACATACAGAAGCAGTATCTTTTTACATCCTCAGGAATAAGACATAGCTTTGAGTCATAGGCCATTTCCCACACAAAAATATATTTAGAGATCATCTTATTTACAGACTGGGGCCACTGAATGAGGAAAGGATTGAGCTAAACAAGTAAAGTTCATTATTATGGTATATATCATGACAATGTCCTATAACTGTCTGTGATTTTAGGTCTTTAATAGTTCTCCAGAGTCAGAATTTGAAAATGAGGAATCAAAATCAGAAAAGAAGCTAGAAGGCAAGTAAGTGGAGGGCTAAGTCAAAACAGAGGGTCCTAGTACAGGCAGTCCTTGGACTTGTGACACAATTGGTTCCTGAAAACTGTGTCTGAAGTGGAAACGTTGTAACTCAGAACCAATTTTCTTATAAGAAACAATGTTTTAAATGAGGGATTCATTCCTGGACTAAGGCCCGATACCCTATTTTCACCAAAAATGCCCCAGAATTTTGTACTCAATCAATTAAAGATGGCTACATTAATGTATTTATATTGTAAATAGCAATCATATTGATTTGGAAGGACTTTTTTGAAGAGACTTTGCTGAACTTTTTGAAAGCCTCTTGGTTGGACTTTTTGAAGGGTTCTTGGCTGAGTCTTCTCAGGAGTCTTGTCTGCAGGTTTTGCAGGAGTCTTGTCTGCTTCCTTAAAGAAAATATTCAAGGAAGTTAGGACAGATATTCTCCAGAGAGAAGAGCGAGGCCGTGAACTAGTTCACTGGCATGGCATTGCATCAGATCAAGTGTTGTAAAGTCGAAATTGACATCAGAAAGTTAAAACAGGGTGTCAATATATAAACATTGTAAGTGTAGAACATTGTAACTTGAAACGTTGTAAGCTGAGGGCTGCCTGTACTTGGGTTAATGGAAGAATGTGAGAAGGGTCTTGAGGAAAAGTTAAGGTTTACGTTAACATTAAAGCTCCTGATATGTAATCTTTATCTAAACTCCTTGTTTTTCTGGGAAATACATCTTTGCTTATGTGATTCAAGGTTGACCTATAGGGAAAAAGCCCTAAAATGGTTTGGCACTCAGATCCTATTCTCCCTACTAATTAAGCCTACACCACTAAACATCTTGCTTCAGGAGAGCAATTTAATCCATTCAAAGCTCACAGCCCTCCCATTCTCTCAAATGGACAGTCTTGTGAACCTCTGGAGTATGCAAGGGCCTTGTCACATGTTTACTTGCAAGAGTTGCAAATCATTGGAATGAGGTGAACTGTTACAGTAAGGACATGTTAAGGAGATAATCCTTACCTGGAAGGGAACAATTGTTACACATGCAGCATACGAAATCTGTGGAACATTAAGCAGTATTAAGGTTAGAAAGTGCTGGAAGCAGCTTGGTGCATTGTGGGATGCTGGAAGACTGCCCATGGCTAGTTCTCTCTCTATGGAGCAGACTGAAGTTAAATGAATACAAGCTAGGCAACACGGCCCAGAGTTAACCCTCACCTGAAGTAGCATAAAGTGCACCTGAGATGCACTTGGCATGAGTTAGCAAGCTTTAATGCACACACTTGCATTTTAAACGGCCTTAGTATGGTTTAAGTGTAATATATAACTTTGCCCTGAGGACAGTTAACATATTCTAGACTGCTTGAATGTATAACTGTTTAAGTTTTAACTGCACTTAGTAAGTGTCAAGTTGAACTTGTGACAACATCCTAAGTACTGAGCAGAGAGTTGCCCAGAGGCAACCTGTAGGAAGTGGCAGGCACATGGATGTACCTCAATTCCCACACTGAATAAGGGCTGTGGAAAAGCATTTCTGTCATGCTGAGGTCCAGCTTGTTGAACCATATTCACATCATTACGTGGCAGTGTCTTCAATATACAAACATATATTGCAAAGAAGGTGAGTTACCCACCTTTTGCCCAGTAGTCTTAGATTAGTGTTTGTGTCCAAAAACCAAGCATATATGTATTCAGGATGCTCAGATTGAGGGATGCCTATAACCCAGGTCACCTGCTTTCCAAGAAGGTGCTGTAAGCATCAGCTGATGGCCTGGGCAGAACTGACCATATTCTCATTCCCAGTTCAATGAACCTGGACTACTAGATGGAAAAGAACATGAAAAGCTCTGCAGCAAGAAGGAGACTAAGCAAGATGGAGTCTGACTGTGTAGGCCAGCGAGAAGGATACTGCCTGGAATGGAGGGAGCCCTTAGTCCTGCCTCTGGCTCTCAATTCTATTTATACATTTAATGTTAAGTAATCACTGGATAAAAGGTTCCTGCCAGGCATTCTCTATAAGGGTAGGTTGGATCTGTTAACTTTCAGGGCACCACCATTCTCCTGTCCAGCCTATTTCTGGTGTGGAATATGGGCTACTGGGAATGAAACCTTGTATCAGCTATATTGTTTTACAGGCACATTCTTTATGAATTCGTTAGGAGCACTGAGCATGCTGGGTTCATTGTGTTCGCTGTTATTATGTGGGCAATATAATACTGCATCCTGGCTGAAAGTCCCTGTACTTTCGCTGCATTAAGGATATTTATCCTTGTGGTGTTTTTAATTTTGCTTAGCACCTAGGGCACTATATTAAATCTAAAAATAAAATAAAATACATTTAATAGGACTATAGTGCCTTTGTTTTCAAGCTGGAAAGTACCCTGGTATTATATCCCGTCTTCCCACAACTCCTACCCCATCCCCTTAAGTAGAAAGCTTCAGAACCAGCTTCAGGCTTTCTTCCTTTGAGCTGCACTGAAATCTGTTGCCCTGTTAATGAGCAGCCTTTAGATTCTTCTAAACACACCACAGCTTGGCCCCTGTTTTCCCTGACTCTCTGCCAAGCCTATTACACGTGTCGGAGCAGCCAGGGAAATGGAAGAATTATGATTTCCATTTGGCTTCTTCTGCCGCTTAGTCTAATTTTCACTGGCTTTGAAATATAGCAATTGCTTTTTTGTTGTTGTTTTGGTTTTCCTTGTCATTTTGCCTTTTTTCCTTGTCTTCCTCTCAAAGGAGGGGGAAAAGACACAATAGACATGCTAAAATAGCCCCCTCCCTTTTTGTCTTTTGTAAAAAAGGGACTTATTTGTTCCAGAACAAAAATTCATTATCAGAAGAGTTTTGTTGTAAGAGGAAGCGGGTTAATGAGGTTATAGCTAATCAGAACATATGGAATGCATTGCCATTAGCTTTGTTTCACTACTTCAGAAGAAGCAGGGTAGTGGGCAGAGGGGTGAGCTATAAGCTAGAGGTGCTGGAGTGTTCCTATGCTAGGCAAATAGGACAGTAAAGGACAACAGGTGGTCATGAGAGGATACTTACCTCCATCTCTATGGCATTTGTAGCACACCTGTGAGCATAGGGTCTTTGTGCTGCTGCCATCTCACAATACAACAATGGAGGATAAAAGTTGCTCAGTGGGCTGGAATGATGGCTAATGAGGGACTGAAGTTTTTGTCTTCCTGATCCTTGGGGAATAGACCAGGAAACATGTTGCAGGATGGTGAGACAGAGGCAGTCAACTTCTAAGTGAGGGTCATTATAATTCATAAGTACATTTATTGTGAACTGGCTTATTTTGGAGAGAGGAAAGAAAAAACTAGGATCTTTTAAAAAATAAGGTCAGACAACACAGGTTCAGATTTAGTTCCAGTGATGAAATGTCTGTCACAGCAAGCTATCACATGCTCTTGACCTCACAGTTAGGATGACTTTCTGAAGCTTAGTATCCGTCTTTCAGACATGAGAAAGAAGGTATTGTATCCAAAAGTTTGTCAAACTTTATCCCAAGTACATAGTTGGTCCAATAAAAGATTTTGCCCTAAGAAATTGTTGCCTCACACAATTTCTCAACCATCATGGCTACAACATCTCTCTTATACTTCTATATTGGTCTTTTGAGAATTCAGGCTAAAAGTCTCAGTTCAGGCCATAATTTTTAAACCATCTATTCTCCATTTTCTTTTATAAAGGTAGGGTCTTCTCATTTGTTACCATTGTCCCGAGAGCCTTTGCGATGGCCTCTCAAGCTCTGATCATATCCAGATAGTTCTGACTTTCATAGATTTCATAGACATTAGGGCTGGAAGGGACCTCGGGAGATCATCGAGTCCAGCCCCCTGCCCAAAGGGCAGGAAGTCAG
>NW_017728931.1:49443702-49450887 GCF_001723895.1 Crocodylus porosus | reverse complement strand
TTTCTTCTGTAGTGCTAACCAACGTAGCACTGCCGAGCCTGTAAGGGTGCTGCAGGTTTTTCCTCCCAAGGTGGAGAACCTTGCATTGACAGGGATGAGAGTTTGCAATGGGTTGTGCTGCTGGATGTCAGCTGATGAGCAGGTAAAGGGGAAGTTATCCTTTATATGATATCACTGACCTTTTCAATAAAACCTTCAAGGATCCCAACTCCCCTCCCACATGTTTGCCATTTCCCTGAGGCAGCTGTAGTGCATATAGATCACTTTCAGAGGCTGGAGGGCATCCAGCCTAGGTAAGGATGGGCCTAGCTAAGGATGAGTCAAATATGGAGGCAGCTCATCTTCTTCCTTCTCTGACTTACCCAGATTGAAAATGGGAACCTTCGGAGTTATTCTTCCTTTAGGCTCATGCAAAAAAAAGTTCTCTGCCTCAGTTGTCCGTTGATGACTTCTGGCCTATTTGGTAGCCTCTGTCAAATGGTTGATGTTTTTTTCATGCAATGCACTCACCACATTAAGGGCCCTTTCTACTCTATGCTGGATCCCAGAGCTCTAATGCATTTGCTCTGATGACTGGTTGATACCAGTCATTACATTGGATAGATCCCTACTAACATCTCTCTTGGAGGCCCCTACCACACAGGCAGTGGTTGCATTCTGGTCAATGAGGACTATCATTGCTTCATCTAAATCTCGTCTCCTATGACCCTCATTGCCAGCAATACTTGTTCATTAGTTCATTTGTTCATCAAAAAATAAGTGATAATTACAGCTAAAAAATTGACAAGGCACAAGGGGAGGGAGTTCCTGAGCTGAGGAGCAACTACTGAGAAAGACAACCCATCTGTTTTTGTTACATGAACTTGCTACACAGATGATACCTGCAGGTCAAGTGATGATATTCTGAATACCTGTAGGAGGGAAGGATGTGGAAGGTCAGGAAATTAGCAATTCCGGCCTTGAGTGAGAATATGTTGTTTCACAACCTGCGTCCCAATAGGCCTGGATCTTATCTCCATGTGAGCCACAGCCTCAAAAGGGTTTGGAGGACTAACTGAACCATTTGGATGTACCTCTATATTGGCACTTTGATCCCTCAGAGCCCTCAGGAAAAAAAAGTCATCTGCACTTGTATCTGGAACTTGCTAAATATGCATTTCTACTTCCTCTTGGTTCAGCATCTCCTTCTCCCATTCCTCTATTCTTGGGCAAGAGTTCTGGCAGAAGAAGTCTCTGTAATTTTATATATCATGCGGGTCTCTCAGATATTGGACCCCTCCTTGAATCTGATGCAATATTGCCTCTGTAGAGGGCATTAATTATGGACCTTGGGCTTAATGAAACCTGTGCTGTCTAGCATGTGGGTAGGAAGACAGGAGAACAGGAAAGAACATGTAGCCAATATTTTCTATATAATAGTGTATATACAAGAAATGAATCACGGCAGAAAATGGGTTCTCAGCAAGCAGAGTCCCTTTAATGAGGGTACAAAGCACTCTAGATTTAAGATCCTAGAATAAGGTTGCACAGCTTTTTCAGTTCCACCAAAGGCTCAGTGAAGAAGTGAAAGATGAGCTCCATTGGGTAGAAGCCCCAATTGTTTGAACTATGCATGCAGGTTGACTACAAGTCTCCCTGAACAGAGACTGGAGAAGACAAGAGCCCCAAAGAGGGGGTCCTTGGGTTGTGATTCTTGCTCATCATTTTCTATGGGAGAGCCATCAGAGGAGAAAGTCAATGCAGATCAATGGTGGGCAACCCCACATTGCCCAGGGTGGTGAGCCTGAGCATTTCACAGCTGCTTGCCACAGAAAAACCTGCCATAGGGCTCCAAGCTGAGACAGCCCGTGGCTCACTAGCAGCCTGCCCGAGTGGCCCTGGAGGGCACTGCTGCCACAGAGGGAGGACTGGGCCCACGAGGTCCACTTGCAGCTTACATGGGCAGGCTGTGCTGGAAGAAAGAAGAGCAGTGAGAGGATCAAGTCCTTTTTCAGAACCCGCACACCTCTCCCACAGCTCAGGGGAAAGCTGGTGACAGTCTTGAGCTGTGACGGGCCAAGGTCCTTTCCTCTGCGGTAGCAGTTGCCCTCTGGGGTTGCCCGGGTGGGTGGCTAGTGGGCGGACGCTGCTCCTGCTCAGAGGCAACATCCAGCCTGATCCAACTGTTCCCCAAGCCTGAGTGGGGGCAGGATATGGCCTGCTAGCAGCCCACATGGAGGGAAGGACTGGGACTCCCCACACCTCAGGGGTTGCTCAGCCTGCCAGCAGCTCATGCCCCTCCTCCCTCCAGCTGTGGGAGTTGCAGGCAGTCTCTGCAAAAAACAAACAAACAAACAAACAAACAAACAAACAAACAAACCATTGGACCCCTCACAACCTCTGCATCTTCTACAAGGAAGGGGGGTGGGGGTGGCGATGAGCTGTCAAAAGACCACAACAGTATAAAAAAACTATGTTGCAGACTAAACTACATGCAGATGTGGTTTAGTTAGCAATGTAGCAGACTCATTTAAATTGTAAAAGCCCACACGTGTACAGCATGATGCAATTAAACTGCAAAAAATGGGCAATTTTCATCACATGTACAAGCACCCTTACTCCCTCCATTGCTACCTTAGATGCTTGTTGCTGTTTAGCACAATACATCTTGTGGAACTGAGTGGGTGGGGATGGGGGTGGGGTGTGGTTTGATGTTACATATTTCAGTTGTTACCAAACTTGCATCTCTTTTCAGCTGAAGAGTCTCAAATGAATTTTGTCATAAGCAATTGGCACCTCGTTAAAAGAAAAAGCCTATTTGGCTTTTCAAAAAGGGAAGGAGAGAGAATCAGAAAAATATAAGACATGAAGTTTGAAAAAAAACTGAAAGGCAGGCAAGCAGGAAGGTCAATTCAAAATTCTAAGAAATGTTCATTTTTAGTCACTTTAATGAATAGCTTCCAACTGGCACAATGAGAGCTTTGACACCAGATTCTGACATCAGAATCTCGCTCCTCTGCAGCTGCCCCTGACAGTGTGGACCTGGAGAAGTAGAGCTATTCTCAGAGCTATAGACCTTCCCCACCCAAAGCCAACCTATCTGCCATTTTGCCCAAAACTATTTTTTGTGGGATTTCTAAAACTTTCCATTTTCTGGGGTTTTGTTGTTGTTTTGTTTGTTGTTGTTTTTTGTTTTGTGTGGTGGTGGTGGTTGTTGTGGTGGGGGGGGTTGGTTTTTTTTGTTTTTACGGATCAGTGAGTCTATACTGTGTCATGTGTTATGTAGTCCAGCAGTGGCCTCCCAATCCTGCAGGGAGAAAAAAAGACCCTCCATAGCCTATTTGTCAACTTCACCTTCCCACAAGCTGTTCTTTTCCAATTCCCCCATCCTGTATCAAGAGAATTCTCCTTTGCTTAAGCACAATAATCTTAAAAAGTACCAGCCCAAATAGGTCTAATGTTAATTACCTCTCCACAAAAGTAGTTCTCCCACTTAGCAAACACTTCTTTCAATCCAACATCTGGGAAAGGCATTGTGGACTGAAAGGATTGGGGGAAACTCTGTGCATTTATGCATTCTGATTGATATTATGAAATTATTAGGTGAGGTTGCTATGAACATTGCTGTATCATTAAATGCCTCTGATAATGGGTATTTCTCTTCTTTCCACATGGTCCCTCCTCCCATGTTTCAGCCTCTTCAGAACAATGATTAATTAAGTGTTAAAGGATGGGTATCAGGGTGGAGGCACCATGGGACAATAGGGGAGCTGAAACCAAGGTAAACCATTTTGGCCGAGTTTGTTTGCAGGTGGGCAGAATTTGGAGTAGTGGAGCATTATCAGCAACAAGACAGTGACCAAAGTGATATAAAAAGGATTTTAAAAGGTTTTGTAGATAAAAAAATGGGGAAACAGGAGAGAGTGCAAGGAATTTTGCTACAAGTCCAACTCCTAGAACAAGGCCATAACTGCTTAATTATAAAAAGGTTAGCTGGATTATCTGAACAACTGGAGTCCCGTTGCCCTTTCCTCCACCATACGTAAACTATATGCCAGATCACTGCTCAGTCTACAAATCAGGGCTGCAATGCAAGGCAAAGGTCATCAGTCCATATAAGAAAAGCTGCATTCAGTGAAGGCTGCTATGAGCAGTTTTGTGTTGCAGACGACCTTTATCAACATCCAAAGAATGGGATATCAATGTGTAGTGGTGCAACTCGACCTTTCTAAGAACTTTGGCTCAATGCCCTAGCAATACATCTTCAGCCCGCTCTGTAAAGTGGTATGCCGACCACATTTCTCCAGTTGGTCCAGAAGTTCTAGAACATCTGAACCACTATCATTCAGGCATCGGATGGTGAAATAGAAGACATACCAGTTCTGAATAGCATGAAAAAAGACTGTCATCTGAGCCCCATTATCTTAAACCTGACCATGAAACTTCTCAGCTTAAGTTGCCAAGAGCTCAGGAAGTTTCAGATTTCTATGGACAAAAGGTAAATATCCTGGCTGATGCAGATGACCTAATTCTCCCTGCAAGCCATCTTAATGAACTCCAGAAGATGGTGGATGTCAACTACAAGGTGGCTGGCTACAACTCTGTTTCAATGCATTGAATTGTGCCTCACTACATATTGACTGCCTAAAGAGAAGATCCAGCATAGCCACCACCATCATAATCCAGGGTGAAACAATGAGGTTCATAAGAAACAAGACAATTCATAAGAAAGTGGACAGTGAGATTCTGCAGAGCCTTAAGAAGTGGATGCATCTACTGCTGTGGGATAGCACTGAGGTCCTACACATCCCCTACAGGCAGGGGGTACCAACATCCCTCACATGGGAGACCTGTAACATTGCCATACTGACCCATGCCTTCTGCCTCCTAACCTGCCCAAATGAGCTGGTGAGCAGTATTCCCACAAGTACTCCAAGGGAAACCACCAAGAGGAGGATTTCTAGTCCACCATCCAGTGATGACTTGGCCATGTTTCCAAGTAGATTGCAGAGGGATCAGTTCAGGCAAGACAGCGGAAATTTTCCCTCACTGTGGACACATGCCTGTAATGCCACACAACACCTCAGGAAGCACATCAGCTGCCACTGGACACCATGTAAGGAGCAGCAGGAGGTATGGGCGGGATGGGGAGATGTCACTGCTTCCAACCCCAACCACCAACCAGATTGTGGCCACTCCTAAAGTAAGGACCTGTGGAGAGGATCTTGAAAGAGGCTATGCAAGCAAAGTACATCCGTGACCCGAAGGGGAAACCTGTCCATCTGTAACATTCAAATACCGTGGGCCCTAAGGCCCACCTGACTAACTAGTAGCCCCTATTGTATGGGGGCTAATGGTTGAATGCTACAACAAAATACTTGGGACAACTAATGAAAAAAAACAGGATAGGAGTGTCATGTGGGTCAAAGGGTCAAAACGTGGAAATAAGTGTGCCCGAGGAGGACAATGAGCAGAGCCCCCTGGGCCACACCCACTGCTCCTCAAAGGCATCCAAGGAGCTGGTGGACACTGTCCATTGGTGCTCTGTTAGGAAATGTGCATGGATGAGTGAGAGGAAAGTGGCCCTGCAGTCCCCAGGCACCTTCCTAGCCAGAGCCTCTTTCCTGGTTATGTACAGGGCCCACTTGGCCAGGACTAGGAGGAGGTTGACCAGGAGGTACCGGGACTTAGTGGGACCATGGATGGGATGACCAAAACCAAAAAGGTGGGGGGTGAGATTCAACCAGAATCTCAGGAGGAGGTTCTGAAGGTGGAGGTGGAGGGGCTGCAGTCTCACACACTTGAGGGTCATGTGCAGAAGAGGCAGGAGACCAGGATGTCCATAAAGCTTGCCTGTGGTGATGGCTCCATGGAGGAGCCACCAGCTGAGGTCCCCAGTGGCTTGTGGGATGAGGGTGGAGAGTACAGACTCAGCCACTGGGGTGTGAAGGGGAAACCTGACTAGGCCAAAGTCTTTGAGATCACCTTGAAGTGGGATGCCAGAAATCACTCCTGGCCTGAAGGTAATTTCACTTGCTTGTGGACTGTGGTTTCATCCACTGAGCATGCATCAACTGCCTTCACTCAATGGCACTATCCGCTATGGCAACTAGGACAAGACATGTCAGAGATGTGGCTACAAAAATGAGACCCTGCCCAAGTCCTATGTGGCTGCAAGGGGACAGCAACTTTGCCATAATAAACACACAGGACTGGCTGATCAAGGCCATCTTAGCATCAGTTGCAGCAGTGGCCATGTACCAAACCATTCCAGCCCATGGCAACCGTCTAAAGACAGACATTGTTGTGACCAATAAGATCGGTAATAAAATCATGATTATCAGTGTGACTATCTCCTTTTAGAACCAGGGGCAGGTTTTCACTTAAGCCCATGAGCAAGAACTAGTGAAGTGCAGCCCACCTTGAGGGAGAAGAGGAATGATGTGACAGTGCAAGTTCTGAACTTTGGTACACTCAGCCCATGGGACCTAACGGATGATAGTATCCCGAGTACCTGCAGAATACCCCAGCAATACTTCAAAGCTGATGGGGTGCCTCATGGTATCACATACCATTAGGTAGTCCGGAGACATTTATATAGAAGGCATTATTGGCCATCACTAGCACAAGGAGAATCAGCCAGGAATACCTACCAGGAGTGAGGTTGCAGGGGCGGGGGAATGGACCAAAAGTGACACTTCTTATGCTATGGACTCTCTTAAAGACTCAAACATTACATATAGCATTTTACTTTGGGAAAATGTAGCCTGAATGGTAAATGCGCTGCCTAAAAACACTCTACTAATCCCTCAAATTTGCACCAATATGATTACGATGCACAAGCTCTTGTAACGATATTATATCCTATAAAAAATAACATGTTGTTAATAGAGATGACATTTGAGCAAGAGGGTGTGGTGTAGTTCCAGGTATGACAAGTCAGAAGTACTCACTGCCTGTTTTCCTAAATACAGATGGACCTCTCATGACTCTCAAGGGACTGGTGAGCTAGGATGACAGACTAGGATGTTATTTTTTTAAAATTTCATAGATTTCATAGACATTAGGGCTGGAAGGGACCTCGGGAGATCATCGAGTCCAGCCCCCTGCCCAAAGGGCAGGCTATTCCAGACCTTGGGAGCTCAGACAGTAAAGAAATTCTTCCTTATGTCCAGCCTGAAACGGTCTTGCAGGAGTTTGTTCACC
>NW_017728931.1:49442477-49443691 GCF_001723895.1 Crocodylus porosus | reverse complement strand
CCCGCTTACCTCTGGCTGTGCTGGGGGTTGGCAGGGGTCTCTGCGGCTGCTGAGGGGTGTCTGGGGGGCTTTGGGGGAGTGGGGGCGCAGCGGGCTTCACCCGTGCATCTCTCACCGCTCCGGAGCCTAACGATCCATACTCTTGTACTTTACCCTTTAAATAAAAAGCAATGGTGTATTTAGGAACTCTGTGCAAAAAAACCCCAAACCTAGATCTGTATTTGTCTGTGGGCTTCTCTTTGGCTTTAGTGTAAATTACTAAGGAAAAAACTTTGCAGACCTGGCTTGAAGATTAATGCAAACAACATTTGGTTTCCTGCCAGGTGGTCCTAGGGGGGATATTGGCTCTTGAGAACTTTTTTTTTCTTTTAATGGCCTTCTGCAGATCTCTCTAAACAGAAGAAGAGAGCTGGTTTGTGCCAGTCATAATTGGGAAACTTTAAATAGCAACATGAAAAGAACAAAGTTTGACTGTAATTTGGAAGATAAAGAAAAAGATGTAAAGCAGTAAATGAGCTTGGAAACAGTTTCATGTTTTAAAAAGTAATAAACAGAGTGGATTTATCTATTAAGCAGTTAATTTCTATATACAGAGATGGATGTCACAGTGGGCAAACAAACAAATGCCATTTATGCTATAAGGCAACATTTTACAAAGTGGTGGGACATTCCCCTATGGGAGCAAGGCAAAACATAAAGGACTAGCAGAGGGTGTATGTGGCGGGCTAGTGGTGGGCGCTCCTATGTTGAGCCGCCCACCTCCCTGCGTCCGACCACCTGCCAGGCTCCAAATGCCTCCCTAGGGGCACCTTATGTCTGGCCCAACTCCTTCCTGGAGCACATATGCTAGCCCGGGGGTAACGTCGCTGCCACCACCCCAAGAATGGACTCACTCTCGGCCCTGTGTCCTTGGGGAAACACAGGCCTAATGTCCTATGGGTACTCGACCCAGTACAGGCACTTGGGGCACTTCCCCAAGTCCGGGGGCAAAAAGTACAGGTCTCCCTTAGTCCGCAGACCTAAGGGGTCTCTTAGGCATAATTTAGACCCACCCCTCAATAAGTCTCCTACACCGGTCACAAAGCAGGACTTTATTGTTTACAGGGGTAGGGTGAAAATAGGGTACAAGATTTAGCAATATCCTAGAAATCCTAAAGAGCAAACAGTCTGGCTGAGGTAGCCTTTTGATCACGCATCTGAGTTACTGCCAGCTA
>NW_017728931.1:49435723-49441277 GCF_001723895.1 Crocodylus porosus | reverse complement strand
AAAAAAAAAAAAAAAAAATCAGGGTTTGAGAATTAAGTTCTTTTTGATTTGCCTTCTGGGTTTTGAACTGTTGGGGGCAGGGTCATATAGTCAAGCTTTTCTCTTCAACCATGAAGTCTGGAAAATAAAAACTGCAGTTCTCATAAAATAAAATGTCTCCCAAGAGAAACCTCAGGGGATCATGTAATAAAATCATGAGTGTTGGTGATTCTAGGGCTTTTAGTTCCTATCAGTGGTTCCCCTTCCTTCACACTGAGAAGGATCTAAACGTAGAGCCAAGAAAAGAAAAAAAAGAAAAAAGCTAAAGGAATGGGTTATGTTAGTAGTTGTAGAAGGTTGTATACAATAAGAAGATGCATTGGAGGAGTTATTAGAACCACTTCAGTTCAGCAGGCAAGACTTTTACACAGACATCTGGCTGTTTCTCCCTCGTATTTATGTTGGTAGAACTAGTCTATTATCTGGTATGTCTGTTTCTATATTTCCTGGAGTGTGGGGTGTAAGGTCATACTTCCACAAAAGCCTGGATAAGAGCTTTCAGGATTATATATTGCCCTAGATCTAAGAGTATTTGAGAGTTTTGAATTCAAATGAAAATGGCTATGGAAAGAGCTGATGAAGAGGGACTACCTTATGGGCTATTTCACTTATTATAAAACAGAATTATTGGATGCTACTGAATCTTCTTTATGCAAGGACAAATCCTAAATCTTCAGTGCAATTTGGCTGGCATGATACAGGCCTCTCCCATTTCCCCCCCGCTACAATTGATCAGAAATCAAGCTTTCATGTAGTGTACAGCCTAGTTTAAAAGCATTTAGGACCAAATCCAAATGGATCCTGTTGATGCCAAAATGGGACTTTGGTAGAATTAGCCATCTAAGTTCCAGACTGGCCCTATACCAGCAGCCATAAAGCATGCTAAGTACCTAAGTTTATACATAGCCTCCATTCTGGACTGCAGAGTTCCCAAGGCATATGTAAGTTGGGTTTTGATACTTAAAAATTATTTGTTTTGAGCAGACTAAATTGTGTTGTGATCCTGACAGGTAGAATTTTGGTGCCTTCCAGCACCAAAGTTCCCAGAGAGGCCTGATCTGTTAGTTCTCCTCAAACAATAGATAAAAGTTCTCTGGTGACCAGAGTAGATACCATCATCCTGCATGAACATTATTCAGGACCACTATAAACAGCATGTGGAATGGCCAGACAAGCATAGACTGATATAGAAAGTATGAGCCAGAAAGAATGGCTGTGGGAGGCCAGCAGCTATCCCTGATAAATATAGGTGGTTAGGTTATCCAGATAAGGATAGGAAAAAGGGAATGGGTCAAGGGAGCATAACTTATAGGAGGAATTAGAGAGGTATATGGCTATACCTGGGAGAGCCAAACAGGGCAGGGGCAGAGAACCAGAGGTAGCTTGAACTGGGAGGAAGTTCTTGGAGAATAAGTGAATGGGCTAGGGGTGAAGTTACACATTACACTTAGACCATACTAAGGGTACTTAAAATGCAAACATCCACAGGTAAAAACTCATTAAATCATGCTATGTGCCCTCTGAGCATCTCAAAGTTACACCATTTTATGTGAAGGTTAACCCTGGGCCATGCTACCTAGCTCATTTAGGGGAATTTCAGTCTGGGCCATGGAAATAAAATAAACCACATGCAGTCCTCCAGCATCCCAGGATACACTGCTTCCAGCCCCTTCTCCCACATCCAGAACAGGGATAGAGACCAGGTGTCCTGGTTCCAAGCCATGTCCGTGCTCACCAGCCCTCCAATGGCAGGTCAGAGCTGTGCAGGCAAAAAAAATATTAAGCCATAATATGATCACAGCACATTGTAACTTTAATGCTGCTTAACATCCCACAGATTTATTTTGGTTTAAGTGTAATGTGCTAGGGGTCAAGTTGCAGACAGGATAATCATTGATGGAGAAATAAGAAATAGTATTCATGTGTTCCAGCAAACTATGCTGTGCCAGGAAGGAGAGCTCCAGCATTAGGAGTCTGTTTACTATGCATATTTCTGTTCTTTTCAGCCCCTCTTAAGCTTTATGGGATTCTCAGCAGGTATGTCTACACATTCATTAATGTGCTGTAATTATGGTTTATTAAGTTTAGTGTCTCTAATAACAGTACCTAACTTAATGCACCATAATTGGCACAAGTGGGCATTAGCACAAACTAATGCTTTTTTTGTGACGCTTAATGCTCATTGGACTAACCTACTGCACATCAGCATGGTTTTTGCCAGCTATGCTAATGCGCAGTTGAATTAGTCCAATGGGTATTAAGCGCCTTGTGTAGACAGAGGCTCTGTTTGTAGAGTCCATAAGGATCATCAGGCAGTTCAGAACAAGCGTCCACCTCTTTGCTGACTGTCATTAAGGCCATGTCATGACCACCATGGTGAAAGTCCACAATGCACACAAACATTTTGGTCATAGTAACCAAGAATTCAGGGCTGCAATATGACATACATTTGGTCACAGTGAGGTCTTTGCAGACAGTTCTATTGGCTATTAGTTCTCCATGTGTATCCCAGTAGACTCTAATCCCAACTTGACCTTCCATTCCTTCTATAGATGACTGAGGTTACCCCCACCAACCTTGTTTCTTCACTACCTACAATGTACCCACCTGTTTAAGTGGGGGAATATTAGAATAGGATACACAGAAGTGTGCTGAAGTTGTGGGAGATGTTTGTGCAGGTACAAAAAGATTAAAAAGGACCTTCTTGGTATTCTCTAGTCTCCAAAACATAGCCCTGAAACAATGAACACCTTTGCATAAGAATTACATATATTCTTGATCTTGCGGCCATCTACAAATTCACTGGGGGGGGAGGAGACAGCAAAGAATAGGAGATACTCTGTTTACCAGGGCACCCCTTGGGGTAACCAGAAACAGCTACAAAGTGACAGACAGCAGATTTATATCAGACATCAGGAAAAACTTCTTTACCATAAGAGTTACCAGAATCTGGAATGGGCTTCCAAGGGAGGTGGTGCTCTCCCCTGCCTTGGAGGTCTTTAAGAGGAGACTGGACAAGTACCTGGCTAGAGTCAACTGACTCCAGCGCTGTTTCCTGCCCAGGGCAGGGGGTCGGACCCGATGGTCTATTGAGATCCCTTCTGACCCTAAAAATCTATGAAATCTATATGAAAAAGGCAACTGAAGAAGAGAGGGGAAAGTCACAGATACCAAGATGTTGATCTCAGTGAGGTTCCAGAATAGTATCCACAGATGGCTGATATACTTAAAACCATGACTGCTTTTATCCATGGTAGGAGAATAGGAACTTGGATTGTATGCAGAGCTTTTTGGGTAGTGCTATTTGGTCTTGTAGATTGTGAGATTAGTTAATAACAAGAGACACACTTCAAGGTGAGAGTCGTAAACCTTTATGATGCAAAGTAATTGTGCACGGGGGGAAATAACCAAAAGTAATGCACAAAGAGAAAATAAAGCTATGCAGAATGGAAAGAAAAGGTGGCCAGCATTTGACTTTGAGCATTTGAGTCATTGTAAGGTACTCCCACTGTTCCCACTTTATGTTTGAACTTGGCACGAAGCCCTAGATTGTGAAGAAAGAAAAAGAAAAACAAATTTGCCTTCTTGTGACTTTAAGTCTTTCTACCAACGAACCAGAAGTTCACTGAGAGGCCCCAGGTATGAGTTTAAGATCTTTTTTGCAGTCACATTTTTAGTGGGACAAGAACTCATTCAAGTACCCAGTGCCCA
This sequence comes from Crocodylus porosus, assembly GCF_001723895.1. NCBI lineage: Eukaryota > Metazoa > Chordata > Crocodylia > Crocodylidae > Crocodylus > Crocodylus porosus. The sequence goes on along the minus strand of NW_017728931.1, from coordinate 49,437,527 downwards.
TAAGGAGCTGACCCAGGTTGTTACTATGGAGTGATCACAGAGTCCTGGTCCTCCCTACCCACTAGACATGCTATACTAGGGGGACTGTGAGAAACCTTGGACAGTCTTTGAGGGCAGCAAGATTACAACCCACACTATAGCTGCATAGGTCTTTGTCTCCCTCATGCCACAGTTACCATTGCTTCCACCTTTCCCAGCACGGTACAGATACACAAGGAGCACCCCACGTGGGGAGAGTGATGATTAGGCCCTGGCTGCTTGGAAGGACTAAGCATACCACTTTGAGATGCCTCTGCACTCCCTTGTGCTACTACAGCTCTCGAAAAGGTAGCCCTTGGCCATTGTTGAGCACATGAACCAATCCTGTGCATGGATGGGGAAGTCTGTAAGGCTGCTTGACCAGAAATGGCAGAGAGGTTGGATGAATCTGGGCCTGTGATGGACCTGCAAATGAGGAGAGTCTGGAGGTATCTTAAACAACCTCTGCCTTCCTTTGAGTCACACACACTGGGGACATGTGGCAGAACATATGACTGGCAGCCATGGAGCAGGAGAGGACTAACAAGCAGTTATCTATGAGCCAGTGTGTAATTATCTGAGGGGGATGGGACTGCATAACAGCAGGAACTGGCTACAAAAATGTGGAAAAGGGACAGACCTATGAGCACTGGAATGAGGACAGCAGGGCAGAGAATAGTGTGGGTTAGATAGTTTCCTTTATATGTTGCAATGTAGGGCAGCTAGGGAAATGGCAGAGGAAGCATAGAGCCTGCTGATAATAGGTGAGGGGCAAAGCTTCTGGTGGAGAGAGGTGAAGTGGGGGGTACAGCTGTTCCAGTAGGGATGAGAGGACAGTCTGTTGCCTCTGGCCAGTAACTGGCATCCTGAATACCTGGCCTTGATAATAATTCCCATTGATACCTCCTACTGTCTTCTTGCTTCTGTGTGCACTACTGCTTGGAGAAAGCATTCTTGTCATGATAGCAAAGCTGTCATGGAAGAAATGGCCCTAGTAATCTGACCAAACAGTCATTTATAGTCTTGAAGGCACCATGCAGCTGGCACTGTACCCCTTAACTCAAATGCTACCTTTTCCTTGTCCACTCACTGCTTTAAAGAGGCAACACCCATGGCACACAACTTACTCTGGCGTCCCAGAATTATCTGCATGGCAGAATGATCTGTCATGGAGCAGTGGAACAGGTGGCGTTATCCCAGGGTCCAAGAGGAAGCAGAATGTCCAAGTGTGGTGACTCAGGGAGAATATCAAAAGGACAGCCATGACTTATGTGTAATGACAAGGCATGGTTACTAGTAGTGGACTCTCCAGCTGTTGATCAAGCCAGGGTACCATGATTCAAGGATGAACATTGAAAGCTCATATGTTTCTTCAAAGGCCGATAGTGGCAAGATGTTCCTTAGAAGGGCAAGACAGCGTGCATTGCTGCAGAGAGACCCTTTTAGGAACATGAAGCCCACCAAGAGACCCTATTTTTTCCTTGCTACATGAAGCCCCAAACAAGGACAATGCCTGGAATGAAGTAAAGGTAGAAATTCTTCCCATCTGAAAGGGCTGGAGGGTCAAGAATTGCTATTTCACTTTCAATAGCATACGTCACAAACAACTAAACAGTGCATGGATCTGTCAGCTGTTGCCCCTCATTACACTAATCTCCCCCTGCATACTGAAGAATGTCATTGGTGCTAGTTGAACCTAGCTTGTGGGTCTTGGAAAATGAGCAAAGAAGTGGCTTGTTGGGGTATACATTTGATTCCTGGTATAGATGTGGCTAAGATTTTTTTT
>NW_017728931.1:49433845-49434823 GCF_001723895.1 Crocodylus porosus | reverse complement strand
CACAACTATGATGACAAGTAGAAAAAGAAAAAAAGAAAAAGAAAACCCCCTACACATTCTTGAAATGAATTTACAGAGTGACTGACAAGCAAACACTAGGTAACTGTTTCAGGTAAAAAGTGAAATTTTAAAGTGATTTCACCACTTATTTTTGCCCAGCTGAAGTTATTTACAGAATGCAGTGTAATTTACCAACGAAATGAATTTAGACCCCTGAACAAGCCTGATAAATCTTTGAAACAGCATCTTCCACTAATAGCACCATTAAGGGTCTGAACTTGAAAAGAGCTGCTGCAATGTGTTCAAAATATGTTCTACATCTTGAAAATCACAGGCACTTTTGAAATACATTCCATTTCTCAAGCTCTTCATTTTTTTTTTCTTTAACAAGCTTGTATGGTGTATTCTGTCCTTATCTTGAAAAACAAACTCATATCTTTTCATTTCTCTGGGTGTTTTATTAGCCAGAAACTTATTACGTTTATAAAGACACATTGGATGCTCATTATGTTGCTGTCAGATGAAAATAATAATGGTACTTTATAGCAGCAAAGCACCAAACCAACATTAACTAATTAACTAACATTAATCCTCACTACGTCCCTTTTTAGTAGATAAGTATCATCCTCCTCCTTCTTCCCCCACCCGTTTTGTAGATGAGGAAATGGTAATATACATACAAGTTAAAAAGTAGTGGCTTGAGGTCACAAAACAAAATCAATGGTACAATTTGGATTACAATCCAGGAGCTGCTGGCTGCATTCTATACACCTAACTTTAGGCGACAATTGCTCAGAAAAAGAAAAAAAAAAATAGAAACAGTGCTTCTCAGTCTGTAAAGCAACAATGAAAATGCTGGCTGACACCATCTAAACACCATAAGATGAAGGACACTAGATAGATATGTACCAAACATTTCATTTCTGGGTCATAAGCTTGATTTTCAATTTGGTCAGCTTGTTAACAAGAAAAAGCCAT
>NW_017728931.1:49429853-49433540 GCF_001723895.1 Crocodylus porosus | reverse complement strand
CTTTGCAAACTAAGCAGTGAGGCTTGGGGGTGGAGATCATATCCATAACTCCTTCCGAGACAAAATCTTGTGCTTAAGAATCCTAGTGTGCATTTTTAGAAGTCAGTCTTTAGCTTCTACGGATGTTAAAAAAACCCTCCAAAGTGTGACCCATGCCTAATCAAGGCAGTGATGTCAGGCACTTTTGACGCAGGTCCTCAATAAATCAACTTTGAATAGTCATTTCAATAGAGCATATTTCAATATGCTCTTTCAAAGTGTGATCTTCGATCAAGACAAGTGATCAGAAGGGAAATATTTTAAATATGGTATATCTGTCAATACAAATAATCAGTCTAACAGTTTACAAAAATTCTAATACATTTCTTAAGAGACAGCTGTGTTGGGTAGGAGCCGTTAGCCTTGGATTCTTTCAGACTAATCTGAATTCACTTATTTACCTTGTTTAAAATTGATAAATTAAGATGTAAATGTATCAAAAGATGCTAAATTTTGATGGCCATGTCTACCCAAAGAGAGAACAGCTGTCAATTAGCCAATTTATATTCTGTCTTTACTAATAATCAGCATATAATGAAGAAAGAGAAGTAGTCAAAGCACAGGATGGAGAAATTTGTCTATCTGCCAGACACATTGAGGCCCTAGGCACATACATTACTTGCAAGGGTGAGGCCCTGGGTTGACAGCAGAAAAAGTCAGTAGTCATAACCTGCCACTTCCACTATCCATGAAATCTCTGGTGACCACACTTCAAAAAAGACACTGACAAATTGAAAAGGGTGCAGAAATGGGCTATAAGTGAGATTCAAAGAGTTGAAGGACTGGCTTCCAGTAAGCAAGTAACATAAGTTGACACGGTGATGGTCTGGAACTATCTGTAAGGGCGATAGATTTCCAAGAGAAGAGGCCTCTAATCTAGAGAGCAAATGCCTTAAATAAATTTTTAAAAAAATAAGTAATTCAGGCACTACAAGCCTGAACAAGTTCAGGCTACAAATAAAGGCACATGTTTTAACAAGATAATAAGCCCATGCAACAACTTGTTAATGAGCTAATGGACTCTTCATCATTTAAAGACTAGATATATTTCTGAAGGGTATACCATAACTGAGCTAGAAGTTATGGGTTTGATACACAAATGTCTGGGTGGAATACCATGACCTGTGTTGAACAGGTGATCTTACTGGATTTAGACTAGGTCCTTATCATCCTAATGGTCTTCTTCTGGCCTTAAAAAAAACTGTTAATCTATATGCAAGCTAGATTCGCTCCCCACAAGCAGATGAATAAATAAAACATCATCTTTGAAATGGGATCAAACAAGAACAACCCAGACAAAATCCATTCTTTTATACATTTGAACCAATGCCTATGAACTTTTGTAGTATTTATGGGTAGCCATCAATGGCTCAATGTCTGTTGGGAAGAGGTATCTACTTGGGTTCCCCAGAGGTCTCTCCTGGGTCTTGTATTGTTTAATATCTTCACTAACAACTTGGATGATGGGATTGAGTGCACACTTGGCAAATTTGTGGATGATGCCAAGTTGGGTGGAGTTGCAGGCACAGGAGGCTATGATCATGACTGACCTAGATAGAGTGGATAAATGGTCCACAATCAATTAGATGAGTTTCAACAAGGACAAGTACAAAGTCCTGCATTTGGGATGAAATAACTGCATGCACAGATGCAGACTGGGGAATGACTGACTAGGTTGCAATACTGCAGAGAAGGGCCTGGGGGTTATGGTGAATCATAAGCTGAATATGAGCCAACAGCATGCTCTTCTTGTAAAAAAAAAGCCAACAGCACTTTGATTTGTATTAACAGGAGTGTCAGATACAAATCAATGAAAGTGATTCTTCTACTCCATTGAAGACAGCTAAGGTCTCACCTGGAGTATTGATATCCAGTTTTGGGTTCCTCACTTCAAGAAACCAGTGGACAGTTTGGGAAAGAGTACAGCTCAGTGCAACAAAAATGATCAGGGTCCTGGGAGATGAGACCTATGAGGAAAGCCTGCAAGAGCTAGTGTTATTTAGTCTGGAGAAGAGAAGACTGGGGGGGAAGTTGATACCAGTCTTCAAATACCTGCAAGGTAATTACAGAGAGGATGGAGATAACCTTTTCTCTGTGGATCCCGGGGAAATTTAGGTTGGTGATAGAGAGGAAATGCCTGACTATGAGACTGGTCAGGCATTGACACATATGGAACTCAGATCAGCCTCTTCCATCCTCTATGGATTCGCTAATGACTTCCATCTTTACTGGAAGACTGTTATTCTTGTATCAAGAGAATGCTACTGACTTTGGGACAAGAACGTCATCTTATTTGGTTTATACCACATTTGGACCAAATGGGTCCTTGATCCCATCTAGAGCTTCTGACATAATGAAAATATAAGGTTTAAATAAATAATAATGCTTGCCTTCCAGTTGTGTAGCTTTGGACTGGTAATAGTGGTACATTTGCTATTGGATGTGTAATGAAGTAATGTTATCATCTTCTTTCAAACCATTACCCTTCCTGGTATGAAGACTCCATTCAGTTCTGTTCTCTTAATTTTTCTGACATTCACCTGCATTATTTCCATTTCCCTCAAATGCCCTCACTCTTGCCTCTCCATCTTACCTCTTCACCTTCCTTTGGACACAGTACACCATCTGCTGCCAGTTTTCTTTCCATTCTTCCCCTGCTTAAACTTTTCTTATTATGAAGTGATCCATTGCCATGGATGCATACTATAAAAAAAATCTGAATAACCTGTAAAAAGACAGACAACTGATCTAAACCAAATATGGTATTTAAGTTTCTGCACTTTTGTTTTACTGGGAGGCAATATTTCTTTCCTTTTTTCACAATCTGTAAGATCCCATTGCTTGCTGAGTCTTTAAAACAGTAAGGGATGGAACCCCGCCCCCAGCAATGGAGCTCTTTGAACTTTGGGCAAAGTAATGTACAGATGAAAGTAAAACACAGCCCCCTCCTGCATCACTGATGTAATGTTAATGGACAGTTAATAATTAATGCTCCAAACTACAAATTTTTCTTGGAACTTGAGCCAGTATTTGTATGTTAGGGGGAAACATGGTGTTGGTTGCTCAGAACAGCAAGAGATTTTGCAGCAAGACGTTCTGCAGCTGGAAGGTCACGTCTTTTCCATGTATGTGGGTTTCTGGAGGTTTGACACGATTTGGGTGCAGTTACACAATCTAATTTTATTACTGAGTTTTGGGAAGAGCTTGAGACTCAACAGGGCCTGGCTTCAGCCAAACTGCTAGGCCCCTCTGTGGAATCATACATTTCTCATCAAACACACGTGGATGGACAAATTCACTTGTATCATATTTAGTAATTCCACAGCTATAAAATCTGCTTTGGTATATAGCCCTGTTACAGAATCTACGCTTGTACAATGAAGTTGTACTCAGAGCAGTTAAGTGGTCATGAAAATGCTATATGAATTGTGTATAAACAATTGCAGAGTTGCCTCTGTAGTCAGCCTGAAGCAGTAGCTTGGAAACGTGTGAACTGCCAGCTTTCATGTCAAGAGCTTGTTAACTCTGAAATTTAGAAAAAGGCTATTTCGTTGCCATCTTTCCTAACCGCTTCACCATTGAGAAATGCAGGTGGAAATAGCCAGCAAAGGTGTCTATCCCATTATCCTGAACTGTGGCTCACATCTT
>NW_017728931.1:49417898-49429563 GCF_001723895.1 Crocodylus porosus | reverse complement strand
CCCCATCACTTACCTGTTTCTCCCTTTTGACCATTGGTCTGGGCTCGCTGGCTGTTGCTGGGCCTGGTAGTTCATCATCTCCTCCGCCCTCATCTTCCCCCTCCCCCGACGAGCCTAGTTTAAAGCCCGCCGAAGGAGGTTCACCAACCTCTCAGGATGGAGAGTATTTTCCCCTTTATTCATTTTAGTTATTTTGATTTTTCTTATTACATTTGTTCTTTCCCACCAATGTACACTTGCAATATCCTTTTTACTGTCTTTTTTCTTTCTTCATTTTACCATATTCTCTTTAATACAGATTATGATTTGCAGCATGTTTTTCCTGCTTCTTCAAGACATTTAAAAAGTTCAGTTTCTCCCTTTTCAGTCACCCCCCCAACACACCCTGTCCCACCCCTTATTTTTTCCCTTCCCTTTCTCTACTTTCCCCTGCCATGTGACTCCCCATATTTCCAGTGTTTTCTTCCTGGTTCTCTTTTGATTCTCACTTAGAAGCTTTAAGGCATTTTACCTATGCCTTTATAAAGCACTCATTACCTGAGCATATAGGTGTCACATATCACAAAAAAATCTCTTGGTATTCAGGAATGGTAACTATAATACGTCTCTCCATGAGATCAGTGTCTGGGGTGCAGGAAGAATCACACAGTGGACAATAATCCATTACTGGACGTAGGCGTTATTATTGCAGGAGAAGATATAGAAGTGGAGTTGTACAGCATTCCCTCATGATAGAAAAAGTGCAGAAACAAAGATGTTTCTTAGAGCACTTGTACACACAATGAAAATTGGCCCTTTTTTGCAGTTTAACTGCATCACGCTACATCACAGGGTCCTACCTGTGCAGGTGGTGTCCCAGCTCACAGGCAGACTCCACTGAATCCAACTCTTCCCCAAGCCCACGTGGGAAGCTGTGTCCAGCAGGCTTCCAGCACATGGGCTTGGAGGAGAGTTAGATCTGGTGGGCACAGCTTCAAGCTGTGACCTGTACAGCTAGCATTTGGCCTGAGTAGCCCCAGGGGTACTGCCACTGTAGACGGAAGGACTGCCCCCCCTGCAGCTCAGGGGCTGCATGGCCTGGCTGCAGCTTGTACAGACAGGCTCCGCTGGGGACGAGGGGGAGTGCTGCTGCTGCAGAGGGAAGGACCAGGGCCCCCACAGTTCAGGCGCTGCTCACCGCCCAGCTACAGGAAATGCAGGCAGGCTCCATGAAAAAACAAAAATAAACAAAAAAGCATCGGGCCCCTCACCATAATAGTGATGGAACCCCTAAATCATCACAATTAAACATCCACCATTTCAATTTAGGGGGCTCAACCCCCATCACATGTACAAGCAGCCTTAAATGCTACTTACATAGACTCTGAAGATTCTCTAACTGCAGCTAGAGGGCTAGAGAGGCCGCAGACCTCCTCTTGTGCTGCAAAGTTCAAGCACACAGGCCCTACTCAAGACATATTCCCACGTTCATATCGTCTTGGAATGGATTTTTTACCAGACTTAAACATTAGAATATGGAAGAGATTGAGAAAACTGGCTTACAGCAGAAAACTGGATAAATTATTGAATGCATCAGTTATGCCAGGAGTTTTCAAACATTTCATGGTGCAGCATGCATTTTATCAAATAGACAAATCTCATGGACCACCTTACTTTAATCCATCTGGAACATGTAGGACATTGTAGTCCTCCCAGTTTGTGATTGGACAAATCATCTCCCCTCCTCATTGTTGCAAACACAGGCCATCACACTTCCCTTCAGAGGTGTACAAGGTATCTGGGACAAATGCAGAAACTGGTTATATGGGAGAACTATTGGGGAAATTTAATATTTTTAGCTGTGCTTTAAAAGGAGAGCTAGCACTGAGTCTAGGTAGTTTTCCACAGATTATCCCCAGGGAGTTACATGGCCAAGATCTACAGTACAACAATAGCTGGAACCACATACTTCAGTGGGAGAAGATACAATTCTATCTTGCCTTCTATCTTCATCAGAAGAAGATGTATAAGATGGAGCAGTAGGCAGATATTCCTTTATAGCTGGACATTGGTCTAAAGCTTTTAGCCTTGATGTTCAATATCCCGCCTAATACTTTATTTCTTTTTCAAACCACAAACTACTATAACTTCGGATCTATTAGACAGGTAGACAGGTTGAAATGGCTGGTATTGCAATCTAGACAGACCTAGTGCAAGGGAAATCCTTGATTCTCACACTTTTGACTCTATGCAATTCTTACCAGTCTAAACAGCAAATAAGGATCCTTTATAGGTTACTCCTGTTGAAAATATTTAACCAGGCTATATATGCATTGAATAACCACACAGACTTAACTGTCCCTCTTTCACCACAAATGAGACAGATGACACATTTCTCCTTCTTCATTCAGCAGTCTCAGGGCCCTAGCAAGGACTCAGCTAGCAGCCTGGAGGTGAATACTGAGAGTAAAAAGAGAATTGGAAATCTTGTGACAGAACACTAAAGAGAAAGAAAACAGGGCCATGGTCTCTCTATGTATTTACTGCTGGCACATTGCTTCTCTGACTTAAAGAAGTGATTTTAATGAGATAACTGCCAAATGCAAAATGCCCCCTGCTTGCTTCCTCACTGCTACTAGCTCAAGGGGACGCGTCCCAGTGGTGCTGAGGAGCTAGCAAAGAGCGAAATGTGGAGCTGAAAGATGTATTCTGATCTCACAGAAGGGAAAGAATGCAGAATGAACGCTGTGAATCCAAACGCAGCATCCAACCTCCAATTTGCTCCCAGACCTCTGATCCCAGCACTGCTGGGAAGTAGCTATGAGCTGAAAATCCACTCTAGATAATAACATGCAAATAAGCCCAGCAAGTTTCCTCTATTGCTTACACTACTCCTATAGCTAGGACTGTCACAGCTTCTGACATTGCAGCAGCATTAAATTAGAGCCTGGTAAGTAACCAAGGACACATCTTTTCCCCACCCCCATTTGGGGCTCACAATCCATAGGCTATTGATGCACAAGCAAGTATATACAAATCACATCAGTGCTCAAGTAAAGGACTAGCAGCTGCAAGAGGGGAAAGTTTTCCACAGTTTCACTTCCAAGTGTTGTGCATGTACATTAATGTAACAGATGCTGCAATTGATTCCCCTCTCCCCCCAGTCCTTCCCTCCCATCCAGTAGTTTTAAACATAAGGTTTTCTGCACATGCATAAGGCTGGGCCTGTGCTGCCTGACAATTTAAAATACAGGATCTGAGAGACTGACAGGCATACTCTGCTTAGAAAAGAGAGACCTGGAGACATGAAGTACCTGCCTGACTCTGAGCCCTCAGTCTACCACTTTTTTCTTAGTTCAAATCACTTCATAGACCTCATTTCTTTAATGAGGACCAGGAGGAGAAAAACACTGCTTAAGTGGAATCATCTACATTCAGTAGGTACATAGTTCCACAGCTGTAAATCCCCCTGTTCACCTCTCAGCTCCTCTCTTCTCCACATCTAGACTTAAAAGGGTGCAATACATTTACTAGTAGCATATTATCCCATCTCTAGGTCCCCATGTGGAATTTCTGGCAGGATTTAGACCCAAATACAAATTAGATTGTTTGTATCGATAACTTTTCTTAAAAGACAAACATGACAAATGCCTCTGCTTTAAAGTGAATTGCAATTCTAGCTATCCATAGGGATACTATAGACTACAGGATCTCATCTATCTCTTTCCTCTGTAAAGCACCTAGCTTACTTTTGAGTATATTAAAAATAATAAGGGAATTCTCTTTCCCATTATTTATTTTCCCTTTAATCAGGGATGCAAGTAACTTGGCTTCTTAAGCCTTGATTACCTCCTAGCATCTGGGAAGTATTAAAAAAAGCTTGCAAAGGTAAATTATAATTTAGCTCATAGGTCAGGGTTGGAGAGGTTTTTCTTTACTTTAACTAGCTTGTGCTTTTACTCAAGTTTATTGTTACTTACAGACTCACTAATTAACTAGAGGAGAAAAAAACCCAGCTACATAGCTATTTGAGCAATTGTGTTTTTCCTCATACTAAGTAACTAGCAAAATAAACTAAAGAGCTTTCTTTTCTACAAATATTTTCTCCCCTCAGTCAACCAGCCCCTTCAGCTTTTAACCACAACCCCCATCAGCCAAAAGCTCTGTGCTAGGGCCCAGGAAGCTGCTTTTACATTGTACCCTGGCTTTCCTAATTAGGCCTTTAGTCACCAGCCTTGGCTTATTACCTAACCCACTACACCTGGTGCAGTGAGTTAACTCCTTGCCTGCTGGTGCACAGGCAGGGTCTCTGCTTCCTGCTGTGTTTGCCTATCTAAATTACTTTGTCAGAACCTGGAATTTTATTTACCACAGCCTTAGCTCTAGTCTGCTTGTAAGTGGATATTGAATAGAGGTAGACATATTACATTGATGGGGAAGGGAAGGGAAGTGTAATCTAGTGGATAGATCATCAGGCTAGGACTTGAAGACCTGGGCTCTTTTCTCAGCTCTGACTAACTAAGTGACTTTGGACAAGTTGCTTCCCTTCTCCATGTCTCAGTTTCCTTATCTGTGAAACAGGGCTGATAATACTTACCTCATTTGTAAAGTGCTTTGCGATGTACTGATCAAACTCTCTCTGTGTAAAAGCTAGGTGTTATTAAAACACAGGAAATTTTAAACATTCAAGGGATTCCTGTAAGCATCTGTGTGCTAGACAATACTGATGTAATCATTTGCTGTGATGGGAAAGAAGGAGGTAATGAAGAGGAGTAAAAGGCAATGAGCAATGAATTGGGCTGTAAAAGTGATATTTGGGATAGGGTCCCCATTAACCTGTATTTTTCAGATAGCATGAAGGATACTTAGACAGACTTAGGCATGTCCAAGGCACTTAAGAGCTTAAGCAGATGCACTCCAGTGCCCACAGGTAGAAGTGATCTCCAACAGACACCTGTCTGCTGGACTACCTACAACATTTCCAGAGAGGCCTACTGGTGCACAGCTTCCTTTGATTGCTTACATTGCCTATGATTGCTTAATAAGAGGGCAGACAAAGAAGACCATAGATGGTTTCTGACCCAGGATAAGATCTTCAATAGTGCCTAACAGCCAGATTTTCAAAGGTACATAGATGCCTAACATCATACATAGACACCTATGGGATTCTCAATGCTTATATGGGTTGGATGCTACCATCCCATGGAAACCACCTGCTCTGTATAGGTGTTTAGGAAAATCCCATTAAGCATCTATTTGCATCTTTGCATTGAAATTCTGGTCTTAAGTGACTTGGAAACCTCTATCTCACAGAGATTTAAAGGCTTCTACATATCTAAGTCTCTTTGGAAAATGGGATTTAGTATTTATGTGGGGAAATTTCCTGGTGTAAGCTATTCTGATATCATTCCCTTTGTGGACACTCTGGTCTAAGATTAAAATGATTCTGTTTGGAACAGTTATTCTTCTATGGCTCTGCAGGAAAAATTCCCTGTGAAGTCAAAGCTTTAGGTTGTGTCACTTAAGTGCATTTGAAAACATGATGGGTTCTTGCCAAGTCAGCCATTGGTTTCTCATCTTGACTGATTCGATAATGTGGAGTTGTCTTGTCTCCACCACTGCCTTGTCCAAGTATCTCCAAGGTATTTAAAACAGCAATAACAATCTTTGTCCTACTTTCTTGTGGCCTGTAGGAGAAATAACTTGATAAAGTTTATAGCTTACCCTGTGTATGCATAAAGGACTCCATGCAGGGAAAGCTTTGTTGAAAGTATCCATGGTGCTTTTTAGCCATAAGTGTGAAATAAGAGGCATCCTTCTTATCATTACTGACTTTGGATTAATAAGAAGGTCCTCCTGAAGAAATGAAGGAAGATAAATTTATTTCCTCACTTCTAAACATGGTACTTCTCAGATTTTTTTTTTTCTTTGCTGATGCAATAAATCTTTGGAGGGACATCCTGTGACTGGAGCCACTGCAATGAATTCTAAGCTTTCTATTAAGTCCTTTGCTGCTCAGATGCATTCAGATTTAATCAATTTCTCATTCTCCAGACAAGCTCTTCTATTTCTTGCTCCTCATTTTGGAAGAAAGGAAGCAGAAGTCTCCATGCTCTGCAAACTCCTGAAGATTCAATACGGCAGAGACCAACAGCGTCAGACGTGGCATCTTGCTAATTAATGGGTTGAATTTTCAAGCAACCTTACGCTCTCCATGGGTTAGCCAGCTCCATTAATCAGCTCGGCCCTGCATGGGTCTCCTTTAATGCTGTTGCTAGTGCCATACTGAATTAATCATAAAAACTCAGATGGCAAAAATGCTTTTCAGTTTGAAAGTCCTTATTACCAATGTGCTAATGAAAGCTGAAATCATAGTAAGTGTTGGCTCTTTTGTAGATTTTTGTGGTCGTGCTTCTTTCATGCCAGTTTTGGAGATTATCCAATGAAGAGGGTTTTTTGTTTCCTCAAAATCTAATTACAAGACATAATGTGCAGCAACACTACCGTGCACTTGTTCTGTTGCTTTATTCTGTCCTTTATTTTAAAAAGGAAACAATTAGAGAGACACCATCCTTATTTTGACTAGTGTTTGAAAGTATGAAACCTTAGTAGATCTTATGAGGGATGGAGGGAATGAGCCCAGGGTTCCTTTGAGCCTGCACCCTAATTTGATTAAAAATCTGACCTGTGTTTACCAGTCTGGAACACAACTTAAAAACCAGGCTGGTTTGCTGTGGGTTCTGATTTTGCTGAAAACATGTGATGGTTTTCCATGGGATGTTTTGGTGTCTAATACCATGAGTGGGTTCAAAAAGGAATTAAACACATTTAGGGAGAATATGTTCATCAGGAATAAACACAGCAGTCAGAGATGTAACCTCAGGCTCAGGGTATCCCTAAAGACATAACTGATGGTAACTATGAGGGCATCTCAGAGGATGGAACACCCTACATGCTCTTTTTCTTGACTTCTTCTGTAAAAACATTTAACGCTTGCCACTGTCACAGGTAGGCAAGGAGGGAATCTAATGATACATGTGGCACTGGGAGGTCTTGAACTATCTCTTCCAGTAGTGGGACAAGCACATTACCACAAGACTAGATAAATCTTATTAAGCCAGAGAGACCGTGGGCCTGATCTGATATAGCAGTTCTTATTTTTATGTTTCTTATGATGAAGCCCATATTCAAGGGCTAAGTTATAGTATAAGGTAGACCATTCCTAGAATCTGAAATAGTGAAATAGCTTGCATCCAGATTTAATAAATATAGTTATTTTCCCATTAATTAAATAATAACTTATTTTCATTGATTTTTAAAAAGCTTTTTTATTTTATGTTCTCTCTCCCTTATCCTTTAGTTGGTTGTCTTCCTGCCCTGACTGTAAAGCTCTCTGGGGTTGAGATTGTATCTGTGTTCTCATTCAGCATCAGAGGAGTTGCCAAAGGGTCTAATTGGGAATGCAGCAGAAAACCTGGCTCCTAAAGGCTGAGGTCTCTGGGAATCCATGAGGATTTTCAAAGATGAACACGGGAAGTGCTAGATGTTTGGTTCCTTTTCTGGGCATGGAAGCTACCTGGGCATCTGGCTATAGCTTTTTGTTCAGCCACTTGGATTTTCAGAAGCCAGCTTTCACATGATGTTATGATAGCCACCAGACACTGTACCTGGTCTTCCCCAGATGTCACAGTACTCTTTCTCCTGCTCCAGAGCAGAGCAAAAATCCATCCATCCATCTATCTTATACAGTGATCAAGGGGAAATGAAAAACTTGCACAGAGCCAGGAAACATAAAAGACATCAGAAATGAAAGTCATGTGTCAGTGAGTATAAGCAATTTCTTGTATTGGTCAGATTGGGCTTAACCCTGTGCTCAGGGGAATCAGTGATAATGCTCCTACTGTTTTCAGTGATGTAGGATGGCACACATGTACAACCACTCAAGCTAAGCAAGCAGAAATTGTTCCATAAACAGAATGTACCTAAGATAAGGGAGATCAGCAACACAGTTTTATATAATAAAACCATATTTTGCCTCCCATACTCAATGAGACTTCCCTCTCTGCTAATCCATGGGAGTATACTCATGGGATTGGTCAATTCCCCTTTCAACTCCATGATCTGCAGAAGAGAAATTGGATAGGTGGGAAATGGGGAATATGCTCCATTGCAGGCATACAGACATAGGAACTGTAGAAGCAGGGAAGACACCTCTGGAAAACTCTCCTCAAGGCTTGTATGACAACAAAAAATTGGCTGTATACTTTGTGTAGCAAAGGCCTGATCCAAAGACCACTGAAATCATTGACCAGCAAATGTGGTTTCAAACCAAATCACTTTTGTTCTTACATTCTTCAAACAGTTATAAGACCAGACAGTGATCATCAAGTCTGACCTACTGTATGATGCAAGACATGGGTATTCCCTGGATTAATACCTGTTTGAACTCTTTAAAAAAAATCCAGACTTAATTTAATAGGGGGATGGGCATCTTAAACAAATTTAATCAGAGCATTAGCTCCAAAGGAGAAGGAGAAAAATAGTAAAGATTAATATGGTTTACTCACTGTGCACCAAATTTTCATGTAGCATAAGCCAGAATATTTCAACTGAAGTCAACAGAGCTATATCTATTTGTGTCAGCGATGGAACTAGCTCGGGTATGCCTACTCTGTCTCCATTCACACCTCCTTTGGGCAGCAGGGCTGACACAGTTTGTGAGGATTTAACAGACTATGGATACACAGAGAAGTAGATGGAGATTAGAGGAAGAGGAATCTCAATGGGCAATTTATATTCAAGTCATGTTAATTTACTTTAAGCATTGTGATAGAAGTGGATCATTAAGGGAGATGTAACTGTGCTCAGGACAAAGGCCTTGCAGAAGAGCTTTGTGAATACAGGCTACATCATTTGAAAAATTATTTTCTGTAGAAGTCAAGTGGCTTTCATTTTTTCAGACCAATTGGCAACCAGCTGGTGTGACAGACAGGTCATGTGGATTTCTTAGAAAGAGAAATGTGTGTTCACCTTGCACAGTTCACCTGGAGCACAAATTTCCACAGGAAAGTCATAGACAGGATATGCACATGCTTATTTCTTCATTCCCTTTTTATCTTTAAGCAGAAATGGTTAAAAAATAACTCCCACCACTACTCTTTGTCAGGGAAGCAAATTTCAACCCAAGTCACTCAGTACCATTCTGGTCAACGAAATACAGAAATATGGCTTGATATGCAGGAAGATCACAAGTCATGATTACACTCCATCATATAATGGGTTCCTGGATACATGTGTGATGTGATCTTCAGCGGATGTACATTGGTGTAGCCTGGTGACACTTTATTGGGCCTGATTCTCATTAATGTGATAACTGGCTTATATCACCTTGATGATATGAAGCAGTGGTGCCCAACCTTCCAGCTCTGCCAGCTAGACAAGTGGAGTAGGTTCAATCCATGGGCTGGATCCTAAGTGGAGCCGTCATGTCAGGGTGGTCCATGGGTGCAATCCAGAGCACTGGGCTAGCTCAGTGCTCTGGATCCAGCAATGCAGCAGCCCAGAGACTGAGCATAATTTGTATAAAGTTAAATTATTTTAGGACTACAAAGAGGATTTAACTGGAAATCAAATCCCACTTGAGCACTAGTTCACAACAATGAGGACCGGATCCTACATATCCATATTAGTGGGTGTAACAGGGAGCCAGTCCCTGGCCTGTTATGTGTGGGAGCATGGCCAGGCTCACCACATCCTGGATGGGAGACCTGCTCTGGGACCCCATTTCCCCCATCAGGACACTTACCATGGGCAGTGAAGAGTTGGTCCCAGTCCCCAGGACAAGCAGAGGGGTCTCAAGTGCTGGCTGGACTCTTTCCCAACTTGGGAGGGTCCATGGCTGCACCCAGCAGCCACGGGAGGGTAACCTGGAGTGAATCTGGAAGTGCTTGAAGCTCAGGTCTGGAGATTTTCTAGCTATAGGGAGACACATGGGGAAAGAAGCCAAAGGCGATTGGACATCACAGGAACGGACCCTTTGAAAAATATGAGGGAAGAGGTCCACTCTGCCCCAGAGAGGGGACAGAGAACACCTCCTAGCCAGGAGTGGTGTGAATCTGTGCAGAGGCACAGAAGTAGGCATGGTGGTGGTGAATTAGAACTGTGGGCTGTGTGGCTTGAGGACTAAAATTAATCGGAGAGAGATGTCAGGCTAATGAAACATTGGATCAGGATTGCAGCCAACTGATTCTAGCTAGTATAAGGAACTTTGACCATGAGAATCAGGTTCAAAATGCTGGACTCGTGGTAAGACTGTTTATAAGATATGGTCCTGGGGACCCTATGAAGGACTTTTCTAGGGTTGACTGGGAGAAAGAGGGTGCTGACCTGGAGAGTCAAGAAGTTACTGCTGGAACATCCAAGAAATTACCTGGAATTTCAACTGAGAGAGAAAGTGTGAGAACTGAGAGGGCACAAGGCTAGTCAGCCAGGATCCTCTCCTGAGCTGATCACTCAGGGTGTGGGCATTGTGAAAGATCTTACGTGCACCATACAAGGTGGCGAGGATAGGGTATAGGGGAGGTGGTGCTCTGTGAAGAGGACCTATCTGTGGGAAGTAGTTGCAGCCCCATGTGATTTTGGTTCTAACAATCAGGTTCCCTGTTCCATTCCATCAAGGCGCAGTGGGCAAATATAAGGAAGCAGATTGTGACTCAGACCCAGAAATGTGGGACAAGAATCTCCTGCAACAGTGGGGATTTCACTATACCAGTTAAGTTTGTTTCATTTTCATAACAATTTTCATTATAATATCCTGGTTTCAGTCGCTCATAACTTCCTAAAAGATTCAACTGTTGGGATAATTATATTATATATATGTGTGTGTGTAACACCCCCCCCACACACACTGGGTTGTAAGTTGTGTTTTTGTGTGTGTGTGTTTTTATATGATGGGCAAGATGGCCATTGTTGTTCTACCCATGTGCTGGGCACATGGCAAGCTGGGGCCTGTATCTGGGAAAAATATGTAAAACCATCTGGCCTCATTGGCCAAAGGAAGCAGGGACTTCTTCAGGCTCACTGGTTGGGAGAAAGACTAAAATGTGTCCCTCCCAGATTGGACAAGCCTTAGGTGATGTCGCACCAGGTATATAAGAACCACTCACAAAGGTTGTCTCTTTTCTCCTGGGGCTCTCAGTTATCTGCCTGCTGAGAGCTGCATAGCTACTTTGGGAGCCAGAAACCTGCTCCCCATGGGGGGGTCTCCTCCCCACCCAACCTTCACTGGAGAGGCAAGCAAACACTTTTTAACGGAAAAGCCTCCAGCAGAGGGAGAGACAACCTTAGTGAGTAGTTCTTATATGCCTGGTGTGACATCACCCAAGCTGTATCCAATTAGGGAGGGACACATTTTAGTCTTTCTCCCAACCAGTCTGCTTCAAGAATCCCCTGCTTCCTCTGGCCAATGAGGCCAGAGGGTTTGACATATTTTTCCCAGATACAGGCCCCAGCTTGCCATATGCTGAGCACATGGCCATAACAACACGAGCCATCTTGCCCATATAAAACCATACACAAAAAAACCACAATATACATCCCAGTGTGTGTGTGGGTGGGTGGGTGGTGACTGATTGATGTCTTGTGAGCTCAAGTTCAAATAGAGAAGTCATCAGTTTTTTTTTAATGT
>NW_017728931.1:49400127-49417798 GCF_001723895.1 Crocodylus porosus | reverse complement strand
GGTGTTACATATCTATACACAAACACGTGCACACACACACACACACCATTTATTGGAATGGTAAAATCCATAGTTAACTCAATCAGAATTATAGGTATATTTGGTTACCTTAATTAAATCGGGTTGCCATGCAGTATGTGGGCATTAAAACACACTTCTCTACTCCATGTGCGCTCTGACTCTCATCTAGTATATCTATGATAGCTTTCTATTATTTATATCATTGCCAATCACCTCCCAACAGCATCAAGGCATGTTGCATAATATGTATTTACCAACACCGTGTTATTTCCCCAGAAGCACTATTTCTCTACAAGTGTTGCCTATTAGAGATGTTCCTCGAGATTACCACATATTCTAGTGACACAAAGGAAATCCTTTGGTAATCTACAACACCACACACAGTAGGTAGTAACTCAGAGGACAGAAGTGGCTTGGAAAGAAACCTAGTTATGTTTGATGAGACTTAAAAGAACTCCACTGATGCTGAAGCAATACCGCCCACTCTGTGATCCTGCGGGAACCTCAAAGACATGTTTATGAGAGATTTATTCACTGGAGAAGAGCCTGCTCCACTGATGTCAACATGAGCTTTTTTACTGTCTTTGTTGGGTTCAGGATCAGGCCTGCTTTGTGTGTTTCTTGGACTTCTGCCCTTCTCACAGACCAGTTTTTCCTCCTTATCTGGCCACCCAAACACTTGGAATCATGCCAGAGCCTCAGTCTGTTTTGACTCTGCTGCCATTCGCATCCTACCTTCACACCAGTGGCAGAACCTGGAGTAGGGAATAGATTTAAAGAAATCAAAGCAGTCTTTTCGAGCATGTAAAATAGAGTGAGGTGTGCATTAAATATGCAATAACTGTACTAGAAGTTTGGATTTTGTCTACACTTGACTGGGGTCTTGTTGTAGTTATTATCCACTTTGGGGCTGCATTGCCGTCAAGTGATGAGGCCATTCCTATTCCTCAAAGAGAAATTCTAGCATTCTATCCAAGTACAGCTGGCCAGGTAATAAATTAAGCTGTTGTAGGGGTTAGACAAGGTGACCGCATGCTTAAAAAGTTCCTAGACAGACATGAACTAGAGACAGTGAGCAAGAAATGAGGGAGATAATCTTGGCTATACAAGAGCCTCCTCATCCACAAAGGGGAGTCCTTGAAACCACCATATTGCAGAACCCTTCGTCAGACATACAACTTCAGTTAACAGCCAAGCACTGCTGCCTGCGAATGAAAAATCCATGAGATGCACAGAGAGGAAAAGTTAATGTAATATTAAAACTAGAAATATCCATTCTGTCAAATGGTAATGCCCTGCTGTTTGATCCCATTTACTGGAGTAAGGCTTTATATCAAGGCATCTTGGGTTTTAAATTACATGTCAGATATAATTTTGCACTGTGAACATGAAACGTGGGACTGTCCTTTAAGGGAAGAAAATAACAGCTCAGCTTCATATGTCTGACTAATAGTGAGTTCACTTTTGTAATGGATCTGGACTTGGCAGTCTGCCACAACTGCAAGTTGGGTTGGCCAGTATCCATGGGCATTGAAGGTAGCGTGTCATCCTGACTCTGTTACTTCTCCCGCATTTGGAAGGTGTTGTTGCCTCCTATTGAAATTTGCCTGCAGAACCCAAAAATAAAGAGCAATTCAATGTTCTCTTCCAGCACATGTAGCAGGCAGGATCAGTCCTACTGAAATGTGGGTTCATATCAGGAAAGAAGTGCAATCTGATGTGGTGAAGACACAGGAAATAGGAATCAAGAGACCATGATCCAGTTCCTGGCACTATCACAGATTTCCTGGGTGATGTCACAAGTCATTTGGGGCCTGTGTGTATGAGGAGTAGAGCTGTGTTTGCTTTACCTGCTTCTGGAATGGTATGCTGCCGTGAAGGTGGATTCATAATGTTTATTAAAATAAAACTCTGACCACCTTCAACGGAAGGCACAACAGAACCACAAATTATTACTATTTCATCTATTATCGTTTTTTATTTATATATGAATTATCCCCAGAGGCCTCTACAGAAATCTGGGCCCCATTATGCTATGCTCTGTACAGACACATTGTGAGAGAGAACCCCTGCTTACAACCCGCTTTCAGTGAAAGCAGAGAAGACAAAGGGAGGTATCCATATGTGTCAGGGAAGTAGGGGGACATTGTCAGGGATTCCTTAGAGGGGCTCTTAATTAGGCCTTAACACAGCCTTTGAAGCCACCCCAAGCATAGATTCTAGAGTAGATGGGCCCCTGGCTACTTGGACACTGAAACTAGGCCTTCTGGCCCCTGTACCCACTGGCTATCTCCATGGCTCCCCCAATGAGCTACCTTCGGTCTCAGCTCCTGATGAAGGTTTTTACATCTTTAAGAATGACTGCAAAGTTACATAGGCAATACATAGGAGGGGCATGGGGGGTCACAGGCCCCCCGCAAACAAGTCCATCCCCACTACCAACACAGCCAGTGGTGTCTGTGGGAACTCGACGTGCCCCCCCCTCCCTGCCCCAACAGGGCTGTCCCCGCCAGCATCTGCGGCCGCTTGCCAGCTCTGGCCCTGCCGTCAGCACTGCCCTGCTTCTCAGGAGGCACCAGTCATCCATGCCTGACTTTAAAATCCGATGCTCTGTAGATATCCTTTATACCCATTCTAAGACTTTTTTTTTAATGCTGCCCGCAATGCAGTTGCCAAAATCAGCTCCCTGCCCCATTTCATCAGAGTTTTATATCTGTACCAACACACCATGTTTTAGAGCCCTTCCAGGCTTTTTATAACCAGAGCACAGTCCAGCCAGGCTGCTCTCTTGTTGCACTTCTTATTCTTCCAGCTCATTAAAATAGCCTGTTTCTGTGCCCTTAAAAGGGCCCCCTTAAAGTACATCCAGCTCTCCTGGACTCCATGAACCATCCTGCCTGCTAGTTCCTTAAGGTCATTCCAGTCTGCTTTCCTGAATTCCACCATCGTTATTCTGGTGCTCTCTTTCCTTCCTTCCTTTCTTCCCTCTGCACGCCCCCGTGGCGGCGACGATGCATTCGAATGTCTGCCCTATCAACTTTCGATGGTACTTTCTGTGCCTACCATGGTGACCACGGGTAACGGGGAATCAGGGTTCGATTCCGGAGAGGGAGCCTGAGAAACGGCTACCACATCCGGCCCTCGCCAGGCTGCCTTTTTGCTCTCTTTTGGGTGGAAGTTGAAGGCTTTGTGACGTGTATGAGGGGATGGAGCAGGGTCTGAATCGGTTAGGACTGTGTGGCCGGCACGCCGACCGCGTAGCATGTGAGACACGACGTGAAATGCAGCGAAGGTGTCTGTCACGGTGTGATGTGTGGGTGGTTTGGTTGGCCCGGGGTTTTTTCTTTTGGCCCGGGATTTGGGGTGCGTGGGACGCACTTTTGCGGACGGGCTGTGGCTCGGATCTCTTTGTAATACTTGGGTGGGCATTAACTCCCTTGCCCAATTTGGGTTCTGGATCTGAGGACAAAGAGATATGTCCAATCTCGGTTTTGGGTTGGTAGTAAGTTGTTGGTGCTTTCGCTTGCAAGCGGCCACCATTGTTGTACCCCTGAACCCCTGAATAAAGTATTTAAAAAGTCAAAGTCCTTTCTTCCTTCTTTACTTCCTTGCTTCCTGTGGGCAGTGCCCACCTTTGAGGTGCACTGGGCCCTTGAGGGGCCATTGTGCCACGTAGAGGATGGCCATCCTCAATACACACTCTGATGTCATGACCAGTCTGGGCAACCAGGCAGGCTCAGTGGCGGACTGTGACTCCAAGCTCGTGCCACGCCTGGGCCCTCATTGAGCTGTTTTCTGCTTTTTTTCCTTTGTGTGGGAAGTTGAAGGTTTTGTTACATGTACTACTGGATAGAGCAAAGTAGGAATCATTTTTTTATAGAGGGCTTTGGTCTGTACGGTGACCATGCATACCGGCATGTTAGGCATGTAATACTGTGAACATCTGTCATGGTGTGATGTGATGAATGTAATAGCATGTTGCTTTTGGTTTGATGGTGATTTCTTTATCTTTGCTTTGCATATTGGACCTGGACCCCAGAGGGGCCAACTTGTTGTATCCCTGAACCCCTGAATAAAGTAGTTAAAAAGTCAAAGTCCTTCCTTCCCCACTTCCTCCCCTTAGGCTCTTGAGCTCATAGTCACTGTCACCCAAGTTAGCTTTCATTTCTGCAGTGTCAACCAATTCTTCCCTGTTTGTGAACAGTAAGTCAAGATAAGCTCTCTCCCTAGTTGACCTCTACCATCTGTATCAAAAAATTATCCCCAACACACTGCAAGAATTTTCTGGACTGCTTGTGCACAGCTGTGTTTCCCTCTCAGCCAATGTTCTGATAAGTCAAGTCCCCCATAAGAACTAAGTAATGAGATTTGAAAGTTTCTGTCAATTGTTTAAAGAAAGCCTCTTCTATTTTCTCCTCCTGGTTTGGTGGCCTGCAACAGATGTCATTGCCCACCATGACATCTTTCCTCTGACCTTTACCTAGAGGCTTTCGGCAGGCAGGCTTACTTTCCATTTTGTACTGCATCTCCAATCACATATACATTGCCGTTATGTGTAGGGCAACACCACCTTCCCCCCACCCACCGCCTATTCTTTCTGAACAAGCTATATCCATCTATGATGGTACTCTAACCATGTGAATTATTTCACCGCATCTCTGTAATCCTAATTACCTCATGATCCTATGTTTGTACTAGGATTTCCAGTTCTTCCTGTTTATTCCCCACACTTCTCATATTAGTATACATACATTTCAGGTATCTAACTAACTATCCTTTCCCTGAGAATATTTACTGAGTAGAGATGAGTTAAGCACAATGGATGATTTTTATTTTCAGTGAATTCTGGCTCTTTCTTTCTATTTATGGATTGTCTGGGAATAGATTAGGACTTTCTCAGATGTACTTTGTGTTTGAAATGATTCACACATTTCTTCAGTAAATAATTCTTCATCTGTAGACTCTTCGCCAACAATGTGTTGAGAATACTTGGAATGCACAATGTGTTGGTTAGATACATAATTCACATGGTATTGTTGCTGTGTCCTGATTGTATAATTTATATAACAAAATACAGTGCAAATTATGAATTTTACAATTGCTTGCACAATAAGAAATTTACTCTCAGTGAATATTTGCAGATCCAGTCTCAACATTCATTTTTCATGAGTATTCAACTTGGTAAAGATTGTTTGCTGAAATATTTCTGGAAAGTGAATACAAAAAGGATCATAAACACCAACAAAAGGGGGTTGGGGGAATCAAACAGCCATCCCTAGAATATTTTTGCTGCATTCACTCAGGACTATTATAAAGCAGACTTTTTAGTTCTTTCATGGTTAGCTGGTTTACGAAATGAAAAAGTGCCTCACTGGAAAACTGAATTGTGTAAAAGAACTGGATTGTTAATGTGAGACTATGGGTGATTTAGGAACATGAAGTAGGATTCATGTCAATTGAAAGTCAGTGGGATTTGTGCAAATAAATGGCTTAAGGGTTTTTGAAAAATCACATCCAGTGCCTCTTCTATATCGCTTGTTCAAATCCAGTTCACCATCCAGGTCAAGAAAGTTTAAAGCACATGCTAAACTTTAAGCATATATATAGGTCTCAAAGGGTTAAACACCTTGCTAAGTCAGAACCATTTTTTCCATTTGCATTCCTTTCAAATAGGCCATCAAACAACCTTCAGTGATCTCTGTCCACTTGCTAGAAGTATGGGCTCAGAGCACTGAAACCATCTTTACAGACAATTTACAGAAAGACCAAGGTCTCACCTACCTTACGGTGTTTTGCCAGGATCTCTGTGTTAGCTAAACCCCTGATCTGGATGCAACTCTGCCCATAGGAAAAGACTTCTGTTGCCTTAGATACTACTGTTTGAGGAGATGATGTGGATATGTGGAGGGGAAAAAACCAGCAACAAACCCTTCTGCTGCTATATGCTGCATCTCCATTTATGGGCTCTGCTGATACTGCTATGATGTCTTCTTTGGCAGGACAGAAGATCAACCACAATGGCACAATGATAGCTAACACAGATTCCTAAATACATTGTTTTGCAGAGCTGCCATATGCACTCCTGCGGTAACAGCTGCTTAGCATTTTCATTAAATGTCCTACTTTTCAGCAAAAATCTGTGCCTAGCTACTTGAGTGCAATCCAACAAAGCATAAAGCCCAGAAGGCTTTATTTATTTATTTATTTATTACAAATTCTGAAATAAGGTTAGTGGTTTTCTTTTCTTTTTTTTTAATGGAGAAGTCTTTTGGTTTTAGATTTCCTCTTAACTGAAGTGCTTCATTTGGTTTTAAGCAGCACATAGTCTGAATCACCAAAGTTGCTAATGTCCTACATTATCATCTGGAAGGCTAAGCTTACATTTTTGGTCCCAGCCTCTTGTCCACTGTTGACTAGGAGGAAGTGGGAGTGCTGTGGTCATTTTGCGCTCATTCTCCTACTGGCAAGAGTGAAGCCTTTCATTAGGAGCCTGAAGTCAGGGTATTAAGTCCATATACAATCATTTGTCTGGATTTTAAGTGCCGAGCAAATAAGAGCTTCCACAGAAGTAAAAATGGACACCATCTTTAAAGAGTTATACAGCACCTCCATGCTGTTTACAAAAGCATTAGAAACCCTTCATGCCATTTCCGTCTTGCTACTGCCAATGGAATCCAGTCCTGTACCATAGGCTTGTGCAAAGCGGCTAGTATTTGCCTTGGATTTGGCTGATTTGGGGGACAGCGATTCGATTCAGTGATTTGAATCACTGTCCCAATTCAATTCAGCTCAATCTCCAAATCAGCAAGGCCAGGCCCACACCCTGCCCCTCTCTCAGCCCAGCATTGGCTGCCTCGGCCACCCCAGTTCCCAGCACTTGTAAAAAGAAAAAAAAAGCCCTGACTCACTAGGTGCTGCCAGGAAGGGGACAATCTCTGCTGCCCCCCCTCTGCCCCATGCTGCATTGGGGGCTCTGCATGAGCCCTCTGACCCTCCCCCTTGGTCCCCCAGTCCCACCTGGGTGCTCCACATGGGCCAGTTCCAGCCCTTTATGAAAAAAAAAACCCAAACCCCTGGACTCACCATTCTTGCCAGCGGGGGCAATCCCTACTGTCCCACACCATGTGGGGGGCTCTGCACGAAACCCCGAAGCTCCGAGGCTGCTGCAGGAGCAGTGAGTCTGGGGCTTTTCTTGGCTTTTTTTCTTAAAGGGCCAGAGCTGACCCAGGCAGGACACCTACGAGGGGACTGGGGGAGCAGGAGAGGTCAGGGTGCTCATGCAGCATTCCCCATGCAGCGTGGGGCAGTGTGGGGCAGCGGGGATTGGCCCCCTGCCCAGCAGCACCTGGTGAGCACTGGGGCTTTTTATAAAGTACCAGGAGCTGGGGCGGGCATGGGCAGCCATGGGAGGGTTGTGGGGGCTGGCAGGGGTTCCCCCGTAGTCTCCTCCCTGCTCCCCCAGCCCCCCCACCTCCTTCACCCCTAGTACTTACCAGTTCAGAGTGGCTGCAGCTGCCTGCTGTAGCCACTGGGGACTGCCCGAATCATCAAAGCTCTCTGAATCTTCGCCAAAAGTTTCAGAGAGCTTTGAATCAATTTGGACCTTTAAATTGGTCCTCTGATTTGATTCAGATTTGGAGATTCAACCACCAAATAGGGCTGAACCTCCTCCAAATCGAATCACCAACCGAAGCTTTGCACAGCCCTACTGTTCATTAGGTTTGTTTGCACCAGGCTAGGCAAAATTGCTGCAGGCCAGGAAGGAGCCTTGCCCCACATTTTGCCCTATGGGTGGCACTAGAGTGAAGACATTCTTGGCAACATTTTTTCTTTATGTAACCGCTTTGAAGCCAAATGTGTTACAGGATGGATGAATTGGCTTGTTTGTCAGTTTGTCCATATAGCTGATGACTGTCGTATCATCAGCTGTGCTTGCATCACTCTTCTGCATAAAGTATCTCTAGCTTTAAACTTGCATGGTGAGAGTTTTTTATGCAGATTAATACATGGAACTGTGTTGCATTTAGCAGCATGGAGGCTTTAAAAGAACGGTCTCAGTGCTTCTTTACGGGAAGTTATTTGAATGTCTCCCTGTCAGATGTGGCAATGAAAGAGAAGACAAAACCTAATTTGCTGGCCATACATGGAGGAACTGCATTCTCTTAGTGCCACAACATCTCTGCTGCTCCTTCAGTACACGCCCGGCTGCAGACTTTAATTAACTTCCCTGACTGAGCAGAGCTGTTGCTAATGAAGCGGCTAATTCTGAGAGCAGGGGGCATGTTCCATCATTTAGAACATTCATGTGATGCCAGCATCCCATAATGCACTGCATTTCCTCATCAGTTTGTTCTTTTTTTACGTACAGCTGTAACTCCTTCCCCTTTCTGACATGGATCTGTATATTCTGGCTTCTGTGTGAGCTGATACAGACCTCCAATTCAAGATTTATCGATATATAATTTCAGGAGGAAAGAGAGACAGAAAAGCTGAAACTTGGATTTGTGGTCACTGGGAATTATTAAAAGGCCCTGAATTAGATTTCCCTTCTTACTTGCAATATTTTGTGGCCACAACTACTGTCGTTGCTTTTTTAGTTAATTACCATTGGTTATTGTCAAGACACCAAGCAGTTTGCTAAGAACCAAAACTGGCATGCCTGACATCTTAATGTGTTACAGGATGGATGAATTGGCTTGTTTGTCAGTCAAGCCTGACTGCTTGGGCCTCCAAATATATATCAGTCCTATCCCTGCTCTATTCTGAAAAGTTTCTATGTTGTTTTTTTGGGGCCATATTTTTATTCACAAAACAATTTGCCCTAGAACCTTCAGATTAAATTTAGTTAAGAGACCTTGGCAAAATGGAACCAATTTTGAGACATAGAAAGGCATACTGGGGAGGTTACTCCTTGTCAGAGAACATCAAAATGACACGTTAGATTCCTGAAGACATTTAAAACATGAAAAATGACTGGGAACTGTCTGCTTTCACTTTTAAAAGTTTGCCTCTAGCACCTCTCCCTTTGGATAACATTTTAAAAATAAAATACGGGTGTTAGGGAGGTTTGTCATCATATTTTTTCCCCTGAAAAAGGGGGGGTGGTGGGGAAGGAAGAAAAACAGTTTTTCTACTCCTCAGCCACCTGCTATGTTTTTTCCACTATCCTCCACCAGCCTCCACTGTCCTCTAAACTGCTCATGGAAATGCCTAATTCCCTATAAAGTTAGAAAGAATGTTTTGGGTACTTCATGTGTAATCCCTGGGATTTTGGAAACGTTAGAGAGAAGGACCCCAATGTTTCACTTCTTCAGGTGCATGAGATGAAATAACTCATAGGGCCAGATGAGAAGACTACAAGACATGCCTCAGCAACTGTCACCCAAAAACTGAGAACATTTCTCAAATATTGAAACAGAGCTAAAAGACACAGTGTCAAGGGAAAGATAATTGGCTCAGAAGAGTGGGCTTCAAGTAAAAGGAGACACTTTTGAAGCAAAGGAAATAGGCACACAAAGGACCTGGGCATATTGGCCCCAGGTAGATCACAGGATCCCTCTGTTACTTTGGAGACGAGGAGAAAGAACTGAAGCCTGCAATCCCAAGGTGTCTTGAAGGATCTTGAAACAGGGAGGAACACGTAAACTCAGCTTTGCCAACTCTCACTAATTAATTAGATTAGTCATATAGTTGTGAAACCTGCAGCAGGAATTCCTATGATACAGCAAGCTCCTCTGTTCTTGTAATTTTCAGGACTGGTTTGGGATACATGTGCAGAGTACTAAGGGTGAAGTTCATGTTATACTTAGATTCTACTATATCTGTGGAACGTTAAGTGTTGTTAAAGTTAGACCACACTATGAGCAGTTGCATATTAATGGTTAATACTGTTTCTTGCCTGCACAGCTCTGACTTGCCACTAGAGGGAAGGTGAGCAGGGGTGTGGCTAGGAGGCTCTATCTCTGCTCTGAGTGGGGGGAAGGGGCTGGGAGCTGTGTTTCCTAGGATGCTGAAGAACTGCAAGTTGCTTATTTTATCTCCATGGAACAGGCTGAAGTTACCCTAACATGAGGTAGATAGCACGGCCCTTGTCTGAAGTGGTATCACTTTTGAGATGCTTAGAGGATACTCAGACTGTACACTTGAGCCTACTTGGGTTACAGCTCATTTGCTCATTCTAAGTGTAATGTGTAACTTCGTCTTAAGAACTTGTGGGATATAGAACATAAGACTCATTCTGCCACAGCCCTACCTTCAGCCCTATCTAAGGAGCAGTGGCTTAGGCCAATGGGAATAGAACAGTCAGGAAAATTGCTCCTGGGTCCAGAGAAGAGACATAGTCCTGGGCCAGGAGAGAGTGGGAAGGAAGATGTGACTGGGCCTGGGCAACAGGCAAGGTCTCAGGGCAGTGGAGCTAGGGGCAGGGGATAGAGGCTTTATATGAACATTGCTTCCAGGTTTGTTCTCTTGGTAGCAAAACTTACTCAGAGTGGCATGTACAGATACTCAAATGCTGAAGCCCTGAAGACTGGAAAGCTTTTAGCGCTGGTGCTGTGCAGCCAGAGAGGGACCCTGTATTCATCTCAGGGTGCTCTGCAGGCACCCTTTGTCTGTCTGGTGACCGATGGCAGCAGTGCATAGGGCAGCCCTGATTGGCTGACCCTGGACTGCCCATGATCAGTTTGTATTTCCCTGTGGCATTATGCAGAGATTGTACACAGGGCAGGTTATGCTACCCGTTGGAGCGGTAGAGTCCAGCAAGTGACATACTATCTCCTGAGGAGACGAAGAGGGTGGGAGTGAGGAGGGATGCTGGAGGACTATGTTCTCTTCTGAGAGAAGCCACAACATGTACAGACTTTCACTCTCCCAGGAGTTTCTCCTGGAAATAATTTGATCCTAGTTGTTCCCAGATTATTTTTCTCCTGGAGTGGCCATTTTTACTCTGGCAGAAAAACCTTGAACATATGTACACTCATGGTTTCTTCTGGGGGAGCAGTGACTCTTCCAGGAGAAACTGAATGGCTGTGAAAGGTCTTATTAGAAAGAACTGAGGCTGGGTCTATGAACATATGAAGTCTCAAGACAGTGGGGGGGCAAGATCCCTAAAAATTAATCATCTGTAGTTTTTTGAATGATTAATTATAATGAGATTGACTTTTATTTTAGAAATTAATTTATTTTAATAATTATTGAGTAATATATGCATTTGTTCAAAATTATAAAAAAAGGGTGGAATGATAGGAAAGAAATGCTGACATACATTGAAATGTCAGGTGATTATTTTAATGGATACTATTTAAGGATTGTAAATATACTTCCTGAACTCAATTATGTCAAAGCATGGCCTAAACTGATAAATCTCTCATGTTTTCAGTCTTACCCAGCACACATCAGCCTTGACTTTGCTGCATGTTGTCAATCTGCAACACTAGTGAAGCATAGTGGGTGCACACGCACCCTCTGAGATTGGCAGTGCACCCCCTGCAAAAAGCATTGCTGATGCTGCTGGTGGTGCATGTGGGCAGTTGCCATGCACCAACCCCACCCCTGCTGCCGATACCACCACCAGCAGCTGCGGGCAGTCCCCGATTGCCACTGGCCACTGCCAACACTACCAGTAGTGTCTGTGGGTGGTTGCCTTGCCACCCCACCTCCCACACCCCCGCCAAGACCACTGCAGCCACCTGTGGAAGCTCGCCACTGCCACTGCCAACAGCACCCCCGCCACCTGTGGGAGCTCACTTTGTCCCCCCAGTCTCCAGGGTCATGTGGTGTTCATGGTATGCAAGTCCACTTCAGCCTAGAGGTCCATTGGACTAGCATGGTTTAAGTATGCTAGTTTCTGTAGCAAATGGTACATAAGGGAGTGTTGTGGTCACCATGAGGTCCAGCTACCCTTGACTTCTCAACCTGAATGACCAGGTCCCCATTTACAGCTGAGTTGACTAGGAGCAGTCCTTGGTACTAGTCCAGAGCAAGGCTTCAGGCTTACATCTCCAGATCTGTAGCAAAAACATCTTAACTTTCCTATCATGACCCTCATTATCTAGCTAGGCACAGGTTTCTACTCATTTGAAGTATGCATAAAAAACACACCTCATGTTTACTCCAGCTATGGTCATGATTCCATGCATCTGATTTCTAAGGTTGCCACTGCTGTGCAGAAGACTGTGAGAGGGAAGGAGGAGACATGGAGAGTGTTTGAGGTGAGGAGTATTAGGGAAAGATGAGAAACGAGGGGAGGAGTCAAGGCAGAAATAGAGAATGAAAATTATGTTCCTCTGTGCTGGAGGCCAGGAGAAGTGAAATAGTGTCCTTTACAGCAGCCAGAGAAAGATGTGCATTAAAGATTGTTTTTTCAACCTGAAATTATCACTTACACATTGACAGAGAAGCAGAGGGAATTAAAAATTGAGTCAGGCAAAAAACATAGTTGTGGTGACTTTCTTTTAAATCTCACAATTTTTTTTAGAGGTCTGACTCATGATTTTTTAACTCATTTCTTATTATGGGGAAACATATTGTAAACATGACTCAACAGAACCGGTTATATACTGCTTTGCAAGTAATATCGCCAGTTGCATTGTGCAGAACAAGTGTGTCACATCACGTACTTTGTACTCAGCTAACACAGGTAAATGAAACGCAAAAGCAGACAGATCCCTGTTATTGTTATCTACTATTCTTTGTGTTAGTGAGGTCCCTAGGGGTCCTAACTGTGGTCAGCCGCCCCCCACCCCCCGCCCTTTCTCCTTGTTTTGGGCACTTTACAAACACACAGCAAGGGACGGTTCATGTTTTTGTCATGTGTACTCCTCCTAGGAATTATATACTTGTTTTTCATTGCCGCCTAGTGGTGAGTTGGAGAAATCAGCAATTTACTGAAACTGCCCAACAGAACATTTGTCTGTCTGTCTGTCTGTCGTGGCAGCCCAGAGAGCTTGGCATTCCAGTTTCTGTCAACCAGTAGCTCCAAGTAGACACAACTTTCCTTTCCGGTTTACCAGCCCAGCTGTGTTCACACGGACAAATATTTCCTCAGTCCTTTCCCAGACAAAAGGATGAAAAAAGTCACTCAGGGGGATGGACCATCTCAACAGGTAGAACTGGGAAAGATTTTCTAAGGTATCCAATCCCCTCTCCTACATGAAGTAGGAAGATCTCAGCCCTGCTTTAGTATGCCCAATCACTCACCTAAATTTCCCCAAACTTTGCTTTCAGAATTAGCTGCTGTGTTAAGCAAAGCTTTCATTCTTGGGTTATCCTTATTGCCATCGGAAAACTTTTCTTAATATCCAAGATAAATGGGAAACAATAAAGCCAGCTTTATAGCACTTTTCATGCAAAATGGACCCTGAAGCACTCTCCTGAGTTAAATGACACAGTTACAAAATTAAGTAATATAAATTTAAAACTTTTTCAAATTTAAACTATTACTCTTCATTTTATTGCTAGTGTCCAACTTGAGTAATTCTTTCCCTTCTACTATTATTATTTGATATTTAAACTACAGCGGGTGCATCTATATATGATGCTACATCGCTGTAGCAATGTGCTTCCTTGGTATAGTGCATTGCTATGACAACGTAGCGGCTAAAAATAACAATATGCCGCTGGCACAGCACAGTATGGGCTGTTATTGCACCATCGTTTAGTACTTCCCTTTGGAAGTACTAAACGATGGTGCAGTAACAACTGTGCAACAACCATAGGGGCACATGTAGATGTGCCCAATAATGATCAAAGACCAGGATCGGGCACTATACAAACAGAGATGGACATATTCCACACCACAAAGAGTATACATTTTTGGGAAGTATCTAATCCTACTCTCACTAAAGTCAGTGGTAAAATGCTCATCATTTGCAAAGAGAGGAGGATCAGTGTCTGAGATGGGTTTGGTTTTAGCACAAACTTGGATACCAGGAGCTCTTAATTTGAGATCCCAGGTTTGCTGCTGTTTCCCACTGTGGCCAGAAGGAAATTGTGAGAGGCCACATTTTCCAGAGTTCAGGGCAAGATTGTTGGAGGCTCAGTACTATGACTGTGTGAAGCTTTGGTCGCTAATTTGATTCGGCAAAGATTTGGCCTGATTCGGTGGCCAAATTTCTGAATCCGAATCAAATTAGAGGACCCTTTAATCTCTCCAAATCAAATCAGAACCCTCCAAATCAATTTGATTTGGACATACCTTAAGGTACCAGGTGGCTCATGAATGCTGTGATAGTGGGGTGGATAGAGCGTCCCATGAGAGCGTGGTGGGGGGTACCCAGCACACTCAGTGGCAGACCCAGAAGTGGCCCAGAAGCACTTCTGGTCCACATCTGGGTCTGCTACAGAGTGCATGGGAGACCATCCCTCTCACCCCCCTGGCTCAGCAACTGGTGCCTCCTGGGTCTGGGTGGGGCACCTGGGGTCCCCCCTACAACCAATCACCGAGCCGTTCCACTTCCAGTCCACTTCTGGTTCACTTTTGGGTCCATTGCCAAGCAAGTGCCCCCGCCCCCGCCCTCTCCCTCCCCCCGGCACTCCTGTGGGATGCTCCATCCACCCCAGCATTGCAGCTTTCACAAACCATGCCGTTCTTCAAGGTATGTAGAAAAAACATTTAAAGCTGTGTCTAAAGCCGAATCACCGATTCTCCAAATCAGCACCAAAGCTTCAGATTCGGATTCAGCCGAATTGAATTGAGGACTGTGATCCAAATCAACGAATCGAATCACTGTCCCCAGTTCAGGCCAAATCCGAATCAAATACAGTCTACTTTGCACACCCCTACTCAGCACTTAAGGGCCAAATATTTAAGGCAGTTCAGTCCCTGTTTAGACATCAGAATTAGAGCCAAAGTTTTTACAAGTTCTTAGTGCTGAATGCACTTGAAATCTGGCAGCTGAGCTTGATGTCTGATTGGGAGCCATGCTTGTTAGAAAAACCTTGGCCCCAACCATGGGTGCTGAGTTCTTATGGAAAACTGGATCTTGCTGGTTGATGAACTCTGGGGAAAAAAACAACCTGTTGGAACAGACAAGTGGTGACCACGGAGCAATCAGTTTGCGCTCAGCCAGCTGGCTAGAGATGTGTCCACTGGTGCAGAGATAAGTGCACAGATCTCTACAAAGCAAGTCTGACTGCAGTGGAAAGGGCACAGGTAAGCAGAGGATGTGCCAGCAACAGCATGAGACATGTTGAGGCCATACAAATTGGATGCGCAATCCTGCCTGAAGAAGTACATTTGCAACTCTCTTTTTGTTACCACAAAGAATTCCTCTTGCTGCCCTCAAATACTATCTTCCTCCAGGAGAGCAGAAGACTTGAACTTAGTGAGAAGGGAAAGCACAGGCTCTTGCCTGGATAAAAAATGCTTTTCATGGTTCCAACATGCTGAACACAGCATCTTTGCTTGCCTCTCACTCTCACAGTACCTGCTCTCCTCAGTTCACATCACCTTAATGGGTAGCAAACAAGCATCATGCCCAGCAGGCCTACCACTAGCTCAGCACTGATCCCTCACAACCCTGAACACTGCCCCTGCATATACAAGCCTGTCAACTAGAACGGCTCATAAATTTCCCAGCAGAATGGTATTTCATCAGAAACAGTGGTTCAACTAAGTTAAAATATCCTCCAGGATACATGGTCATTTGGTAGAAGTTTCTGTTGGAAATAAGATTGCCTGGTAGTTCACGCTTGACAGGCTGCTGCCGAGTGAGGCATCTGGTGGCCCTACAAACTCCAGCTGGAACTGGGCAGGGTACTGAGAGCTTCCCAAGTCCCCAGGGTAGAGCAGGAAGCCTAGACCCCTTGTGCAAGCTCCCAGTTGTCCAACAGGGAGAAAGCGTTCTGGTTTGCAACCAGCTCTACCTCAAACTCTTTGAACCTGATTCTCATTGCCACTAAGCTGTATATGCTGTATATGTCTCTGGCATAGTAAAGGAACCTTGAAATGGCTCTAACGATAATTTACATTCTGTGCATCTCTCCCACTACCTGTAAACTGTGGGTAATAATCTTCATTTACTTCCCAGGTCCTTTTAATGATTAATTTCGTTAATGTTTGCAAATACTTTCAGGATGAAAAAGCAATATTTAAGAGGTACCTAGAGAGAGATTTAGAAAAAGATCTTCTGCAGGTGCCGGTGTGTATAAGTCCATTGGCTTTTGCTGTTTTATGCCAATTCACACCAGCGGCAAATATATTCTTAGGTTTTTATTTTATCCTTCCACTCTCAGCTTATACATTGCTTATTAAGTTAATAAAAAGCCACATGGGCCCCTTTCTATGCCCTTCTCCTGAGATCTCTCAATGTAATGCCCATTGAAGGTAGAGATTGCATGTAGCTCTTAAGGAGTAAACACACCAGATTCATCTTCCCATACTGTTGAGACCTAATGTGGCTGGGCAAGCCAAATCAAGCCAGGGAAAGAAAGCCTTGCTCAAAATGTATCAATGTGCACCCTGAGGGTGATGAAATGCTGGCATCACCTGTATGTCCTTCTCCATTCATGTCTTCAAACATGGCTGTTCCTTCTCCCCATAAAGATTTTCTCACCTCCAGTGAATCATCCTGGGCTCATAACGGTACCTGTAGGAGGTGACAAAGTTCCTCCCAGCAATCACATAGTAATGCAGGCGATGTTGTTTATTTCCCCCCGTTTGGCCTCTCTGTCTTGGAAAAAGGACTCTTGGTTGCAAAGGCAGGACCCTTTCTAGGAGGAACCTTATTGTGGGAGCAGAGCTCTGTCTTCCCTCTATCAAGCTGTCAGCATAGCAGCTCTCCCCTTCACATTCAAACCAGCCCCTCCTCACTTTCTCACCCAAATTACTTCTGGGGCAGGCCCGTTTTTTAATCTGTCCATGCCTCCTCCATAACCTTTCCTTCAGTGAGGTGCTCGCTGAAGGCTTTACTTTGTTTCTCTTTACCAGGAGCCAAACACCTCTCCTTTGCATGGAAGGTGGCTTATTTATCTGCTATTTAATCCTCCCCAGCAGGCCTTGCTCTTATCCTACTATTCTGTGTGTGAATCACAAATGCAAGAATGATTGGGCACAGTCAAGGGGATAACTAGTCTGTTGTTCCCAGGCCCTGCCCTTAAAGATCAATGTCCTGTTCAGTCCTCTCTATGAGATGTCCCATACAATGCCCTGTCCATTCAGTGACTCTATAAGTATGTGGGATATTTAAGGGCACTGGGTCATATCCTCTGTAGTTCTTTCTCTTTTCCACAGAGTATCTCAGACAATGCTTTCCCCCACATTATTCTGTCCACACAATGTCTCCATCAATCCCTCTTTTTCAGTCTTCTTCTCCCCACCCTAGTGGCCTTCCTATAAATGCTCCTATCCTCAGTAACAGCTATATTCTAAGAGCTGCTTCCTCCATCACAGACCAACCTTTGAAAGCTAGAATGATGCTTCAGACACACAGTGTGGCAACTGCATCTTTTCCTGTAAAATGATTGCCCGTGCATCTCTGTGGATGTCAATACCATTTCCCTGGAGGCTCCTGCCTGAATGACAAACAACTAGGGACAAGACATGTTTAAAAATAAAAAAAACTTGAAGAAATGAATTCAGCGATTTGGATGAGGGGGTAAAAAGCACCCTGTTCAAATTTGCTGATGACACTAAGATGTGGGGGGACGTGGG
>NW_017728931.1:49389921-49399668 GCF_001723895.1 Crocodylus porosus | reverse complement strand
TCACGGTCAGGGCGGCTAGGGTCTGGAACCAGCTTCCAAGAGAAGTGGTGCTGGCTCCTACCCTGGGGGTGTTTAAGAGGAGGTTGGATGAACATCTTGCTGGGGTCATTTGACCCCAGTACTCTTTCCTGCGATGGCAGGGGGTCAGACTAGATGTTCTGCTCAGGTCCCTTCCGACCCTACAAACTATGAAACTATGAAAACCTTTCCTTCTTTTTGTGTCCTTATGACAAGGTATTTAGCAGATTTTGCATTCAGTGGAATCTGATGGACTATAACGTGAGCACTTCTCGTACGGTCTTGATCTTGTGATCTGTGGACTATCAACCATGTGCCTTAACACCCATTGTCACTCCAGCCCCCAAAGAAAGTCCTGAAGAGTCTTTCAACTCCTCCCATGACTTCCCTCTAGGGGTCAAAAGGAAGCCTCTGAACTTCTAAGCAGAAGTTACTCTGGTAGGTCTCCAGATCAAGTGAGGCTTTTCTTAAATCCAGGCCTCCCTTTTACATGGTTTGTTTTGCCTTACCCAGCCAGAGGGCTCTTTCTTTTCCAACCATGAGCAGATAATACAGAGGCATGAGTCTGTTCTCCACAGGAGCATCTGCCTCCATGCCAGTGAAATTTATGGAGTCCATTTTCCATGCAGTGCAAGGAGTTCTGTCTAATGAACTTTTTTTCATCTGACTTTAACTGCTTTAGGCCCTGATTCAGCATAGCACTTAAGCACATATTAAACTTTTAAGCATTCATTTAAGTACCAATGCCTAGGTACAACTTTATGCAATACCTCAATAATTTTGAGGTATTTGCACTAATAAAGCATAGTGCTCTCTGTATGTGACTGACATGCACTTTAGGGACCAATGCTATGTTTCGATGTTAAAGGATTTTGTGTTGAAAAACTGTGGATTTAAAAAAGGTAGCAGTGGGTGCATCTACATGAGACACTAAGTGTGCAGAAGACTGATTGTGCTGTGCATTAGCACAGCAGGCAAACCCATGCTAATAGTCAGTAGGATTAGTCTACTGTGCATTAGTATCACAAAAAAGCATACTCCAGAACTACTGCATAGTAGTGCCAATTATGGCACATTAAGTTACTACCTGTTTTTACAAGCGCTAAACTTAATGTGCCATAATTATGGCACATTAATGAACATGTAGACATACCCACTATCAAAGAGATCTGGGGATAGGGCTGAGTGGGTTCATATAGTCCACCCAATGGCCAGTGTTGGATTCCTTCTGGTAGTGGATTCCCAATTGCCAAGTTTTTAGCCATTTCCCTTCAGAGAAAATTTTGTTGTCTAATTGATTTTACTGTTAGGACATATTTCAAGGAACGACAGGGGCCAGGGGAGAATTTCCTCTATGTGCCAACAATGCAGTGGCAACCTAAGCAACCCTAGGTTTCTGCCACGTGGGAGGCACCAGCACAGGTGTGCCAGGAGCAGGGCTGAGGGTGGGGGGAGGAATGAGGCTAGGAGGGGCTTGTACCCACAGTGCCCAGAACTACAGAGACTGTGACAATGCCTATAGACAAAAAGTCCCATAAGCTGGAGCAAGCTTGTGAACTCTCCTACACTAAAGGTCATTTCAGTCTTTGTAGATCCCCAAAATACATGCTGTCCCCAGAGGATGCCCGTGCCATGTGCCCTCTGGTGTGGGGCAGGTTACCCCTAGGTGGGGTAGGGCAGGCTGAGGCCAGAAAGTGTACTGGCCCCAGCAACCTTATCTGGGGTCCTAGGGGCCAGGGAAGCTGTAGCCAGCTTGGAGCCTGGGCAGCAGCTGGACCCATTTTTGGGTGGCACGCGCTATCCCCGCATGTGCTGCCCTGCTTTTTTTCTGCGCAGGCTTTTTTTGACCCCTGGATCTCCAGGGGTAAAAAAAACCCAACCCTGTGATGCAAGGTAGCAGCATGGGAAATGCAGGTCTGTGGCACCACATACTGCAAGACAGTGCTCATCTGGATGCGGCCTTAGTGTCATCTCTGTCTAGCTGCTTTTTTCTACTTAATACTTTAATAGATGCCTAATGAAGCTTTTATGTTTGAGAAGAGTTAATTTGTTTACAAATTAGCAGCCTGAAGTGAATTTTGCTACCACTGACTGACTTTCCATATCTAGAAGCATGTCTGTTTGTTTTGGGGCTTGGTTTCTTTTTTTTTTTAATAACGATTAGTCTTTATGAAATATAAGTGGGATGATTCATTCAGCTACTTAAACTTTAAAGACATCTAGGATCATTTTATCCTCTTTTAGTCTATTTTCCACCCCCTCTTCCTCCAGTCCCAAACACAAACTCCCCCTTCTCTGCCACTAGAGGAAAACGGCAACTTTTCATGTGTATAAGGAAGGCACACTGAAGAAATCAATTGGACTTGGGAGAGTGATCTGCTAATAATACTGTGCACCTTAGATATAGTGAGGCTCAACAGGCAGCATCTAAACTCTGAAGGATTATTGCATGCCTCAGGTGAGCTCTAAGGCACAAGGATAAAGGATCAATGGCTCCAGCCACCTGAGGTGTGAAATGATCTTGAAGAAACACAATGCCTTAGATAGATTTTAAAAAGTTAGATTTAATTAAAAGACCCTTCCCCTCCCACCTCCAAAAAAGCCTTTGCGAGTCAAACCTATGGACTTACTGAAGATTATAGACACTGGTATGAGATCACTGACAGCCATTTCAAATGTTCTGTTCATGTCCTGTTTGCTTAATTACCACTATAAACCCAGTTCCTATTGACAGAAGTGGCTTCTAGGCATGCATTTAGATAAGTGTGAAAAGTGCTCTGCAGAGAGTAATGAGAAGGTTCCACCAAATTTCAGCAATTAGCCTATAATGTCTATTGGACAAGTGCCAAAGCCATGAGTTAAATGATGCATAGGAGCAACTCAGAGTAGCAAGGGGTTAAGGGTGGGTTTGCTATTCTTTTCTGTTTAGATTCTCATACCAGGCCCATCATCATGGTGTCATCTCTGGGCATTTTGCTGGAACAAAACCTGTGTTAACCAGGAGCCTTTGATATGTCAACACTGTGCTACCTTCCTAAATATAGCAGATACCAGATGCCAACATAATATAAATGCTGTCATTAGAACTGTCTGAGGGAGCTGCAGCACCAAGATCTGGGTGTTCTGCCCAAGTTAAATGGCTCTTCTGTTAAACCTTGCCTTTTTTTCTGCTGCTCACAGAGGGCAAATCTACACATAGATATTAATGCAATGCAATAAACTCCGACACAACTCGTGCCAGAGTTTATTGCCCCCAGGTGCAGTGTTTACATATGCACCCACAGCCACAGCACATTGTGCCAGGGCAGTGTAACCCTGGCTGGCAGGAGGCCTAGGGGGTCATCCTGCCAGCCCAGGACTGCTCCATCCTGGCTCAACATGCTGCGGAGGGGCTGGTAGGGGCACAAGGGTGCTACAGTGTAAGGCTAGCTGGCAGGCAGCCCCACACCAAAGCACCTCCATGCCCCAGCCAGCCCCATCATTGTCTATATGTGCACTGTTGGGAAGTAAATAACTCCACAATAGAATAGTACTTGTCTCTGGCAGTACGTCCTATGGCAGAGTTAATTAGTTTACTCCAGCCCAGTAGCATCAGTTGTGTACACAAAGCAAATTAGGCAATTCCGCAGTGTCTTGTGTAGATGCACCCAGGGTCTAATCATCACCTGAAAGTGCATCTTGCATGATATAGCTAGGTTTCTCCAAAAGGTCAAGCTGATAGAGAAAAATCCTTCATCTTTGGCTACAGAGAAGTAGCAAGCTACAGGGCTCCCACAACAGAGGCATTGTGACTCCATAACAGTCTCTCTTCCCTGGGACTCTGCAGGCACCCCTCACCCACAAACAGTGCTGGGGGATCAATACTCTAGCACAGTGGTACTCAACCTTTTGGCCCTGCAGACCAAATGAGTGGGATGGGCCCAGTACATGAACCAGATTGTATCAGAATAGGGCCTTGGGGCTCAGAGTGGGCACTGGGGCCCAGGTCTGTCCCCTCCTGCCTTTTCATGCTGGGATTGGTCCCCAGGGGCCTGACACCAATCCCTTCTGCACTCTGGGATTGGGTCCCAGGGGCCCAGCACCACCTGCGCCCATCCCTGCACTCTGGGACTGGTCTCTTCTACCAAGATTAGATCCCAGGGCTCCTGACATACCCCCTCCCACCCCAGCACACCAGGATTGGACCCTGGGACCTGGCACTGCCTCTGCCTAGCCCTATGAACTGGGATTGGGTAGCTTATTCAACCAATAGGGCTCCCCACAGTTCAAAAAATTTGATAGCAGAGGCCCAGTGCCTCCACTCTCCTGCCACAAAATTTTTCAACCCATGAACAGCCCCACAGGCCAGATGACATGGGGCTATGGGTCAGATCTGACTCCTGGGGTGGGGTTGAGCACTTCTGGTCTAGCATGTTTTTAGGGTGTATGCTAGGGGAAGAAGCAGCCAGTGAGAACTGATCTTTTGCAGCTAGAGATAACCTTCCGAACTTCCAATTAGAAATCCCAGGAAGAGCTAATGATATCTCAGTGATCACTGAACTATGTAGTGCTTCTTTGTGGAGGGTTTTAGTCAGTAGTAACATAGCTCCTTCAAAAAAGAAGGGTCCAGCTCACCATCTTTCTCTCCCATTTTAGTGATCAGCCCACTGCTCTGCCAGATTCAGGGAACAGGAAAACCTTACCTGTAACAGCACCTTCTCCCCAAGGCTCCTCTGACATGGGAGGACTCTTCCCAGATGTACTCCCCAGGTGCAGTTGGAGATTTTTCTTCCACTGCTACAGAAGGAGATAAGATGTTTCGTTGGATCTATTATCCTTTATGTTTTTGAGTAAAATTGAGGTTATATTTCAAAATGAGTTTCGAGGGAATTGGTACTCATCTCCATGGTTAAAGAGATTATCTCACTCTTTTCATATTTGTTTTATAAAAGGGATCAGGAAGTGGCACTGTGGGTCAGATTCTTGGGTAGTATAAGTTTTGACCTAACTTAACTGACCTCAGTATAACAATGATAATTCATGCCTTCTGAAGACCTGGCCCATATCCTGTGATAAACAACATTAATACTTCTACTCAACCCCAGTGCCCATGCATTAGGAGGATAAGCTTAGGTCCTGATCCTGTATCTGGAATACATGGAAACAGATCCTTGTGCCTGGGTGGAGTACAACCCCCTGAAGTCAGAGGAGCTCCATGAAAACACAAGTGTGTCCTTGAGTGGATTCAACTTCAGAACTGGCTTCTAGATTATAACACAGTCTTACAATTCCAGAGATCCTGAGCACCTTTCATTGAAGTAACAGTTACAGAAGCTCAGCACCTGAGAAAGTCAGGTGCACAAGTAATGTTCATTCTTAGAGATCCAAAATACTGTAAAAGCTAGAAACATTTCATGATCACATTGCCCACTTCTAAAATACAGCCATCTCTGGGTAGATATGTGGGTCTTGGGAGTGCCAAGCTCTTACCTCCTCACATAGGAGCTGGTGCTGAAGCATGAGCTCCATGAACGTAGGCCACTACTGCAGTGCTACAGGCTCCCTGGGGCTGCCATTGAGGTGTGTCCTCCTAAATTAGCCCCAGGGCTGGTGTCCTGGTCACCCTCCCCTATTTACACTACTGGACTAGGCCTTTTATTGCACATTTGAAATTCCCCTGTTGTGAGTGGTGCCATTATTTACCAGACTTCGCTGCTCAACTGCAGTCTGTAAAACAGAAGAAACAGATTTTAAATTGTTATACATAAGTGATCAGAAGTTAACATTATCCTCCAATTAATATTTCAATGGAAGAACAGAATAGGAGTGACCGTGTAGCTGTGTGTGTGTGTTGGACAGATGGCGAGAATCTTTGAGAAGCAATTTTTCATTGTCTGCATTCCTCATTTAGTTGAATATGAATATGAATATGTCACAAACACTAGGACCTGCCAAAAGGCTTTGCTGAAGCCAGGTGCTGCTGTCTGCTGACATCACTGAATACAGTGACTTGATAGAGAGACTATCAGAAACTATCATGAGCTCTCACTGGCCTCTCCAACAAACCTATCACCTTCTTGGGTGACTGGAAGTCTTAAAATTGTCTGGTCAGAAGAAGCTCTTCATGCTGAGATTCTGGATTTGCTGCATCAGACTCTGCATGGTGTGTGTGTGTGTTACTTTGTAAGACTGCATGCCTTGAGGGTGTTTCAGGCAGGGAGCTAAAGATGAAGTGCTTACAACCCAACAACAATCCCCTAGAAATTCACAGCTTGCTTTGCCTGACTGCTGTTACAGAAAGAAGTATTTTTTTTCCCTCTTAAAGTGAAAGTTTAGAGCTGTTAAAAAGTGTTAGGCTGACAGGTTTGGAAATGTATCTGTGTTAGGCATTTCTAAAACATCCGTCACCATTGTTTCTGGACTTCCTTTCTCTATAAAATTCAGTTGAGATAGCACACGATGAATTAAGAAAAATGTGACTTAAGCAATCAGAGGAAATGGGGTCTAGATGTAATCACCATTACGTGGGGTCACAACTGAA
Source organism: Crocodylus porosus (assembly GCF_001723895.1). Lineage (NCBI taxonomy): Eukaryota > Metazoa > Chordata > Crocodylia > Crocodylidae > Crocodylus > Crocodylus porosus. The sequence goes on along the minus strand of NW_017728931.1, from coordinate 49,393,130 downwards.
TGAAAAATCACTCTTAAAGAGTAATTAACAATGGTTCCCTGTCAGACTGGGGCTCGGGGGGTCATATCAAGTGGGTTCACAGGGTTTGGTTCTGGGCGCAGTTTTATTCAATATTTGCATTAATAACTTGCAAGATGCTTACATTTGCAGAATTGACACCAAGCTATGAGGGGCTGCAAATGCTTTGGGGGACATGGTGACCATTCAAAATGACCTTGACAATTGGGTGGAACTTAACAAAGACAAGTGCAAAATTTGGAAGAAAAAATCAAAAGCACAAATACAAAATGAGCACTTGCCACATCCTGAGGGTCCCCTCAGGGTCTGTGGCCGCCCCCCTTTGGCACCTCAGAGATGGCCACCCAGACGGAGCCCATGGTTCTGGGCTCCACGCAGATGGGGCCCCTGGCTCTCAGCTGCAGGGGCTGCCTGTCCCTTTTTCAGGCTCTGGGACTGGGGAGCATGGCTACCTCCCCTTGTGGGGTCTGCTCCCTTTTTGGGGTCTCTGGCATGCCAGCTGGAGGAGCTCAGGCCACAGGCCAGAGACTGCGTGCCATCAGGGACTGTGAGCAGGAAATTGACTCCTACTGCCAGGCCCTTCCCCCCCAGGAGCTGAAAGGTAGACCATGGTCTCCCTCCAGCACAAGGGGGGACTCCGGGACCTCCCATTCTGTCCAGGAAAGGGGATGGACCAAGGTGGTTAAGGGCCCTAAGGCCCGCTGCACCAAGGCCCCTGCCCCGCTGGAGTTTAACAACCTCTTGCAGCTCTAGCAGAGCCTGCTGAGTTGCCAGCTCCCGCAGGCAACACAGGCCCAACTACAGCTCCTGCCCCCGCTCTCCCCAAGACAAAATGTAAAGTGTTTGTTGTGGGAGACTCCATCCTCAGGGGGACTGAGAGGGTAATCTGCTGCCTTGACACCTTAGCCCGGGAAGTCTGCTGCTTCCCGGGGTCCCACAGCCAAGACATTGTGGAGAAGATCCCTAAGCTCCTCCAGTTCACAGACCACTATCCCATGCTCCTTATTCATGTGGGCACCAATGACATGGCTCAGAGCACTCCCAGCTGGGTCATGAGGCGCTACAGGGATTTGGGAGCAGGGCTAAAGGGTCTGGGGTCACAGGTGGTGTTTTCTTTGATCCTCCCAGTCTTGGGCCATGGGCTGAGGAGGGAAAGGAGGATCCAGGTAGTGAACCAAAGACTGTGGTGCTGGTGTCATCGTGAAGGCTTTGGCTTCCATGACCACAGCCCACTCTTTGGAGGGAGAGGTAGCGAGCTGCTGGGAAGAGATGGCCTCCACCTCTCTCTGCTGGGGAGGAGGCTCTTCTCAGCCAGACTGGCTGACCTGCTCCACCGAACTTTAAACTAAGCCCACCAGGGGACAGGGGGACTACCGCCACTGCTGTCCAGCTGAGCAACCCTTGCAAAGCCGGCAGGCCAAGGCACTTAAGGGAGCCCACCCCTGCCCCAGCCCTGGTACAATCTGTGGGCAAGGCAAAAGCCCCCAAGGGGACACTTGTCCACCTGTACACAAATGCCAGGAGCTTGGGGAATAAGCAGGAGGAACTTGTCCTCCTGCTTAACACAAATAATTACAATGTCATAGGGATAATAGAGACCTGGTGGGACTCCACCCATGACTGGACCACAGGTACAGATGGCTATACCTTGTACAGGAGAGATTGAGTAGATAAAACCGGGGGGTGGGGGTAGCTCTCTATGTTAAGGAAAGATACGTGTCCCTGCGAAGCTGATTTTGGCAACAAGGGTAGACAACTGGAGACCCTCTGTGTTAAAATCTGTGGGGAACACGGCACAGGGGACACAACGGTGGGAGTCTACTACAGACCTCCCACCCAAAGTCAAAAGCTTAACCAGGAGTTCACCTGGGAACTGGCTGAGGCCACATGCTCCAGGACCATGGTTGTCACGGGTGACTTCAATTACCCAGACATCTCATGGGAGGATCACTCAGCAAAATCCAAGCAGTTGCAAAGCTTCCTTTTGTGCGTGGATGACCTCTACCTGACTCAAGAAGTCTATGGGCCAATGAGAGGCAAAGCACTGCTCGACCTGGTACTGGCTACAGGGGATGACCTAATCAGTGACCTAGTGATTGATGGGAAGCTCAGTGACAGCGACCACGAGCTGATCACCTTCACCGACCACCGTAAAGCTGACAAGTCAGTCAGCAACACTGAATCCCTTGACTTCAGGAAAGCCGACTTTGACAAGCTCAGGAGGCTTGTCAGTGAGGTCATAAGGTACCACGACCCCAGGGGGAGGGGAGTTCAAGAAGAGCAGTTGCTCCTCAGGGGAGCAATCCTCAATGCACAAGCTAAGTCTATTCCATCTCAGAGGAAAGGCAGCAAGAGGGCACAGCAGCCCCTCTGGCTCTCCAGGGATCTAGCAGACCTCCTGAGGCTAAAAAGAAAGGGCTAGAAAGGGTGGAGGATGAGATTCACCTCCAAGGAGGAATATTCTGCACTGGTCCAGTCCTGCAGGGAGCAAACCAGGAAAGCCAAGGCTGCAACTGAACTCCAACTAGCTTTGAGCATCAAAGACAATAAAAAGTCCATTTTCAGATATGTGGGGAGCTGAAGGAAAAGCAAGGGCAACATTGGACCCCGCTGAACCAGATGGGACAACCTATTAAATGGGTACTTTGCATTGGTCTTTCATGAGTTCCATGGGATGCGCATGCCCACTATGGGACAGGGAGGTCCAGGTGAGGGAGATCCCTTGCCCTCCATCAATGCTGACCTCATGAAGGAACACCTTGAGATGCTGGACACCTTCAAGTCAGCTGGCCCTGACGATCTACCCCCCAGGGTACTCAAGGAGCTGGCAAACATCATAGCCCAGCCCCTGACATGGATATTTGAGAACTCCTGGCGCTCTGGTGTAGTGCCCAAAGATTGTGAGAAAGCCAATGTGGTGCCTATCTGCAAGAAAGAGAGGAAAGTGGATCCGGCTAACTATAGGCCCATCAGCCTGACTTCTATCCCTGGGAAGTTCTTAGAAAAGTTTATTAAAGAGGCCATTCTAAATGGACTGGCTGATGGCAACATCCTGAGGGATAGCCAGCATGGGTTTCTTGCAGGTAAGTCTTGCTTGACCAATCTCATCTCCTTCTATGACCAGGTGACCTATCACCTGGACAAGGGAGAAGAGATTGATGTCATATATCTTGACTTCAAAAAAGCCTTCG
>NW_017728931.1:49373817-49389406 GCF_001723895.1 Crocodylus porosus | reverse complement strand
GTGGAGAAACTTGAGAGAGTCCAGAGAAGAGACAGGCACATGATCAGAGGTCAGGAAAACAGACCTTACGACAACAGGCTGAGAGCTATGGGGCTCTTTAGCCTGGAAAAGCGCAGGCTCAGGGGTGATCTGATGGCCATCCATAAGTTTATCAGGGTGACCACCAGTATCTGGGGGAAAGTTTGTTCACCAGAGCGCCCCAAGGGATGATGAGGTCGAATGGTTATAAACTACTGCAAGACCATTTCAGGCTGCACATAAGGAAGAATTTCTTTACTGTCCGAACCCCCAAGGTCTGGAATAGCCTGCCATCAGAGGTGGTTCAAGCACCTACATCAAACACCTTCAAGAGTAAATTGGATGCTTATCTTGCTGGGATCCAAGGCCCCCGGCTGACTTCCTGACTCGATGGTCTTCTGAAGTCCCTTCCACCCTTAATGTCTATGAAATCTATGAAAAAATGGGGAAAATGGGTGGATCCAGGATGGCCAAGAGCCATGTGTGGCCACACCCCCCTTTGGCTATGCAGTGCATGCATACAGAGCTCTCTGAGCTTAATGGTATGTCAATGTGGCTCCTGCCAGAGCTCATGGCATTCTGAGCTCCCTGTCTGGTTGGCATAGGTTCTGGCCAGAGCCTGCTTTCTCAGGACTCTGGAGCCCAAGGGGTGAGCATCACAGCTGTTTGCTCTTCCTTCCTCCTGTTCTTGAATTCAACAGTAGGGGAAAAGAGTGAGTGATCCATGGCAGCAGCAGTGGTGTTCACCACCTGGTCTCTGAAACTGTGTGAAGGCAGAGGCTGTGACAGCCAGACTAAGCAGCTGGTGAGCTCAGCTCTCATAACACATTTGGAGCCCCAGTTGGAGCTGTGCTGATATGCCAGTGAGCTCAGAGAGCTCACTGTGCATGTGCTGCACAGCTACAGTGGGGTAGGGAAGACCATGCTGCTACACCCCTGCTGGACTGAGCAAGTAAATGATAACAGTCTTGTGGTACATAAAAGGCTGTTATAAAAATGATATTGATCAGCTATTTTCCATGGCTTGTGGGGGGAGAGATGGCCAGAAAAATTAGTTCTTATATTAGGAAATGTTTTCCAGCTGTTAAAATGGTGAAGCACTGACATAGGCAATCTACAGGTGCTGTGAAGTCTTCTTCACTGAATATTCATAGGAAAATTTCTTAAGGACAGTCTAGATGTACTTGATCCTGCTTTAATGCAAGGGGTTGGGCTAGGTGACCTGTTGAGCTCCTTCCAACCCAACATTTCTGTGATTTTAGGACCCTGATAAATACTGTCAACAAAGAATTATTAAGTGTAGCTCTTCAGTCAATGTAGATAGGGAAAGTCATGTTTAATGTCATAACAGCTGACTCCAAGTATGCACAAATATCTCACAGGGCATTAGATATAATTGATTCTTTTCTTTATTATCTACAATATTTATCATCCCATGAATTAACAAAGCTCCTCAAGGTCATTTTCAAATAGGTCCTAATGTTCTATCCCGCTGTTGTCTCTTATATATTGATGTAGGTCGTATGGTCAGAAGTTCCAGAAAGGAATAAGCTCTCTACTTGCCCTGCTGTGAAAAGAGAAACTTGTTGCCAGAGAGGGTTCCATTTGCACAGGCAGCCTATTCACAATTCCTGTAGTAGCATATGCAAAGTCATCTAACACATACATGGATTTGAATTTTGGGGTACCCTGGGCTCCCAAAGATCATAGGATCATAGAAAAGGAGACCTGGAAGGAACCTCACAAGTTCATCTAGTCCATCCCCTTGTTTAAGGCAGGCTCATCCATGACTCAATCATCCCAGCCAAGTATCTGTCTAACTTGCTCCTGAAAACTTCCAAGAATGGGGATTCCACAATTTTTCTAGGTAACCTGTTCTAATGCTTGACCAGCCTCATGGTCAGAAAGTTCTTCAACCTAATCAATCTTCAACCTAAATTTCTCCTACTGCAGCTTAAAACCACTGATCCTTGTCCTGTCCCCTAAGGGCGTGTATAGGTGAAATAGGGAACCTAAGTTGAAGCGGTCAGTTTTTAAAAACACTGCTTCAATTTAGGGCCCTTTAAACCCCCATGTTGTGCACACACCCAAATTTACCTGCCTCTCTGGCAGCAGGGAGGAGAGGGCAAGCTGCCAGCGGGCAGAGCTGTCCCTGGGCTGCAGGGGGGGCGGGCCTTCCCTCCATGGCAGCAGCGGGCCTCCCCCCCCTCCAAGGTAGCACCCACTCACAGGGACCTGCCTTGGGTAGTCCCGGGGGGCACTGCAGTCGCAGCAGGAAGCACCAGGCAGCTAATTTTTGAGGTCAAGCTTCATAAATATGGCATGCCAGGTCATGTGTTGTATGAAGGCTTTGATTGTGTACAGGAACTGAAGTCTGTGCTACTGGGTACAAAAGACATAATCACAGGGTCTGAAACCCAACCTTCGACACCATCAGATCCCACCAAGATGATTCACTATTTACCAAGTACCAAGGTGGCCTCATACTCCTACTTAAAGTAGCTGCTTGATACACAGTGTGATCAGAAAGTGAATTATTTAGTAAATAAACAATACACCACCCACCGTTTTCTGACATACTAAAAATGTAAAATGAAGATGCATTTGAAAATATGAAGCTGTATAATTGTTTAAAAATGTATGCAGTTGTAGTGTACCCTCCTAGGTAGCAAATGTACCAAATATAGTATAAAGGTTTTATTTATTTATTTATTACTCTACATGTTTTAATAGTTAGGCCAACCAATGCGGATGAACCTTCCTTTAGAAAGTAATTAAAGTGCAAATGGAAAAAAATTATCACAGTCAATGATTTAAATCAAGGTTTTCCACTCTGTGATTTTAAATCCCAATGTAAATTGCCTTAATTTAACTCCAACTGTTCTGGTTTTTGTTCTATATGTATACGGCACCGCTCTCAATGGGGGTCTACTCCACAACTGAAGCTGCTAAGTGCTATTGCAATACAAATATATAATATTTGTAAAGTCCTCTGTTCTCTGTTCTTTATTCAGGAAGTAATTGTTATACAGATCGCCACAGAGCCACTTCTCCACACAAGAAGTATATGCAATAAACATGGTATACGCAAACTATAAGACTAATGTAAAACTCTAGAGGGGTATGTGGTGGCAGAGATTTGGAAGATATGATTTCCAGGCCTACTCTGGAGTCAGGGCAAAGCTTCTCCCCAGTTAATCCAGTTGTCAATGGGTACTTGGCCATTTAGGTTGGGGAGTTAGGGGTGTCCAGATGTAACAGCATAATTAGGGGTAGGTGAGCAGAGCAGTAGTCCTGGGCACCAATGTAGAGGAGTCATGAAAATGGCAGCCCCCAGGGAGCCCATACCACAGCTGCTACAGTCATGGCCTATGTTTGGGGAGCTTCTGCCATGTCAGCAGCAGCCTACACTGTTGCAACAGTCCCTGTGCAGGGAGATAAGTGCTCCCATACCCAGTGTACCAACATTTCTAGTTATGCCTCTCCGCACATGTGATGCTACATCACTCCCTTATGTTTCATTGGCTAAGAAAATTGTGTGCTTTATCCATGCTAGCTCAATGGTCCCTGAGGCTCAAATGACACTTCCTTACTAAGTCTTAGAGGATTCACATTTCATACTGAATCATTAATCAGGAGTCCCAAGACGCCTGACTTCAATCAAATATTTCTTGCAAACTTTTAGAATAATGGCAGCTCCACACTGACTCCAGCACAAGCAGCTGGGCTGTGCTGCCACTGTCCAAGATGTCTGGGTAGGAAATAGGAGAACAATAGTGCAGATGATATACTCACCCTCTCTTGCCAAAATCTATGGGCCAACCTAGTGGCCAATGATGCATGCATAGTGGGCCAAGTGGATCTGAAGAAGACAGGATTTTTTTTCATTGCACTCTCCTCCCAACCCAAAAGCTAAAGCTAGTTCTATGATTCAGATTGTGCTCTGGCATTTCAGTCTTGCCATGTATTTAATCATTTTCTCCTTCATTTAATGGTCATTTTCATAGTGGCATATATCTGTCATAACATCTGATCAGCTGTCTTCACACACCTGTCCACACTGTAAAAGATAGGCGATACCATCTGATCTCATATCATCTCTGTTGTTCCCACCCTGAAATCTATTTATTGCTTGAACATTTACTATAGTACACATAGAAATAACAACTTCTCACTTTAAACAGCAGGGCTTTCAGTCGCGAACTTTCTCAATAAATCAACTGCCTAATGAAAAAAGTAATGAAAGTTATTCATGATCAAAACCCACAGTCCTTGCTTTTCAGACACAAATATTTGCTTCCTGAACTGCATTCTTCATTATTTTTAAGTCCTGTCCCATCTTGCAGGCACTGATGTGTTACTTCATTACATTCTAGGGAAGTTTCTTAACCAAAAACCCAGTGATAATGCAGTATATCTGCTGGATTCTTAGCTGACACTTCAAGAGTATCTGCAAAATCTTAGCAGGTGGACATGAAAAAAAAAGAGATATAAAGAGGAAAATGAAGCTGTCAGCAGTAAATAACTTCAAAACAGTTCCTTATTTTATTTAACATGCCGATTTTTTCAGGGGAACTGGGTGGCTCAGGGGATGGCTACTATGCTATGAAGCCTTTCATTTCTAGGCCAGCCTAGGTGAATTTTGATTGACAGTCAATATGATGGAGTGACTGTAATGTGATCTATGAGAAATGAGATGCTGTTATTAATTCAGGTGTTCCACTTTATAAAGTGAATTGCTGTCATTTGGACCCAAGTGAACATATCGGAGACCAAGAATTTCATAAGGATGGTATCATTAGACAAGAAGTGGTATGCCTCATCACCAGGGGCATATCCAAGGAGGTGCAGGAGTGTGGTCAGACCCCTCTCTTCTACTGTCCAGGCTGTGGCTGTGTGAGGTGCCATGCTTAGCAGGGGACAGCAACAGCAGCAGGCCTATTTCCTTCTCCTGCACTTGTTTCTTGCTGCTCCTTCACAAATGACCTCTGCTGGCTGGGAGCTGGTACTGGAAGGAGGAAACCCAGTCCCTGGGCACTGCCACTGTCCGTGGCTAATGCAGCAATGGGGAGAGCCCCAGACTCGCTCCTGCTCTACACCAGCCATTGGCTGCAGGCAACAGCTGTGCAAGAAGCCAAACTGCACTGGGAACAAAGGTAGCAATGCACAGGTTCCTCCTTCCAGCACCTGCTACTGGCCAGTGGGGGACACGTGGCAGGGGCAGGAAGCAGGCACAGGAAGAAGTAACCTGTGCACTGGTGCTGTGCTCTACTGAGCCAGCACTCTTGCAGCCATTCCCAGCAGTCCATAGCTGGAGTGGGGCAGGAGCAACTCTGGAGATCCTGCTTCATGCACCTGCCCCTGTCCAGCTCTCCAGTGTCCCCTGCTGGCCCTGGGGCTCCAGGCACACCTCACCCCCTCCTGCCTATAGGCTGAAGGGGAATGCGCTGCGCCACTTTTAGTAAATCCTGGATCCACTGATGCTCAGGGACAGGCATTAGACTTTGATTTGGGAGCCCTAGGTTCTATTCCTACTTCTGCCACTCATTAATTGCTGAGTGATCAAATCACTTCCCTGCCTGTCTCAGTTTCTCCATCCATAAAATGGACATTACCTTCATTGATATCTGTAGATGAAGACTACTATACAAGAGATAGGTATTATTTGTCTCAGAGAAGACCCAAGGGATTCCAACCAAGACTCAGTACCTAGTCACTGGGCTTAGACCTGTTTTAGCAGAAAGAGATTGTCCTATAACTTGGAAGACCTTACAATATAAACAGATAGAAAAAAGGGGCAGGAGAGAGGAAAGGACAATTGTCCCCTATTATTCAGACACTGATTGTCCCCTGTTGTTGCTTAATTGCCCCCTATTATTCATACATTATCCAGTGAGTCTCAGAGAGTTTAAGGGCATCTCTGATACAGAGCTTCTCTTTGTAGAGCTGTGCCAGCACAGTTATGCTCAGCAGAGCCCCCTAGTACAGACTCAGAGTACCTCCCCAACTTCTAAACTAAGCCAACAAAAATAGTCTCCTAATGGCAGAGCTGTGTCTACACTAGGGGGTTTCACTAGCATAGATATGTTCTCCAGAGTCTAATGCAACACTCCTGGGAAGTGCTTCTCATGGTCCAGTGAGAGGCTTCTCTCCAGTTTTGGGCTGAAGAGCTGAGTGAGGGACAAAATGAGGTGAAGCCTAGCAGGTGTTGAGGCTGGACTCTGAATCCTCTCCCACTGTCCTGGACACAGGAGCTGGGATAAGTGGGTGAGAGTCAGCTCAGCACTCATGGAAACCAGGCCCTTTGGTGTGAGCTTGATTATTGGGGAGAACAAGAACTGAACCTCTGAGCTCTGTCTCATAGCAGTGCCCTTTGCCACAATGCTGAAGACCTCTACTTTCTCACTGCTCCACGGAAATAGATCATTTAAATCTAAGCAGTATTTAAAAGTGTCATTTGGGGACATTAACATCTTAATTCATCTTCTTTAAGTTTATTCACTTTAAGTCTGTGAGAGAAAGATGAATATTATAACTGGCAGTTATTATGGCCTGCAGCCATATCGTGAGCAGATGATCTCACAGTTGAATTAGACTGAAGGATCCTGTAGTTTGACCAGTCCTTGGATCAGAGGGCTCCGCACAAACATACAGTGGTAACTCCACTGAATTTTTCCCTAATTAACACTCATGCAGCCCTGGAATCCATCCTAGCTTGACCTTCAGCTGCCCAGGACCTCTGAGGGCCTTTTGGCTGCAAAGGAAGAGTTAGTATGGAAGACTGCCCTAGCAACAGTCTGAACACATCCCAGAACAACCATTTTGCTGAGGCTTGGGGTGCAAGTGGGGACGGAGGTGGTAGAGCTGGTTCTGCACCTGACAGCAAAGGGCTCCTGCACTTCAGGTATTTCCTTGGATAAAAGTGGGCATGCAGACCTGCCACAACCATGAGCTAAGTTCAAGATCTCTCTTCATCATTTGTAGCCTTAATAGTATTTCCCCTTTGGCCTGAGCAGTTAGCCAGTGTCTAGGGTTATTTCTTTCTTGGGTTATTTCCATTCAGAGGAGAAAGTAATGGTACAGGGTTGGGTATATTCTTTGGTGCCGTCCTATTTATGTTCAAAGCATACACACAAAGTTTTGTTTACAGGAACACAGCAGAAACAAACAGCAGGCTTTGCTCGCTTTCCCCCAGCCTCCCCCTCCAGATGGTTTTATGCCCCAGGGAACTTTGTTTTTCTTCTCTGTCAGGGCCTTTCTAACAACTGCTTCTCTTGCTTTCTGCTCTGTGTCCAGTTCTCTCAAGCACACAACTCATCAAATCACCCCCTTATTTCTGCTGTCTTCATCAGGTTTACGATCAGTGATCACAGGAGACATAGCCTATGTGCTTGGCTGTGCCTAAGCTGTGCCTATGCTGTGCCCGGCTTCCTGTGGTCAGAGACCAGAAGAAGAATGTCTTGCATACAAAAGCTTGTCTAACTTTATCCCAACTACATAGGTGGACCAATAAAAGATATCATCCTAAGAAATCCTTGCCTCTCACATATTTGCGGACCATCATGGCTACAGCATCATTCTTACACTACTATAGATTGGAGATGCACCAAGGAGTAGCTATAAGCATTTTCCTGCATAACCATAAGCCTCTAACACCTTGCACTTTTATGTAGTACCTTCCTTACAAAAATCGCATACCTTGTCTACATGAGGCTGCTTTTGTCACCAGAAGTTCTGGCGGCAGACAGGAAGCCACCATAATAGGTGATCACCTGCACATCCTCTGGAGGCCCCTTATGGCTCAGTAACAGTAGCTGTGTCAGCAGGCCAGGAAGTGCACCTTGGGTAGGTAAGCATGATTGTTAAAAGGCCATGCTACATGGCCCAAAGAGTGAGTGTCTCAATATGTGCCTGCTGATGGCTGCCAAGTGGCAGCAGTTGCCTTCTTTCAGTCACAGAGATGATGTTGCTGAAAGAGGTGTCTCTGCTGCCACAGTTTTGTCAGCAAAACTTGAGTGCTACTGGCAAAAATATGTAGTGTTGATCAGACCTCAGGGTCCTTGGTAAACATGAATGACTTGGTTCTCCTGTAAAATAGATAGCACTACCTTCACTGCAGTGAGAAGCTGAACTCAGGGGGTTAGGACCCAGATCTTCAGAGGCTTCAGAAACTTTTCAAATTCACAGAAATCATAGAGAAGCAGGACTGGAAGAGACCTCCAAAGGTCATCTAGTCCAATCCCATGCCTGATGCAGGATAATCCCTATCCAAACCATCCTCTGCAACCCATAATCTAAACTCTTCATAAGACCAATGTCATCCCCAACACAACATAGACCTAACACCCTAACCTGCCACAGGTAAAGCACGGCAACCATAGTAGCCAATGGCCTGCTTCTATAGTAAATTGCTAGTATATCCTCAAGAGATCCCAGGTAAATGGCCATGCCCCTCCAGCTGCAGAGGAAGGTAAAACTCCACAGTCTGTACCAACCTGGCCATGGGGTAAAGTTCCTTCCTGACCCCAAATACAGTGATCTGCCTGTCCCTGGGTAGGGGGACAAGACCCTCTAGGCAAGAACCTCTCGCTTTGGTCCCAAAGGCACATTGGCACATCCCTGTCAAAATTCCTAGCTTTGGCTGTAGTCAATATCCAATGCCTCTAAAGGAGGCTTAAAAACACCCTGACACACATAGCCTAAAGTGGGGAACAGATCCTCACAGCATCCATTTCTAGGCACCTGGAGAAGATGATTAGGAACAGTCATCATGGATTCACCAAGCACAACTCATGCCTGACCACCTGGAATGCCTTCTATGAGATGAATGGCTCTGTGGATGCAGGGAGAGCAGTGAACATGAAATACTTTGACTTTAACAAGGTTTGACATTGTCACCCACAACATTCTTGCAAGCAAGCTAAGGAGGTATGGGTTTGATGAATGGACTGCAAGGTGGATAGAAAACTGGGTGTATCATCAGGCTCAGAGGGAAGTAATCAATGGTTCAATGTCTACTTGGCAGCTGATATAAAGTGGACCCCAACCTAGGGGTTGGTCCTATTTTGTTCAATATCTTCATCAACAACCTGGAAGATGGGATGCCGTACACCCTCAGCAAGTTTGCAGATGACACCAAGCTGGGGGGAGTAGTAGATATTCTAGATGGTAGGGATAGGATTCAAAGAGACCTTGACAAATTGGACATTTGGACCAAAGGAAAGCTCATGAAGTTCAGTAAGGAGGAGTGCAAAGTCCTGCACATAGGATGGAACAAATCCTGAGCACCAGTTACAGGCTGGGGACAGACTGGATAAGCAGCAACTCTGCAGAAAAGGACCTGGGGGTTACAGTGGACAATAAGCTGAATATGAGCCATGGTGTGCCTTTGTTGTGAAGAAGGCTAAAGGCATACTGTAGAAGCGTTGGTAGGAACATTGCCAGCAAATTGAGAGAAGTAATTTTTCCCCTCTATTTAGCACTGGTGAGGCCACATGTGCAGTATTGTGCTCAGTTTTGGGCCTTCCATTACAGAAAAGATGTTGGCAAATTGGTGAGTGTCTAGCAATTAAAATCATTAGGGGTCTGGGGCACATGACTTCTGAGAAGAGGTTGAGGGAACTGAGTTTATTCAGTTTGGAGAAGAGAAGACTGAGGGGCAATTTAATAGTATCCCTCAACTATCAGAACGGTGGTTCCAAAGAGGATGGAGCTGGATAGTTCTCAGTGGTGGCAGATGACAGAACAAAGAACAATGGTCTCAAGTTGCAGCAAGGGAAGTTTAGGTTATAAATTAGGAAAAACTCTCTCACAAAAAGGGTAATAAAGCACTGGAGCAGGTTATCCAAAGAAGATTTTTAAGACCCATCTACACAAAGCCTTGCCTGGGATGCTGTAATTGGAGATGGTCCTGCTCCTCGCCGGGGTCGCTGGGCTCCCACCCCAGGGCCCCACACACCTGCCGGGACCCTCCGAGCTGCCCCCGGCCCACCCACCTCCGAGCAGGTCACCGGGGCGAAGCTGGAATCGTGGCCGGCCTCCTGGAACTCCCGCCCAGCCTGGCCCCGGTTGACAAGGCACCGGGGCACCAAACTCGGACACCGCCCCTCACAGCAGCATGGTTCTGCCCCGGAGCTTACACTCGCTGCCCTCCTGGAACCGAAGATGGGCATTTAGGGTCCTGAAAAGCATGACCCCAAGCGGTGGTGTCCAAATTTGGTGCTCTGGTGCCTTGTCAACCGGTCAGATAACTTCCTGACATCCCTTCCTACCCTCATGTTCTATGATTTTATGGGCATATCTACACATAAATTTAAGCACGATTAAATTTAATGAGCATTAAACTCATGTGCATTAAGCGATTCTTGGCAGGTGTCTACATGTGGTGGGACTTGGGACTAACTTTAGTCCCAAATTGCTCCAACTCTGCTATGTGCCCCTGTGGCCACTGGAGGAGCTGTAGCCTCTGGCCATATGGTTGCCAGCACCTGGCAGCCATGCTGAAGCCAGAGCCAGCTGCCAGCACTTGACAGTCATCTTAAAAGCATGCCCTCTGCACTGTCACCTCTGGGGAGATGCTTCCTGTGTCAGAGGAGCAGCATGCCAGAGACACAGGCAGCAGATGTCTGCTCTGCTCCTACCACAGCTATGCTTCCAAGCCCTGGCTCCAGCTCCTGGCCCTGGTACCCAGGGACTGGGTCCCTCACTCCTCAGGGCTACCACAGCTGCCTTGCTCACCTGCTGCCATTTTTAAGGCACATTAAGGGCACACACCTGTAGAAGCATGCCTCTAATGCATCTTAAATAGGGCTAATGCACATTAAATGCCCACACGTAGACATGCCCTATAATGCCTAACAATCAGCAAAGCCAGAAGCATAGGAAATATCCATAATAGCATGTAGGCATAGAACAAAAGAATCAGGGCACCCAATGCTCTGATTTCAATAGGAGTTAGGGATGGGGGAGTTTTTGAAAAGCTTATCAGGTTTTTATCTGCATCTGTAGACACCAAAATACCTTTGAGAACTGTGAATTTCACTGCTACATGACTTGCCCAAGATCACACAGGTAAGTGGCAACTCCAGATAAAGAACCAAGGAGACTACTTCCATGCTTTAGTCTTTAGCAGTTCTCTTTTTTTAAAGGCACTGAAGCAGTTTTATGAAGAGTAGTAGTGTTAGTTAAACCTTGATGTCCTAGCTAAGTTTAATCTTGGTCTGAATACCCTCCCTGTACTTTCAATTGTATATAGTATCATTATATTATCATTACACATTGATTTATAAGACCCTTTTCACATATATCATGGTTCTGTACAGTCTAATTACAAAACACACAAGAGTGAATAAAAAATAACCAGAGAAAAAGATTGGTTTAAGTTTGACCTTTAAAGTGGTAAGAGAATCAGATGCAAAGATATTGTATGGAAGGGCATTCTACCACGGTGGAGGACACAGGCAGCAGACCAAGCAATAAATAAGTCATAGAACATAAAACATGAGTAGGAACTTATGCAAAAAGCAAATGATACAATTAGGAATGGGCCAAAGTAGGAAGAACCTTGAAGACAAGTAATCTGTTTTCATTATTAATTTCAGTCCCTCATAGATCGCCAGATTCTGTGCTTATTGAAGTTAATGGGAGTCTTTCCTTGGATTTCAGTGGGCTTTGAATCAGACTCCAACATCCTATCATGCAGTGTTGGAATTGCTGCCATATTCTACCCTCAAACACTATTTGTGTGTGCATGCCTACATAGCCCATGCCATCCCCAAATCCTGTTTGTGTGTGCATGCCTGCCTGCCCACCTGCCTGCATAATGATTATTGTAAGTACATTTTGTAATAGTTGTGAGCAAAATGTAATTTATTTTTATTGATTGGTCTTAACTACTTTTACTCTTACTTGTTGGGTTATTATTGCTGTCTTAATTCTGGAGATTATGCTTCGCTTTCCTAAATGCAACTCTTCAATCTTTATAATTAAACATCATTTAAGTATTTTGGTCACTTTCACAAATTAATTAGAGTGAATTATGGTTGAGGATTTTCAGGTGCTTACTATATAGCTTTTAAAAAAATAAGCTTGCAGGCTTAAAGCATAGATCTGTAAAGAGAAGGCTGGTATGTGAACTGTCTGTGAATCCTCCTTCCTTTTTTATGATGGCTAATAAGGCATGAAATATTGCGGGGTGGGGGGTTGTTCTTATTTTTAGCTTTAGAAATATCAAAATGATTGAATTGTTTCTATCTCATTCTTGATAAAGGGCTCCCTAGAAGGCTGAAGAGGAAATTGAAGGTGTTGTGCTGTTTGGATTTTTAACATAAATACTTTTCTCCCAAGTATCTGCCAGGAGTTTGAGTCCAATACATATTTAAGGAAAAAACAAATCTATAACCAAAAAAAAAAAAAAGAAAGAAAGAGGAATTTTAAACAGTATAATTGAAAATTGACCTATTTCCCTTTCAGTCAAACAGGTTTCATCATCATGGGCCTGAACCAGAGCCTGTCAAATTCAAGAGATTATTTCTTTTAGCAAGTCTAGCATCAGGGCTTGGATTCACATGTGCAGATTATATTGTCACATGGACAGATGTTGGACTGGCAGAATTCAGTGCAACTCTATGCAGGTGCAGCAACCTACCAGCACAAGTCACAATGCAAGATCAAGGTTATGATCTTTCTTATTCTCCAGTCTTCTTAGGAGTCTTTCAGCAAAAATCTGAGGAAGTCAAGGGCAGATATTTCTAATGGTAAGAAGCAAAAGGGGTTCAAGGCCTCTGAACCATGCCACACTGACTTGATTTTGTCATGTCCTTTCATTACTTTCAGTGAAAGCTGAGAGTGCTCAGTACCATGCAGAATCAGGATCTAATTGGCTAAGTAGAAATTTGAGATTTTATAACATCAACTCAAGGGACTGACTCAGTGTATCTAGACAACAAATTCTGTTCAAATTCAAAGGCCTTGCTTTTTACTTCTTCTTTTTTTTTTTTTTTTGGTCCCTCAAATCAGCTGAGACCAGGAGTGCTAGACAGAACAGAGCCCAGCTTAATACATAGACGGGGTGAATCTATATTCTCTTATCAGCACCAAGACACTACGGTGAATTGCTCTTTAGATGCTCATGCAACCATAACATTAGCTGCCTCTTTTTGAAAGTATAAGAGAGGTTAGTGGCAGGCTTCTGAAGGGATTTCATCTTGCAGAGGAAAAAAAAAAGCAGACAGGGAGTTGGGTTGACTATCTTGTAAAATGCAACTTTAAGGGCTTGTGCTAAAGGAAAGGAAATTGGTGGCAATCCTCAAAGTTCCAATTCAGAAAGGTCCAGAAGATGCCATCTCTTTGAAAGAAATAAAAATGGAAGCTGCTTTCTGGTTCCAAATGCTTCAAATATTTCCTCCTCATACTCTCCCAGTCATAGGGAGATCCAGGATTTACTAAAGGGGGTGAAGCATGCCACCCTTCACACTATGGTGGGAAGAGGACAAGGTGTAGTTGGAGCCCTCAGGTTGGCAGGGGACACCAGGTAGTTGGGCACAGAGCAGGTATATGAAGAAGGGGATCCATCTGCCTATCCCACCCCCCACTCTCCTGCTGTCCCCTGCTGGCTGGGACAGAAGCTGGAAGGAGGAACCTCTACACTACTGCCTCTATCCCCAGCTGATTTGGACTTCCTGCATAGCTGTTCCTTGTAGGCTATGGCTGGAGGGAGGCAGGAGTGCTTCTGGGGCACCCCCATGCCTGAAAGAGCTGGGGACAGTGGTACAGCAGGGCATGTTCCTCCTTCCAGTGCTTACTCCCAGACCAGTAGTGCCACCAGGGCTTAACTGGGGGTGACAAGGAGCAGGTATAGGAAGAGGAAATTGCTGCTATGCCTGGCATCCTCCATAGTCAGAGCCCACAGCTGGATTAGGACAGAAGCAGCTCTGGGGCTCAGCCAGGGACATCAGTGACAGTGGTGGAAGGGGGTGGGGGGTAACTGCACCACTGCACCCTACCTGGATCTGCAGCTGCTCCCAGCCTCTATTTATCTTTCCAGGTGTGGGCGTATGGTACAATCACACCAGAGTAATTCACCCTGGATTTTACTCCATAGTAAATGAGGTATGAATATACAACCAGCTTTCTCAAGCTGTCTGTCTCAGGCACAAATAGAGTTCCTGGCTGCTGGGTGGTGAGGGAGTAGACAAATGATTGGTACACTGATATAACTTACAACACTGTATAGTTACTCTTTATTTTCTGAGGGGTAATTTTAGAGTGGAGTGACTAACATTGATGTAAGGCTATACTTCATGTGCCTGCTACAACTTTACCCTGAAGGAAAGTTAAAATATTTTGGAGCAAGCATGTTGCATCTGCACACCCAGTGCAGCCCTCAGTTCTGCACCTTGTCTTTTGATCTTGATTAAAGCCAGTCTGCACATCAGCATACACAGGCCCTGCTGTCTCTGCAGTTGCTCAGATCCTCACCACCAGCATCCATTCCCTGCTCTTATCCTGCATATAATACACTCTTTTCTTCCCAGGAAAATGATTTTTTTCTGAGCAGCCAATGATTTATTGAAGTGCTCTATTTCTTCTTTTCCGGACCCTTAACCTTGTAGCACCTCAGTCAAGCTGGGAAGGTATCTTGGGACTTTGTATCTCTTCCTTGAGTTGTCTGGTCTATCCTCAAAAGCTCTCTATGATTAAACAACCCCCTAACTTGGTTTGGCAGAGATAATACAAGGAAGAAAGATCACATAGACTATCTTCACTTCTCCAGGTCCCATCTGAGGACTCTGGGAATGTGCAATTCCAATTTCAGAGAATCTCTCTTGCACTGTGGCTGGAAGGGGAAAGCAATCATGCCGTTTCTCACAGTCTTCTGGGACAAACTATGGGTGCCTGGAGCTTACCCTCCTCTCCTTCCTTTCCCTCCCCAAATCTTTCATTTTCTGGCTTCTTTAACTTCAACTAGCCTTTATAGCATGCTAAAAAAAGTACGAGAAAGCCCTTGCTTTCCTTTTTTCGCCTTGCAGCTAAAAGCTTTCTCCTTTCTTTCCAGCACTTGTTAAATGCAATAGACAGATTGAAAGCTTCATAAATCATAAACAAGCAGAGGGCCTAAATAAACGGTACAACAATTGGAGGAACAGAGAAGCCCAGTACTCCCATTAGGGCTAGAATCAAACACACCATGCTTATGTTAAACCGTGTTAGCAGGAGGCAAAGGGCACTTCTGTTTTGTGCCTAAACCAGAAATGAATACAAAAGCAACTGGGCCATGAAAGTCAGACTACAGCTCTGCAGAACAAAAGCCAGAAATGGAAATAGAAGATTGTTTTCTCCTGTCTGGTGCTGCATGACCCTCTTCATATAGTGACCACCCCCTTTTCTCTGTACTTCCCTTCAGGGCGTGGCAAGGCCCTTGCAGTTGCTATCAAGGAGATATTTCCTTTGGTGCTGTGTCGGCATAAGTTCAGAGGAACTCCCATCAGTTCACATGAAACTGGGGGGCTGTGGTGTAGACACCCACACAGTCAAATGGGTCGCCAACTGGCTGGAGGGCCGCACCCAGAGG
>NW_017728931.1:49359023-49373092 GCF_001723895.1 Crocodylus porosus | reverse complement strand
CAGACTAGATGATCTGCTCAGGTCCCTTCTGACCCTAGAAACTATGAAACTATGAAACATGAAGAGCCTCTGGACCTTAAGGCTCTGGTGGCCTCTGGACCTCAAAACTAGCCCCCATATTCAGTGCAAGTGTGTTGGCTCAATGAGAAGACTTGCAAAAGGAGTTTGGGCAACAGGGATGTTGTAAAACTGAAATATTGGTGGAATGCACGACTCAGCTGAAGAAATACGGACATACCCACATAGCCTTTTCCTTAAGGGAAAATGCTTGCTTATATCAGGAAAGCAGACAAAGTTAATGTATGCCAGTAGGGAATGAGAAAATTCTCCAACTGGAGATTCAGTTCCTATGACCCCTAAGCGTGGATCCCAACCTTTCCAAAAGATTTTTTTTTGGCCTCTCTTGAACTACAAACAGATGTCACATTTGTACTGGGAGAAACTATTTTATAAGTAGAATACAATTGTTCAGACATCCATGCCTTGTTCCAGGACAAGCCCTAAAAAACATTTACAGGATGAGAAGTGCTAACAGTATGTCCTGGGACATCATGAAATGCATCTGATCAGTTTTTTTATTTTCTTGGATTGCACCACTGAATCAATGGCAGAAAAGCAGTAGTGCATTCATCCACGCAGTAAACTCTGACTGGGTGGGTGATTTATGCACATGCCCTTCCCAGAACTTTTCTTTTCTGGGACAAACACAGGCACAACTTGTCCCAGGACAAATGCGACATCAGTTCCTAGCCTCTGCCTAAAGTGGTCAAGTGTTAGTCACCTGAGTGTGCAGAAGGACATGTTAAAGCAAGGTTAACCCCTCGCTCCCTGAAGCCTGGTAGAACCCCTACAGCTTGTCACACAATGTAATCAAATGTCCTGCATCATAACAAAGCTGCCAGGCTAGCTTTTAGGGATTCTTTGTTATCTTTGGATAAGACCTGTTCCCTGGAATGCAGTATTATTCCACCTTCATTTGTCCTTTTGTTGGAGGGAAACACAGACACAAGGTGAATGTGTTGTGTGATGGGATACTCTTTGCTTTCTCCTATTACTGTAGCAGCTGAATTATTGTCATGTCCTTTCACCTGCAGTGAATTCAGTGATCTGATCAACTAATTTTACTGAGAGAAAATAGAATTTTTTAAAGTCATATAATCAGAAAAACAAAACAGCACAGAAGGTCCAATTCTCTATCAAACCTAGGGAAAAAGTAGCTGAAAGGAGTAGAATGGGTAGGAGAGAGGCTGACAGAGAAAGAGGGCGTAGGACGCAGCAAACAGAATTGCAGAAGGCAGGACTGAGGGGCATGAAATGGGAGGAGTGCAGTACGTAGACATGGAGTGCAAATAATTGGATGTAAAGGGTGTGTCCACAGTGTGTTCCCAGCACTCTTCAGTAATCCCCACCTAGCCACTGCTGCTTGGACATGCCACATCTGGAAATGTGGCAGTAAAGCTGATCCAGAGGTGCCCCCTGTAATGGCCCTCAAGAATCGTGGACACAGAGATCTTGAGAGCACCCGTGAGGAGCGCCTGTCTCGTCTCTGGGTTTGGCATGTGCAAGCAGGAGTGGGTCAGCAGAGTGCATTTGGGAGTGTACCTCTCTGATGGCAGCAGGGACATGGTTAGACAGACCCAAAGAAATGCAACATGGACATCAAGGTTCCTCTCTCTTCCCTTTGAACAGGGTAAGCCAGTATCAAAGATATGCAGTGCAAGCACATGACAGCCCTAAGTAACATTTCTAGCACAAAAGATCCTCTCTGCTGAGTTCCCTACAGCATTCCTTTGCTTTTTGGCAGTCAGAGGTATGGGGCTATGTTGGCATAACCATGGCAAATTCAACAGAAGTTTTAATCTAGTTATAGCTATGTGCATTCTTGAGTCTTTTGCTAAAGCAGTGCTTTTTGAAAGTAGCACAGTGGAAAGGAAATTTAGCATGCTTAGCTAAAAAGAGAGAGCACAAGCACACTGATATATGATTAATAATTCCATATCCCTGTCTTTAACATGCTACCTTGATGGCAGATTCTGTCACTTTTAATTTACTCTGGTGGAGTAAACGGTTTTCAGCATACTTAAGGGTGGCTTAACCTTGATTTTCTGCTTATGCAGCCCGGGTATACCCAGGGGTGTGATCTGTCTGCAAGAGAAAGGGATGGGGTGGTCAGGCAAGAGTGCTGTGAGAGGGGCCTGCCACCTGGGAGCATTTCTTTCTCTTCTTTATAGAGACAGGCTGAGACAAAGTGCTTAACTATATACAAATTTATTGCCACACAATAATAAATGAATAAGAGACATTAAATATTTATGGTGGAATTAGTATGGGACACCATATACAATAATCTCCGATCAACACATTGCACCACTTTGAGAGACTACAAAACATAAACCAGGCGATTCACAGCATAGGCAATAATTAACCCCCTGCACAGAATGAACATTAACACTCTGGAACAGGTAAGTCAAGGCACCAACACAATAAACACATATAAGCATCAACTTAGATAAACCCAGGTAAGCTGAGGTAGTAATGCAACAAATGTACACAGGCAACAATATAGGTAAGTTCCAATAATAGGCAGTGAACACATATAGGTAATGAAAACAGATAAACCCATGTAAACCCCCTTAAGGAGTACCCATAACTATATTAACATCTATGGTATGAAGCAACATCAATCACAGAATATGGGGGGCACTCAGCAGCCCACAGGGAAAATGGATAATAGGGCTGTGCGAGGCTTCAGACAGAGCTTCGGATCTGGAGACACTTCGGACACTTCGAGGTCCGAAGCAGCACATCTGGATTGAAGTGCTGCCTCGTTTGTCTTCCCAAAGTGGTTTGGAGCTGCCTTGGAGATCCGACCACAGGGTATAATGGGGAAAAAATAAAATATCTATAACTTTGTTGTTTTTTGTCCGATTTGGAAATTTTCAGGGGTACTAGACTCTGCAGAGAGAATGAAGCCTGCCAAGTTTCAAGAAGAGTGGTGCAGGGGTTTGGGGGCAACTGTACCCCAAATTATTGAAAGCAAAACTCCTGTCATGTCTACGTGTTACAACACAGGGGAGTCAAAACTGCAGGGCTGGTAGCTCTTACTGAGGCCACAAAGCCTGCCAAGTTTCAAGGAGATCGGTGCAGGGGTTTGGGGGGAACTACACCTCAAGCTGCGGACAAGCAAAACGGGGGCCATGGGTGCTTGTGGGACTTGACTGTGTCTGGCCTGGGGCGGGGAGGGGGAAACACGCTGCAAGCCTGGCTGCTAAGTTGCTGTGTTACCAGTTACCAATCAATCAACCATGATTTACTCAGGGACTAGGGACTCAGGGCCCAGGTGAATACACAGGATCTAGCTACTACATAACAACTTAAAGAGCATCAATTAGCACCTACAAAGCAAGGCTAAGGAGAGGAAAGACTCAATACAGACAATCAACTGCCCCAGGACAGAGACATACTTGGCACGAATTTTGCCTATCAGCAGCTAGGGGTGCAGGGCCCCAGAGCCCCTCTGCACCCATCTCCTCCACAGCTGCCAGGCGTCGTGGCCACAGCAGGGGCTACCATCCCTGCTGCTGTCACTCTGCTGTATATAGTGTCACACATGTCATGAGTTTTGCTTGTCCACAGCTTGAGGTGCAATTCTCCCCAAGCCCCTCCACCAATCTCCTTGAAACTTGGCAGGCTTTGGGGCCGCAGTAAGAGCTACCAACCTTGCAGTTTTGACCCCCCTGTGGTGTGACATAGCCATGACATGAGTTTGGCTTTCAAGAATTTGGGCTACAGTTCCCCCCCAAACCCCTGCACTGATATTCTTGGCAGGTTTCATGCTCTCGGTAGTGGCTACCATCCCTACAAGTTTAATTCAGATTGGACAGAAAACAACAAAGGTATAGATATTTCATTGATTCCCCATTATACGCTATGGCTGGATCTCCGAGGTGGCTTCGAAGCCACTTCAGCCGGATCGAGGCGGAAACCTAGTTGGGAGCTCCGGATCAGATCCCGGCCATCCAAACAGCCAGATCCCAAGCCAGATCGGATTGCTGCCGACTCGCACAGGCCTAATGGACAAACCCTACCACAATGGAGAAGGATGGAGGCTGCAGACCCTCCTCTCCCAAGTCTGCCTCACCTGCAGGACCCACTCCCCCAGCAACTCATGCTCCCGCTCTGAAGCAGCCAAGGCTCATCCCCTGGTGGTTGCCAGTCCTGCAAGGGCCTCTGTCCTGTGACTTCTCCGGCTCCTCTCAATGGTGTGGTGCCCCACACAGGGTACCCAGGATGCTCCTACAGAAGCTGAGCCCTTACTGGCTTTGGTTGCCCAGCCTCACACTGGGGGGTCCTTCCCTTTCCCAGGCCCTGCTCTGGGCACTGGGGCTCTTTTACTTTAATGTGGAGCCATACTGTGGGACTCCAGTTACTCGGCCTAGAGCCGGGGCTAACTTGAGCAGCCTCGACCTGCTCCCAGGGCCGGCTCTCCATGCACCAACCTGCGCACCATGTGGAGCCCAAGCAGCCTCAAGCTGCTCCCAGGGGGGTGGCTCTCTGTGCACCGATCTGCATGCCATGTCAGGCCTGAGCAGCCTTGAGCTGCTCCCAGGACTGGCTTTCTGTGCACCAATTTGTGCACCATGTGGAGCCTGTGCAGCTTCGAGCTGCTCTCAGGGCCGGCTCTCCATGCACCGATCCATGCACTGCCCACCCAGCCACTTGCCAGGTTCTCAGGCTCAAGCTGCCTTGAGTGGCTCGTAGAGCCTGAGCGCCGTGCGCCCACCCAAACACCGTCAAGGCTCAGGTGGGGTCCCGAGGACGGTCATCTCCAGAGCTCCTCTCTCCTTGCTGCCTCTCTCTGCAGCATGCCAAGCACACTCTCCTTTTATATGCTTCAGGGATTCTGCCTCCAAAGTCCGGCGGACCTGCCAGGCAGCAGCCCACAGTCCGGTCAGGGAGCTCCTCTCCCCCTCCCTTCGGGAAAGGGACAGTGCCTGCTTTCCCTTAGCTTGCTTCTGATTGGTAGATTGGCTCCACCAATCGGAATTGAGGATCCTTTAGCCCCTGGACACGTTGGAGCTTGATCAGGTAACTCTAGCACACTTATATCTTGTCCCTTGATTCATCTCTGTCTGAACCACAAAGTAAACCCTTCAGGGCAGAGGCTTTGTGTTTGGAAATTGTTTCACATATTTTGGCTGCTGCATTTGACCATAACCCAAAAGGCTGAGAAGCAACAGTAGCAAGACTCAGAATCATCTATTTATTTCTAGGCTTTTTCCCTACTCTTACTTAGTCTTTATAACTATAACAATGTTTTGCATCTCACTGCATGATTATCAGACTTCTTGAATAGCCTCCTGTGACGGGCCTTATCAAAAAATCTTTTGAACGTTTCAGATTATTTTTCACTCATTCTCCTTCATCCACTGTGGTATTGATTCTTAGAAAGTACTCTTAACAGGCTAGAAAGAGCATGATTTACCTTGACAAAAACCGGCAGCCTTGCTCCTATGATCCTTATCTAGGTGCTATGTACTTTTAACTGTAACGATTACAGTTACAGGCAAGTGCCCGAAATTCCCAGGATCCCACTTATCTGTGTTTATAAAAAATGGATAAAGCTTTTCCAAGATTTTTGGAAAGGTAGTTGATTTAAGTAAAAACTGTTTTCATTAGCAAAAGTAGCTCAGCATTATTCTTTAGTCTCTCTGATATTTATTTAGAAAAATGCCATGGATTCATAAGGATCTAGTCCAGGGGTGGGCAATTATTTTTTGGGCTGGAGAACCACTTAGGGAGTTTTGGTGAGCTGTCATGGGTTGAATTAGCACCCCTGCCACCTTCCCTCCTGCTCCCCCCCCCAACAGCTCACCAAAACTCTCGAAGTGGCTCTGCCTTGTGCTTGGCTGGCTGGATGGATGGGATGGGACTGCATGTGGATGGGTGGGGAGCAGCTTCTGGGAGTGAGACAGTTGGGTGGGGCTGGGATCACAAGGCTGTGACGGCGTGGAGTCGGGGCCCAGGGCAGAGCTGCAATCCGCTCCTTGTACACCCCTGTGACAGGTGCCAGTTTTGCACGCAGGGGCTTGCAGAGAGCAGAACAAGGCTCTGCCCTGGCCATGGCCCTGTGCTGTTGCCACCCAGTGATCTCTGGATCTCCATGGAGAGTGGCTCGGGACTTGTGTGGTCAAGGCACACTCAGCTGGGCAGATGGGAGGAGGCCACAGCCAGGTGGGGAGCAGCACCTGGGATTGGGACAGGTGGGCAGAACTGGTACCTGTCACAAGGATGTGGGGGCAATGGATTGTGACTCTGCCTGGGCCCCAACCCTGGCCCCGTCCACCCGTCCTACTCCCAGACACCACTTCCCACTCACCATCCCACTTCCTGCTTGCCTGCAGTGTTGTCCCACTCTATCCCAGGGAGCACACCCTGCCCTCCTGGGTCTCAAACTAGTCTCCATGTAAACCCTACCCACCCACTCCATCTGGCACTCCAGGCAGTGGGGCCAGGTCCAACTGCGACAGCGGAGACTGACAGCAGCAGCTGGAAGGAGCCACCACTGTAAGGGCTGGGAAGCGAGTCCAGCTGCCATGGTACCCCAGCCCCACTGTGCACCCAGGGGTGGCAGGACCAGCTGCATGCATCATAGCCTGGACTGCCCCTTGCATCTGGGCCAGATAAAATGTCTTGGCAGGCCAGATATGGCCCACAGACCATATTTTGTCCACCCCTGAGCTAATCCAACTTAAAGTCTTTGGTTCAGTGCTATTATTTGATTGATAACTCTTTCTGGTAGTGCTTCATCTTTACTACCTATAAAAAAGAATCACACAGTAGATTTTTTTCCATCCCATCCTGGGGCAAAAACCAAAGTAAAGAAGTCATTTAAGTTTTCTGCTATCTCTTTTTCCTTTGATTCTTCCTTCATCCTCTTGTGAGCTAGCAAACCTACTTTCTCCCTCACAGGCTGCCTATTTCTGATGTACTTAGGAAATTGTGTGTCTTGATTTTGCTTGGAGAACTCTCAGTGTGACAAATGCTGCTCCTTCCCCACACCTAACACAACCTTTAATAACTGACGAGAGAGGTTAACCCTTCAGTCAGGAAAATACAAAGCTGTAAATCAGTCAATGTTTCGAGGGCCTGAGTTTGGATTGGGTGTTTCTCTTTTGCCTTTAGAAAACACAGATAAACTGATATAGCTGGGGCTTGAAGGAAACAAGACATTTGTAATAGGTTTTAAAGCATTAGAAAGGAAACAGTCCAGGAGCAAATACTCAGTCTGTGTTTCAAGGCTAAAACATGACAGTTTTGAATGAACAGATTTACCGAACCCAGTCTAATAGTTTAAAATAATAATACATCTTACAGTGGAGGAAAAGAGTTAAGGCAAGCTCCTCCATTTAGGGGAAATGTACACATGTACAAAAAACAACTGACTAAACTTTGAACATCCCGGTTCACTTTTATGGAGCAGAACACTGTATTATGTGAAAAATTGATCAGGAAGGATCTCATTGCTGGAGATCTTGACTCAGGCTCTGTTTAGCTCTCAAGAGAGAAGAGCTTGGTGGTTTTAGTCATTAACAGTTTTTCAAGTCCTCAAGAGCCTTAGATAGTATGGTACACACAACAAATTCTGGACCACAACACAAGAGGCTGTGACCAGATGTTATGTCTGGTAATCCAGTTACTTCTAGAGGTCCCAACTAGGATTTGGGCCCTGTTGTACTGGGTGTTGTGCAAACACATACTGAGGGTCTGTCTATAGGACACAATATAGTGCTGTGCAGAGATGCTTAGGCTAGATTAGGTACCAGAAGCAGTATAGGCATGTTAAAACATATCTAAGATGCCTCTGCAGAGAACCCAAGGCTGCCACCTAAAGCTAAGCTATTCATGGTCCAAACCTGGCACTGAGGCAGTGAGGATGCTCCAGGGAGGCATGAGGTATCCCCTCTCCAATTGAAGGGATTTAGCAGGTGTTAGTGTGCTATGGGAGGGGTAGCCGCTTATGGGGGAGCAGCTCTCTTCCGATAGAGTAGAGCCAAGACCAATTAGAATTTAATTGTATATGGATTTAATAGGGAAAGAACAGGGTGGAATATAACACATATGTGGAGGGCAAGGGGACCCTGGAAAATAATGGTATCCCCACCTCCAGGCACCGGGAAGGAGGTGAGGGGGGAACCAGAAGAGCAGAGGGCAGTCAAAGGGATTTTAGGTGAACATACACATGTAACAGAGACAAATCAATGACAGACTTGAGGCGCAGGGTTCACAAAATGTAAGATGCAGGTTTCCTAAAATATGAGGTACAAATCCCACATTTGAGATGCAGGCACCCCAGTGGGGTGGGGTAAAAGAGGTAAGGGAAACCCCCTCCCTAGTGGGGATTCCCTTTTGCAAGCAACTCAATCCTCTTGTGTCCTGGCCGGGAATAAAACCCAGGTCTCCCATGTGGCAGGCAAAAAGCCTGTACCACTTGAGCTATCAATACCTGGACTAGTGGCTATAGCTCCAGGCTCTAGTGCCGTCAAGATCCTCCATGTGCCGAAAGAACCTGAGCTGCTCCCTGCAGCTCAGGACCCACTGCACGTTGCTCCTGGGAGGGTAGGAGGATGCAGGTCCTGGCAGTGTATGGTGACAGCTATGCTAAATTGTTATATGTGGCCACTGAACCCAGCTCTGGGGTGCATCTCAGCCCTCCTCATACACTGTTATATGTTGCTGTTACACCCCAGAGCTGGGTTCATATCTGTCATTCCCATGCACTGTTATATGTGGCTATTACACCCCAGAGATGGAGCTACCACATGCCATGTGTCTGTGGCACTGGGAGACTCTCTTGGACACCCCTGGCCATACGGGCTGGACCAGGGGAATTTTTAGCTGTAATCCCAGCCCTCAAAACAGCCCAATTTCAGGAAAACTAGAAAACTACAAAAACTAGAGAGGCATGGCATGGGGTGGCCCAAGAAGGATTTCCATCTCTAATCCCAGCCCAAAATACATTTCTTATTTGAACCTGTATACTTTGTGCAGTGGGCATGGGGGGACTGTCAGTTGGCAGCCTGACACACACAAACCACGCTTTGGGCTGGGCAAGACTCTGGCCAGAGATGTCCAGGAGGGTCCCCCGGTGCCACAGAGGTATGCCATGTTGTTGCCCAAGAATGATTTCTAGTCATACTCCCAGCCCCAAATCCAGTTCCTTATTTGGGTCCGTATACTTGGCACCACGGCTGGGGTGCTGTCAGTCTGGCATGGCCACACTGTGTTTTGGCCCAGGCAAGACTCTGGTCAGAAATGTCCAGGAGAGTCCCCTGGTGGCACACAGGCATGGTGTCAGATGGCTCAGAAAAGATTTCAGAAAACCTGTAATCTCAGCCCAAAAGCCAGTTCCTTATTCAAGCCCATATACTTAGTATAACGGGCCTGGGGAGGCTGTCAGTTGGCATCCTCACATGGACAAACCATGCTTTGGGCTGGGCAAGACTCTGGTCAGAAGTGTCCAGGAGAGTCCTCCAGTGTCACAGGGGTATGGTGTGGGGTGGCCCAGCTCTGGAGTGTAGCGGCCAAGTATAACATGTATGGTGAGGGCTGTGATGAAATGTTGTATGTGGCTGTTACACCCCAAAGCTAGGGCCACCCCACACCATACCTCTGGCACTGGGGACTCTCCTGGACACTCCTGACCATGTGGGCTGGCCCAGGAAGGATTTCCAGCTGTCATCCTAGCCCAGAAACCAGTTCCTTATTCAAGCCTATATACTTAGTATAGTGTGCATGGGGGACTGTGAGATGGCAGCCTGGCATGAACCAACAGCACTTTAAGCCAGGCAAGACTCTAGTCATAGATGTCTAGGGGAGTCCCCCCATGGCACAGAGTCATGGTGTGGGGGTGCCTAAGAAGGATTTCCATCTCTAATCCCAGTCCAAAGAAATTTCTTATTGGAGTCCATATACTTATTACATTGTGCGTAGGGGGCCATCAATCAGGCCACACTTTGGGCTGTGCAAGACTCTGGTCAGAGGTGTCCAGGAGAATCCCCTGGTGGTACACAGGCATGGTGGATGCAGGATATTAATTTACATATTATTTGGTAAATATGCATAGCTAATTAAATTCTCTCTCTTTAGAATGTGTAATTCAGTAATAAGAAGCTTTTATTTGGTATAGGTTAGCTCTGAAAAAGGAACCAGGAATAAGG
This sequence comes from Crocodylus porosus, assembly GCF_001723895.1. Taxonomy (NCBI): domain Eukaryota; kingdom Metazoa; phylum Chordata; order Crocodylia; family Crocodylidae; genus Crocodylus; species Crocodylus porosus. The sequence continues at coordinate 49,362,872 of NW_017728931.1, read as the reverse complement.
ACGTGGGAATTAAAGGAACAAACTGCAGCCTCGTGAACCATAGCATGTAGCCCTGGTGTTAGCCGTCCTGGAATAGTGGATGCTGAGAAGACCAGTCACTGCCAGCCAGGGGTCCCTGCCCCATACCACCAGGGGTGGGAGGCTGTGTGGTGCAATGTTCCTTGACCTTCAGTAGAAGCAGGCAGTTTGAAATTCAGGGATGGCTTGGGGCACCCCAAAACAGTGGATGGTGAGAGCAGGCCATTCACTGTGAGCAGGGGGTCCCCCACAGCCCCAGGCCTGGGCAGAGGGGGGACTGGCAAGGAATTTTGCAAGTGAAATGTTCCTGGGACCTCAGAAATGGGGGGTGGCTGACTGATGAACAGAGCAAATAAAGTGCATGGCTTGCCAAGTGCGAATCACAGCTAAGCTGGCTTTTGCCAATTCTGGGAGAGAACCCTAACACATGGCATTGGGTGCATGTGGTACAGGCCGGGTGTCTCTGGGTACTTAATCATGGAATAGGCCTTTGGCATATCAGAAGGTAATGCAGGGATGGGGATTTGTCTCTGTGGACTGCTTGCTAGGGCATGGCTTCTTCTATTCCTAACAGGGTAAGCAATAAGAAAACAATAATATTGTTGGCCCCAAAACAGTCATATCACAGAATGGGTTACTGAACTGGGTTGGTGTCTGTTCAAACTCCTGGAAAGCCAGGTTCAGAGGTCTGCCTCAAGGCACAGATTGATGAAAGAGCTGTAACCTGAGCTGCAGGGAAACCTGAATTGGCATGCAAATAGGGTTACTGTGAAATGCTGATAGGGCAATGCACTGTCAGGTTTCACCACTCCAGGATTCAGCCAGGCTCACTCAACTGGTTTTACAGGTCCTGCTGACAGAGCTTAAGGTAATGGTTTGAGAGGGGATGGGAAATGGTCACCTCCAGTTCTACAAGAGGCACAATATATAACAATCACACAGAAAACATGATCATGCTTTACAGCCAAGCCACTGCCACCCCCCAACCCTGCCTATGTCCCTCACTCCCAACCTGAAGCCCCCTACCCCACCAGCCCTGCCAGTGTCTCTCATTCCTAGCTAACCTGCAGCTCCCCAACCCAGTTGGTGCCCCTCACTCCTGACCTGCAGCCCCCTGCCTTTCCAGCCCCCTCTCCCCCAAACCCTGCTGGTGCCCCTCACTCCTGACCTGCAGCCCCCTGTACTCCCCAAAAGAGGCAGCAGTATGACTGTCAGGCAGAGCAATGCCAAGCAGAAGGTGGTCAAAGGGGGACAGAAACATGCTGCTGGGGACAAAAATAAGTTTCGAAGGAACAGGAGTACCAAAGAAGAAGGGCAAGCTTAGAGGGGTAGAGGACAGGAGGGGGAACAGGTTCTGAAGGTATCTGGTTGTAGGCTGGGGGGATATGAATGCAGGGGATGAAGATCTGCCAATGCAGCAGTTTAAAGATTGACATGCAAATAGACTAAGTGATAAGAAAATTCCTCTCATTGAGCCTGGGCTGTTTCTTTCTTCATCTCAGCCCACACCATGGCCTGCTGTGCAGGGGGGTGGAGGTGTTAGCTCATGCTGGCTACTGTGTGGTGATCGTGGGGGGAAGGGGAGTTGGGGTAAACTGATTGCAGACCCCCACCCCACTTTGGGGGAAGCTGTCCTGGGCACAGGGATCCCTGGTACCCAAGGAATCTTAATATACCTTGATAAGAATCCCAGCCCACCCCCAGGCTGGTACTCAGCTTTGGAAAAAGTCCTGCTTTTTGATGCGAGGATACAAACGACGGGAGACACAGGATTCTTTTTGCTTTACATAAAAATTCCCGTAGTAATATTTCCATTCAGGCTTTAGCCTGGGTAGCCTGAATACATGATATCCAGATGCCAACACACAGGGAGGCGGGGGGGGGGGAGGAGGCTCAGCTAGACCCTTTGTGTACCCTTACGTAGCCCTAAGTGTACCCCCATCATCTGATGCGACAAGTGTGCAGAAAAAGCAGGAGGCAGAACTGCTTCGGGACCAGGCTTGGGCAGAGAGAAAGCCCCTTCAGGAGGCCTGCGGTACAGATCCCTGATGCCAATTCAGACTTTTGAGGGGGAGGCAGGAAGGCTCACTCTTGCAGACCTTTGCATGAAAAGATTTTCTGCCCCAACCAGCAGTGCTTCGTGCAACAAGCAACAAGCGCCCAGAAAAAAGCAGGAGGTTTTGCAAGGGAGGTAGGCAGCACTGTTTATTGAACTCAAAATCCCCCCAAAAACCTGTTCTCAAGCAAAGCCACCAACAATTCCCCCCCAAAAAGCAACCCGGCATGACTCAAGAAAATAAACCGACCAAAATATCAAATCTTGTCCTAAAATGCCACCTGGCAGTAAAGTAGTACTGAAAGGGCAGGAGGGTAAAACTGTTCTGATGTGCCCCCTAGTGCGTTATAACATAATAAGCCATTACATGGTAAATCACGTCCGTGTTACTGAATTAGTTGTCATAAACTAAGAAAGGAAAACTAAACCAGGAACATTTTTAGCAGGTAACTGGCAATTGCGTGGACAAGCGCCCAAAAACACCGGAAACAGAGATCTTGCAAGCAACAGTGGGGTATATTCCTAGAGCATTTTCACCACCTCAGCCCCAGGTTTGGAGCACATGGGGCATGAACAGGTAGATGGGACTTATCTTTTGGTGGCTGTCTTGAGAGCACTGTGAAAGCAATGCTGACATATCAGTAGTGGAGCATTTCGCCTGGGGTAATCTTTCCTGCTTCTCAGTCTACATAGAAATATATCCTGCTTCTGCGGTCATTCAAAGCTGGGTCTGGTATGTTCACATACACTGCACTGTGTCACATACCCTGAAAGACAGTGTATGCCTCTAAAAACTTACAATCTATGTAGGCAAGAGAAAAAAAAAGGGATACAATTAAAATGGGAACTGGAACACATCTGGACTAAGTGACTCATCAGGTAACAGGTCAGAAGTTAAACTGAGATCTCCCAGGGAGTCAGATTATATTCTTCTAGCTATCTGTCCTCTTTGCTTGCAGTCCTGTGATCAGAAAGCCCCTAGTATTCAAAATAGACAGCACTCACAGTGATCTTGGCCAAGTCAATCATGCTCTTAGCATCTCGGTAACCCTGACCTATTTCTCCTTTGTTCTATCCAGTCACCCCGGGCTGCTTACACTCTCGCTAGACAAGAACATAATGAGAGTCCCGATAGCGCTATTGATCAGTTTCCCTAATTTCAATATTTTTTTGCAGAATACCTTATCTCTTTTTAAGGGTCACAAAATACCATGGGTGCTAAATAAGAAGAGGAACAGTTGGAAGGAATGGCATGTATGCATTGACTGACTCTGGTATTGCCAACAGCAAAGAGTCATATAACCGTGAATAATGACTGCAGCACAGAAGACAAGATAACCACAATAAATAAGACTGAAGTAGACACACAACATATAAACACATCATTTCTACAATGCTGGTTGCTAAATTCATTAATTAAATGGTGATGCAAATACTGTTTAAGTAGGGTAAGAATTAAGTAGGGTAAGAAGCCATTCAGAGTTCAGTGAACATGCATACTCATCCCACTCATTCTTGCAGAAATATGCATACGTCTACATTTATATGATTACACAACACATATCTTCTACCAAAATTACAAATCAAAATAATTCATAGATTTCATAGACATTAGGGCTGGAAGGGGCCTCGGGAGATCATCGAGTCCAGCCCCCTCCCCAAAGGGCAGGAAGTCAGCTGGGGTCATAGGATCCAAGCAAGATAAGCATCCAATTTACTCTTGAAGGTGTTCAATGTAGGTGCTTGAACCACCTCTGCTGGCAGACTGTTCCAGA
>NW_017728931.1:49345094-49358328 GCF_001723895.1 Crocodylus porosus | reverse complement strand
TCCCTTGTCCAGGTGATAGGTCACCTGATCATAGAAGGAAATGAGATTGGTCAAACAAGACCTACCCGCAACAAACCCATGCTGGCTGTTGGCTAGCTACATGGGAAAACTCCAGTCTTTCCTTCTAATTTCACAAAAGTTTTGCTCACAAAAGGTTGACGCTCAGTTAGACTGACTGCTTCTCGTTTTCAGTATTTCAAGTGATGAAGGCAAAATGAAAGATTATTCTTGGAGCATCTTAATATTTTGTCAGGCCATCCCAGTAACTATGTGGTAGCACTCCACACTGAAGAGAAAATCAGTCTCAGAATATAAGTCTGGGCCAAGAAGAGATGGAAGTATTATCAGGTGGGTGGGAATAGGAAAGGATCTCTCTACCCTGAAGGGGAAAAAAGAATTTGCTTATACTACACCAGCACAGACACACTAAGTCACCTAGGTCAGACCACTGAGCTTGAGTGTTCACTTATGTTGAAAGAATAATTCCCTCAGCTCCAGGAATTATTGAGTGAAATTCTACCACCTGCATTATGCCAGAGGTGGGAGGAAATGATCATCAAAATCTATCAATGTAATCTTAACATTCCTAAAACAACCCAAATGCTTAAATCTGATGCTCAGCATTGTCCAATCTTAGTCCATATGTAGGGATGCTGTAGTAGCTACTAAGTATTCCTGACAGGAATACTAAACTGAGACCATATTTAATAGATACAATTACTGATATATCTTGTTATCAAAGGAAACTGAGCTGCATAAAGGGCATATAGTATGCAGATGTAAAAGTTACCCAGCAACCATTTGTTCATTCTCTGGGAAAAATGTTTCAAGAAAGCATAAAGATATTGTGTCAGTCTTCCTGAAGTAGTGTTCTGAGGCAATGAGACCCCTGAGCACTATAATCAGCCATCACCCTATTTTGTTGCTGTCTTTTATGCATGCAGCTATACAAGGAGGGATTGTTTCTGTCCCAGCCGTCTGTTCTTTGTTCCACTTGATGTGCATAGTGATGCAAAGTTGTCTTTTGTTGTCCTTCCATATGTCTCCAGGTAATTAATCTCCAAAATGGAACAAGGTTGATGTAGCAAACTGCAACAACCAGAGTCTCTCTGTCTAAGAAAAATCTTCACTGACATATCTCCTTATGCTGACTGCTCTTTGGGGAAGGTCCCACACAGAGCCTGGAAGCCACACAATGGGAAGAGCTTCTCATAGAAGCTTAATGATGAAGGGAAAGATACTCATTTTGTACTTTAATGCTTTGACTTGGTGAACATAAACCAGGAAGGAATTAAGCTGATATGTGAAAATTACCATCAGACCCTCCACTGTTCTTAGCATGGGTTGCAGGTGTCATTATGTAGCACATGAACATTTTAGCTACAAATCTTAAGCATAGGGAGGAATCATCAACACCCATATAACCTGGAGGTATCATTCTAAGAAGCACAACTGCAGAACAGGATCTCAGAGTCGTTGTCAACTCCAAAATGAACATGAGTCGCCAATGTGATGAAGTAATAAGTAAAGCTAACCACACTCTTTCTTGCATACGTAGGTGCATCACAAACAGGTCTAAGGAGGTGATACTTCCCCTCTATGCAGCATTGGTCAGGTTGCAGCTGGAGTACTGCATCCAGTTTTAGGCACCACACTTCAGAAGGGATGTAGATACCCTGGAAAGGGTTCAGAGAAGGGCCACCTCCAGGTTAGAGGTCTACAGGAAAAACCCTACGAGGACCGATTGAGGGATCTGAATCTCTTCAGCCTCCACAAGGGAAGACTGAGAGGTGATCTTGTGGCTGTCTACAAACTAATGAGGGTGGAGGAGCAGGAAATAGAGGATATGATGTTTATCAGGGTGCCCATTGGGGTAACTAGAAACAATTGCCATAAACTGAAGGAGAGCAAATTTAGATTGGACATCAAGAAAAAAAATCTTTACAGTGATGGTTGCAAAAATATGGAATACACTTCCAAGGAAGGTGGTGCTGTCCCCTTCCTTGGAGGTATTTAAGAGGAGATTGGTCATCTGACCCCAGCACTCTTTCCTGCCCAGGGCAGGGGGTCAAACTCAATGATCTAATAGGTTCTTTCTGGCCCTAAAATCTATGAAATCTATACAAGCCCTGTGGAGTGTGTCCTAGTAAAATGTTTGTGTATGCAGTTGATCTGGTTGCTTTCAGCAGGGGGTTGGACTAAAGAAACTCCTGAGGAAACTTCCAACCCCAATTTGTCTACGACAGTCCCATCACCACCTACACGTGCTGCGATGCACAAAACAAATGCCATTGCAGGGTACTACTTGTGTTTAGCTAGACTACCCTGCAGTGGCATTTATTAGTCTACTATGACCTAATAGGATTGCATGTGTAGATGGTTACGATTGTACTGCAGAGCCATTTAGACAGTTCTACAGTAAATGTCTTGTGTAGATAAGCCCTTCGATGCATTCTGCCATGAAACTCAACTGGCAACTTCATGATTATGAGTATGTTTCCATGCCCCTCTGTTAGAAATTAAGAGCCTAGGCCCAACTCTTGACCGACTCAGGTAGCTGCCCTGCCCAGGATACTTCAGGTCAGTGTTAATTCAACAGAAAACAAAAATGGGCATCTTATTGTGTGCAGTATTAGAAAACTGCTGGTGTATACAGCAGTTGGGATGTTCTTCAGGACAGAAACTTTAGTGTAATCAAATTTAGTCAAACCCTACAAACCAGATACCACATCAAAAGTGGAGAGATTTGGAGTTGTCATGGGAGAAACAATCGCTATTGGACAACTTCTTGAGGGAGACCTTAAACTGAAGTTTAAAGGAAGGAAGGTATGAGATACCTAAAGAGTGGGCACATTTTTCAAGTGGAAAGCTGAAGCATAGTTGAAATGACTGAAGACACCAAAGGGGACATCTAGGAAGGAGGAAAAGGAAGAAGGGAAAAAACAAGCAGAGACAGTTATATGTGGGGCAGAGTGTAATGCCACTGGATAGTAACAATGGTAATTATCACCAAGAGCTTTCTTCCCTACAGGTCAGAATGTAGAAAAAAATAGTTGATTCAAGTTAGACTCCTACATTCATATTAATCACCCAAATGAGTGGTCCAATTTTAAAAAAAGGCTGAACACCCAGCTATTCTGGTGTCATTTCCTGCAAGTATTTATTCTCATAATGAAAATGGGGGACTTGATTTTAATCCAGAATGATGGAGAGACCTTGACCACTATGTAGGCCAGAAGGTAAGTAAGGTTGGGGAAAGTGCTGTATATTTTGGATTTTTGCCTGACAGACGAGCTCATTGTCGTCTAATCACTGTTTGCATCAGTACTAATACCTGTGGCAGCCATGGAAAATCACAAGGGGGAAAAAAGGCTTTTATGCTGTACAAGGGCATCTAGTTTATGTTTTTACATAAGAGGAAAGAGGAAAGTTTGTAATAAATAAGAAGCCTCTCCTGAAAGCAATAATACAGGCAGAATGACTCAAGAGTATGGTAATTTCCCATTGCAGTCTGTGACTGATAGCTCTGGCTAAGGCAAAGCAGCCAGAGTAGGCAACTTCCTGCATACAGTGAGGTAACCTGTCACATATTTTCATTTTTTATCAGAAATACATTAAATGTTTCATCTGTTTGTCCCCAGCATCAGCCCAAATAAATTTCCCAGAAGCTTCTTTCCTGCCACCTCCATGAAATGCATTTCTTTTGTGCAAATAAACTCCTCAAGCTAAATTCATGCACACTGGTTACTGAACCACTAGGATGGAAGAATCATACAATCATAGAAAAACAGGGTTGGAAGGGACCTCAGAAGGTCTGGTCCAAGCCCCTACTCAAAGCAGGATCAGCCTCAACTATATCATCCCAGCTAAGAATATGTCTAGCCAGGTCTTTAAAACCTCCGAAGACAGGGAGTCCACAACCTCTCTGGGTAACTTGTTCTAGTGCTTTACTACCCTCCTAGTGAGAAAGTTGCTCTTAATATCTAACCTAAACTCCCCTTGCTGCGACTTGAGATCATTGACCTTTGTTCTGTCATCTGTCACTACTGAGAACAGCCTAGCTTCATCCTCTTTGGAACCTCCCTTCAGGTAGTTGAAGGCTACTATTAAATCCCACCTCAGTCTTCTCTTCTCGAGAATACATAAGCCCAGTTCCCTTAGCCTCGCCTCATAAGTCATGTGCCCCAGTCCCTTAACAATTTTTGTTGCCCTTCACTGAACTCTCTCCAGCTAGTCCATATCCTTTCTGTAGCAGAGGACCCAAAACTGGGTACAGTTCTGCAGAAGTGGCCTCACTAGTGCCAAATAGGGGGAAGAATCACTTCCCTTGATCTGCTGGCCATTCTTCTACTAATGCTTCTACAGTATGCTGCTAGCCTTCTTTGCAACAAGGGCACACTGTTGGCTTATATTCAGTTTAATGTTTACTGTAACCCCCAGGTTCTTTTCTGCAGAACTGCTGCTTAGGCAGTTGGTCCCCAATCTGTATCCGGTGCATGGGACTGTTCTGTCCTAAGTGCAGGACTTTGTGCTTGTCCTTATTGAATCTCATGAGATTTTTTGGACCAACCCTCCATTTTTTTAGGTCTTTCTAAATCCTAGCCCTACCCTTCAACATATCTACTCCTCCCCCCAGCTTGGTGACATCATCAAACTCTCTGAGGGTACACTGTATGCCATCTTTCAGGTCATCGATGAAGATATTGAACAATATCGGCCCCAGGACCAAGCCCTGGGCCACTCCATTTTTGACCAACTGAATGAAATGCAGATTCATTTCCTACCCTGCCACTGAGTGACCCTGAGCAAGGAACTTCCATTTCCTGAATCTCAGTTTCTCAATCTGTAAAATGGAGATTATGGTATGGTCCTCTTTTGTCAGGTGTGTGGAGATTCAGATGAAAAGCATGTGTAGGAGATTAAGGAATTTTTATTTGGCTGTGTGATGCATAGCACAGTAACTCAGTTCCTTTACCTGTTCTTCAGATGCACTACAGTTTAAAAGCAAAACAAAACCATTTTTGCTTTCACAGAAAGGCCACTGGTTTAGAAGACCTCACTCTGCCTGTTCATAGGACATGGTGAATATAGAAGAAGGAAGCATAAATTAATTACATGAAATCTGGTGGACTGAACTGGACCTGTCTTATCATAACAGCTCTCTCAGCATAGCTGCTTTAGTGAAAATTTTTCCTTTCAGGTAGGAAAGAAGTAGGGCTGTGCGAAACAGCACTGTTCCATTATGCCTTGAGTTTTGATGGCTCGACGGAATAGCGTTTCATATCAAATTTCATTTCAAGTCAAAACAGCTGTTCCATTCTGTTCCGTCAAAACAGAAAGTCTGTTTCGATACTGTTTTGACATTTCTCTGGGGATGGGGAGTCAGCCCAACTGAGCTGACTTCCCATCCCCAGCACTAGATCGTGCTGGGGGCAGAAGGCAACCCAGCTGGGCTGCTTTCCCATGCCCCGCGCTAGATCCCCATCCCCCACGCTAGAGCTGGAAGTAGCACAGCTGGGCTACCTGGGGCTGGTGTGATCTACCATAGGGGATGGAGATGCAGCCCAGCTGGGTTGCCTCCTGCCCCCAGTACAATCTAGCGTGGGAGACCGGGTAGCACTCCAGTTGGGCTGCCTCCAGCCCCTGGCACAATCTAGCACAGGGGACAGGGAAGAAGCCCAGCTGGGTTGCCTTCCACCCCCGGCATGATCTAGCATGGGAGACTGGGAAGCAGCCCAGGTGGGCTGCCTCCCACCCTGGGTGCAATCTAGCACGGGGGATGGGAAAGCAGCCCAGCTGGACTGACTTTCCACCCCCAACCCATGGTTGAAACGTTTCGACTTTCAAAAAGTTTCGACCAGCCCCATTTTGTTTCGAGGCTATTTTGACAGCCTTTGTTTCATTCCGACTTTGCTGTTTCAACTTTGAAATTGGTCGAAACAGTGTTGAAATGAAACAGCAGGTGAAATTTCACACAGCCCTAGAAAGCAGCATATATATTTGCAAGCCAGAGGCCTGAAGACTATGTTGGCTGATGCCATATGTAGACTTTAAAGAATAATAATACCTATGTGGAAATAGATAGCCAAGCACTATACAGTCATTCCCCCCAAAAGTCCATTTGTACCAAGCAGCAATCTAGGAGTGTTAAACAGTAGGGCTGTGTGAAGCTTCAGTTGCTGATTCAGTTCGGCGGAGATTTGGCCCAATTTGGCAGCCAAATCTCTGAATCCAAATCGAATCAGGAGATGCTTTAATCTCTCTGAATTGAATTGGAACCCTTTGAATTGATTCAGAGAGATTTGGAGAGAATTGACGATTTGGATGTAGACATAACTTTAAATGTTTTTTCTACATACCTCAAGGTACCAGGCAGCTCATGAATGCTGTGATGGTAAAGCAGATGGAGCATCCCACAGGAGCACAGTGGGATCCCCAGCATGCTCGGCTGTGAACCCCGAAGTGGACCAGAAGCACTTCCGGTCCACTTCTGCGTCCACTGTGGAGCACACGGGGGACTCTCACCCCACCCTCCAGGTTGACAACTGGTGCCTCCTAGGTCTGGGGGGGTATCTGGGGTCCCCCGTGACCAACTGCTGAGTTGGGGGGGAGTGGGAGTGGTCCCTTGCATGCTCAGCAGTGGATCCAGAAATGGATCAGATGTACTTCTGATTCACTTCCAGGTCCACCACCAGGCACCCAGGGGGCCCCCACCCTGTGCTCCTATGTGACACTACATCTGTCCCACCATCTCAGCATTCACAAGCCATGCCTGGTACCTCGAGGTATGTAGAAAAAACATTTAAGCCGTGTCTATGGCTGAATCGCTGATTCTCCACATCAGCATCAAATCTTCAGATTCAGCCAAATTGAATCAGGACACTGATCCAAATCAAATCACTATCCCTGATTTGGGCTGAATCTGAATCCAAATCAAATACAGTTCATTTCACACACCCCTACTGTGTCTCAAATGAAAGGACAGGAAGAAAAGATAATGATGGATCATCTTTCTCTGTGTGCAAAAACTGACAGATTATCCATAACGTGTATGATCAATGTTGTCTCATACCAAAACCTTTATGAATCTGGCATTGGTCCATCATCTTTTGTCTTTGAGCCACATTCCTGATTTCTCTCCCCTGGAGTTGGTTGCAAAATGGGTTTTCTTTCTTAACCCAAAATCATTTAAGAAAGATTGAAAATGTATTTCATTTTTGTTAAGAAATTTCTACAAAAATTTTCAATGTGAAAATTGTTAAGCCTTTTACCACCATCCCCAACAATTTTCAATCTTTTTTAGTTTTGGTTATTGACATTTTAAAAAACTGGAGGGAGGGGGGGAGCCCAGAAATAACCATTTGAGCAAAAAGTTCTGATGGAACATAAGCGCATATGTAAAGTTAAACACAGGCTTATATGTTGTCCTGAATTAAGGGTCTTCATTTCTGTTACCTGCAATGTATCCGTGGTGTTGCAGGGGACTATATGAACAAAGATTGTTACAAAAAATTAAAACATCATATTTACTTAGGTATTTTCTTCATGTGATGTCTTTGCATTCACTCATTTGGCTGCTTTCATCTGAGGACATCTTTATAATATACCCAAATGAACAATGTTGACTTTAGCTCTGCTTGTGCCATCATCCACACAGGAGTGAAGCTCTGATTTTCACAACCACTTTCTCATGGCTAAAATAAAAGAGAAAATTGACAGACAATGTTAAGACTGCAGACATAAGACGAAAGTTTATGCTGATCTTTTGCACTTACGGGTTTAACCAAAGACTTGCCACTGTGATAGCAAAAGGCTTGGAGTAAAACAAACAATATAATTAGGAAAATTATATGTATACTATAGTGTGGTATATTAAAGTACATGCCACTTATATTTAATCAGGAATCCGTTTAATCGGGACACCTCTTGGAGCAAATTTAATTTACGCCTAATGACATTTAATAGCGATAGCTGCTGCTTACTGGGAATGGTAATTCCACTTAATTGGGATGCCTTCAGGTGATGTACTGGTGCTTAGGTCTTTGTATGTATGTCACAATTGCATGCTGGTACTATCTCTGCTTATCTAACAATAGCCTTCAGTCCCTTTTTAGCTGTCAAGCATCCAGTCAGATTAGAAAAAGTATATAAATTCCTTTACCATTGTTTGCTCCTACTGGCTAAAGTGGCATACTCTTTCCATAACAACTACATATAACTGAGGAATATCTCAGCCTCAGGGTGAATTTACATGTTACACTTAAACCATACTAAGGGCACTTAAAATGGAAGCATGTGTATGTTAAAGCTTGTTAGCTCATGCTAAGTGCCTTCTGAGCATCACAAATGTATGCCACTTCAGGAGAGGGTTAACCCTGGGCTGCACTACCTAGCTTGTGTTAGGATAACTTCAGTCTGCTCCACAGATATAAAACAAGCAACCTGCAAGCCTCCAGCATCCCAGCATGCATTGCTCTCAAGGCCCCTCCACCCAGAGCAGGAATAGAACCCAGGAGTCTTGTCTCCTAGCCATGCCCTTGCTCACCAGCCCTCTAATAGCAAGTCAGAGCTGTGCGGGCAAGAAATGGTATTAACCCTTAATGTATGACTGCTCCAGCATGTTCTCACTTTAACACTGCTTAGCATTCCACAGATTCAGTATGGTATTAATATAATGTGTGCCTTTACATTTAGTCATCAATCCTGGGTCTCTAGGAGGCTCTACTTCTCCTCTGGTTTCCAGAGTCACCATCTAAATTTGCAGGATCTGTGCCATTCAGGTAAGAAGCCCCTCATCACTGTTCAGCCTTCAAAAGAATAACACCAATATTGGATTGGTGTCTGTTGTCTGCTGTGAATTTTTCTTAATGAAGAATGAACACTGTGCACAGAATTGTCCATAAGTCACAGATATTATGGCATTTACCTCACAATCCCCCTTTTCAGTAAAGAAACATTGATATCCAAAGCTTTTATGGAGATATTGCTGCTTAATTAACTGCTACTGTGTTTCTCTATACAGTTACTGCAGTACTGGCATTTAACTTATTACTGAAACGTGCTTTGGGAATACCTTGAATATGAAAGTTCTATATAAAGCCCCATTATAATCATATGCCTAGAACTCCATTCTGTATCTGAATAGGATATAACTGAGTGCAAGAATTGGCCCTTTCTTCTTTTAGTTCTCTTCGTAAGATTCACTGCACTCAAGACATAGATCTTGTCCACACACAGGCACTTCATTGAATTAAGTAAATTTTATTTTCAAAACAAATTTAGCTAAATGGAAGCAATTCCTTCTGAGGACCTTTTTCATTCCGCTTGAGAGACACATCAATATAGTTTAAGTTAACACTATCTTTTGGTATAGACAAAGCCTTAGTCGTGTTAGTATAAATGTTGTCGTTCTACTTAATAATAACAATTTTGTTAACACCCGAAAGATAAAACTCTCCATTGTGTGGCATATCTATTTATGTTGTCTTTTGTATGGTAAGATCTTCAGCAGGGCTAATGCTTTTGTGTGTGTATTCTATGGCAGTGAGAAAGTTATAGCTATAAAGCCAATACAGTCATTCAAATAATACTACCTACTATACAGCACTTCTTATTCATTTAAAACACTATTCAAAGTAGGCATCATTATTCCAATTTTACAAATAGGGAAACTGAGGCACAAATAGACAAAATAGTTTTCCTAAGGTCATCAGCAGAATCAGGTAGGATCATAGGACCACAGGAAAGTAGAGCTGAATGGGACCTCACAAGGTCATCTAATCCAGCCTCCTGCTCAGTGCAGGATAATCCCTGACTAAACCACTCCAGCCAAATGTCTGTCTAACCTATTCTTGATAACTTCCAAGGAATAAGATTACACAGTTACTCTAAGTAGCTTGTTCCAATGCTTGACCATCCTCATAGTCAGAAAATTCCTCTTAATCCTCCAACCTAAATTTCCCATCCACTAGCTTGAGTCCTGTCCTCTACAGCCACAGAGAAAAGCCAATCTTCATCCTTTCTGTACAGAACACAGTAGTATACAGGCAGTCCTGGGACTTATGACACAATTGGTTCCTGAAAACCGCATCTTAAGTCAAAACATTGTAACTCGGAACTGATTTTCCCATAGGAAACAATGTTATAAATGGGGGCTTGGTTCTTGAACCAAGGCCCGATACCATATTTTCACCAAAAATAACCCAGAATTTTGTACTCAATCAACTATAGATGAGTAATACAGCTACATTAATGTATTTCTATTGTAAATAGCAATCATATTGATTTGGAAGGACTTCAAGCGTGGGACTCCGGAAAGCAACCCAGCTGGGCTGCCTCCAGGCCCTGGCACTATCAAGCAGGTGGGGATGGCAGATCTTGCACTGGGGATGGGAAGTCAGCCCAGCTGGACTGACTTCCCATCCCCAGCCTATAGTTGAAACGTTTCGACTTTCAAAATGTTTTGACCAACTTCATTTTGTTTTGAGGCTATTTCGACCAGCTTTGTTTTGTTTTGATTTGCTGTTTTGACCTTGAAATCGGTAGAAACAGTGTTGGAACGAAACAGCCAGCGAAATTTCACACAGCCTTATTTGTCAGTACTGGTTCTTTCTCCCAAATGGATTCTGTTTTGGCAGATTAGTATTTTCCAATAAAAACAACCACATATTAGCCAAAAAAATTTTTTTAAGATTTCAAATTCCAGTTCAATGACCTGAAAATCTGTAGAAGAGCCATTAAAAAAATTGTGTTAGGAATTCTCCCTCCTGTAAATGCATTTCTCAATGTCTATTGATATTTTAGCATAGACTTCCATTCCTTCCCTTCAAATGCTTACCCAATAATAGAAGAAAAGAGAACTACTTAAACTTTCCATTACAATTTAGTAATGTGAGAAAGTGAAATCTCTTCCCTCCCCCTATTCTGAGAACCAGATCATATTCGGGGGGGGAGATGCCAGATCCAGACAAGATGAGGCGATCTTTATTATGCACCGTTGCTTTGCTACAGTAATATTTCATTGCTGTATTATTATGCACTGAAGTGCACACTAAAGCCATTTCTGTTGATTCAGAAAAAAGTGTTTACTGAAATATGTTCTGCAGTTTACCATTCCTTATGGAAGATAATATTGTATATACAAGAACAAATTTAATATATGTAGTACAGTAATTGCCATCATGCACACAAAGTTGATGTGTTTGAATATTCAGGATAGATAAGGTTTCTCCAAGGATTACCCCTCAGCACATTCACCAAATTTAATTTCATATTGTTACTTACAAGTTCTTCTAGCATATTATTCATAAAAGAAAAAACGTTGTTAACATTTTCTTTGAGAAAACCTTGCACACACTTTCCCCAACCTCTACCCCTGGGACCTGTGCAAAGCAGTTTTCCTTTCCTTGAGGTAGTATCTCAGTTATAGGGAAAACCAATCCAGGGACATTATTTTGAAATGGAGGATGGAGAATCTGACTGCTGACTATGCAAATTTAGTTCTCCGTCATGTCTTTAATACACTGGGGTATTTATTTGGTATTTGGGCAACACAATTAGATGCTAAAAGCCTAGTCCAGTTATCAGATGCTGTTTGGAATGAGTTTGAAATATACTTCCGCTTAAGTGGAGATAATAAGGGGATGTGAAAGGGCTAGAAAGTTGATGAGGAAGGACATAGGATTTCTTCTCTCATGGTTTCCATGGGATTTTCTTATATCAGGGTAACAGCAGTGATACCAGTGATTACAGCACAGCATTATGATGGAGGGCCTGTGCAAGATTTTCCAGACTGAAGCCCAGAACCTCCTGGGACTGCAGTTTTCTGTGTACACATCATTGTCCTTTTTGCCATGTCATTGCTGGGCCTTTTTTGTCTGAGCAAAAACTAACACTAGTGTCACAACAGCAGAGCAAATAGTCCAATTGGGATAAGGATGAATCCAGACACTCATTTTTAGTAAGATTTCAACATGGAGTTGCAAAGCAGACAGGCCAGTCTGCGTAATTCGCTTCACTTACAAAATAGCGCTCCCCCCCACCCCCTCCACACACATGGTTTTGCTCTGTATACTCAATTCTCCACCCCACTGCAAGAAGAGGATGAAAGAAATAGCAAACCAGATGTTAGACACATTGATTAATGGGGTAGAGAAAGATGAGCAGATATTAGATTGATGAGGCCAGTCTCTGTGCTATAAAAACTAACACAGAAAAACTACAGTGCCCCAAACTTCATCACATCACATTTCAATTGAATTTTGGCTTCATGAAGCAGATCTCTTCAAATTTCATTCTTCCATATCCCAGAGTCAGTCACCCTGCCTTGTTTCAACCCCTTCCGACCATGGTTCTGAAATACCATCTCTCTCTCTCTCTCTTTCCTGATTCAAGCAAATCTGCTTTCAAGTTCCCTCTGGCTCTGGCTATCAGCTTTGAAGACTCTTTCTCCTCCCCCTTCCTCTATCCCTCCTCCTGACTCTTCCTGACAAGAGGAAAAGAGGAGAGAAGGCATTTCGCAGTAAACAGCAAGAGAGTTTTATGGCACTAATCATCATTTGCAAATGAAGATTAACAAAACTGCAAACAAGCTTGTATGTGATAACTCCAAAGTCTGACCTAATCTTAATGAAATCTACAAGACATATTTATATAAATAATAATGAATTTCCCTACTTTTGATATAGCGTAATTTGTGCTTGCAGATTACAAGTGACACACATGATTGTTTTGCCTATAAGTTCCCCAACTTTAAAGAGCTTGCTGACAGCTCCCTGCAAAGTGAAGACATGCAGCTGACAGAGCTGTCTCAACTTTATTCAACTCCAGTGGGAGGCCTCTCTTGCTTTTCTTTTAAAAATACATTTTCATATAATTCCTCACCTCCCTGAGGACCTCACACCAGGCAGAATGCCAATGGGAATAGGTTTTACAGGCTGGCCAGGCTGTTTGTAGTAATGTACTTAGCCAGGCTGAAGGAGGGGGAGTGAAGGAGGAGCTTTTTAGCCTGAAGATTAGGTGGCTCTTGGTGGGTTTCCAGTGCTGGGAAAAGAAATGAGAGGAATCAGAGATGAGGAGGATGCATGCGGTGAACCAAAGACTGCGGCGCTGGTGTTATTGGGAAGGCTTTGGCTTCCATGACCACAGCCCGCTCTTTGGAGAGAGAGGCAGCGAGCTGCTGGGAAGAGATGGCCTCCACCTCTCTCCCCTGGGGAGGAGGTTCTTCTCAGCCAGG
>NW_017728931.1:49342365-49345083 GCF_001723895.1 Crocodylus porosus | reverse complement strand
TGACTTCCTGCCCTTTGGGCAGGGGGCTGGACTCAATGATCTCCCGAGGTCCCTTCCAGCCCTAATGTCTATGAAATCTAGGAAATCTAGGAAAGCACATCTTTCAGGCCTCCCAGGTTGTAATCGCAGCTTCTGATATCATCTCTGTTAGGGAACCGCATTCATAGGAATGTGTGCATAGTCCAATGTAGGCTGATTTAACATAAAACTGTTATATTTGTCATGTTTCTGCTGCTAGGATGAGAAAAAAATGTAATTTCCCTGCCCCAAACTGCCATGGCTGATGAAACACAGGCTAAAGCTCAGCTAGGATATTCTTCAATGAACCAAGAGTTGGGAAAAATACATGAGGAAGGATCGAACTTCTGCATGCATGGAAAAGAGGCAAGCACTTAGCGTTTCCCTGCTTCAGTTATGTATGTGTTGTGCCTCAAAAGAAAGGCCTCCAGAAATTGCCTGTTGACCTACTCTAACATTGATCTGGAAAACAGCTAGCTATTGTTCCCACCTCAGCTCAGTGGGTTCCTACCCAGAGGTGGGTTTCAACAGATCAAAGTGCTCTGTGAGAGGATTTGTCTGCTACCTGTAATGTTGGCAAAGCATATCACATCATCTACCAGATACACAATATGATCATCTGAAGGAATTAGCTTGAGTTCTTGTAAAAAAAAAAAAAAAAAAGAAGAAGACTCTTTTGTTCCATGTGTCATTCAGATATACTCAGCCATAGGAACCATTTATAGACCATTCAGCTTACTGTAAACACAGACTGGTCTATCTTTCTCAGTATGGCAACATGAGGAACCCAACCTAACCACTCACGGGCATTTGGCATTGAGTATCTGGCTCGACTGGGCTTTTTACTCTGTAAAGCCAACAATATCGGCAGCTGAGAGATGAGGGGATGGGGCAAGATTTCTTTTCACAGTAGGGATGCAGAGAAGTTTTGCAAGCCAAAGGACAAGATAGGCTTTCTTGCCACCAGAAAGATGTTCACTCATATTTCTGGACATGTATGACTTTTCAACATCCAGACGTACCATACCTCCTCCCTCCTTGCACTACACCTTCCTATACTTTGTAAATCCAGCTGTAGTCCTTTGATCATAGAGCAGACCAACCTCCCCTCCCGACCAAAAGGACAAACAATTCCCACCCCCAAAGTTATCATCTTTGCTCTGATCTAGTTGTAACAAGAGAGCACCCATACATATTTGCAAACGTGCAAACTAATAGGGTAGGCTATTGGCAATAAACCAGTATTTTGAAAACTTCCTTGGCAGTTCCTCTTAGATCCTGAGACCTTAAGGTCTTCAGGATTAGGAAATGCAGGTTGTTGAAAAAGAGGTTTGAATGAGAATGGCATGGACAGAGTTTATTTCACTTCATGCATTTTAACATGCATGCTGCTCTGTTTGCTTATATATGGGAAGCATCTCTTAATTTGGTTTGACAATGAACTTAGAATGCTGTCTAGTGCTGATATTTCTCTGGGTATCAACATTCATGTTTGCTTCATAGTAACCAACCAGATAACTTTCCATCCCACAATTTAAAAAGAAAAGAGTAAATTGACAGTTTTCTACCTGGTATTGCCCTTACATCATTTGTAATGGGCTTTCAAGACAGATTAAATTGTATGAAGTCAGAAGTGACTTAGCACTGTACTTATCCAACTTTTAGGAAGAGCTATTGATTATAGCTATGGTCTGTTTCTCTGTCCAAATAGAGATGTACTTGTTACAGGATTTTTATATATCTCTGTGTACCGTAGTTATGCCTACAGTTTCTGTAGATTCATCATAGTATTTTACTGTTTCCTCTACGTGTGCATGTGTGTTTCTCTCTAGTGATCTATTTGTGTATGCGCACGTGTGCTTGCTTGTATGGAGTTATCTATGTGTACCTAGAGAAACACACCTATTATTTAAAATTAGATGCACCAGGCATTATATATACAGATTAAATGTCAGAAACTGGACACACACAATACCCATGCAAAGGATTAACACGTCAATTAAGGATATTGACTTTTCTTTTCAAAGAAAGCTAAAGCTGCCCAACTCACATTTCAGTGTGGCCTCAGTGACTAATGGTTGGCTCTTTTGGAAATCCCAGACACTGAACTGTTGATCCACAGAAGGAAAGTGTTTTTCTGATAATGCATGTTTCCCTGGAGAAAATGTGAAACAACTTCAGCTGAGATTAAATTGACTAATATTAGCAATACATAAAATGGAAATTATCACCTGCTATTAAAAGGTTCTATGCACCAGGGCACTTTGCACTAATTCACTACCACTGTTTCCATTTAATCAGAATTGACATTAAATAAAATAAAAACATCCAGTGTCAATGGAAAATTACCGATTAGCTGTTTCAAATGGCACTTACTGTCAGTTACTAAATACAATGCTGGGTGGGTTTTTTTTGTTTTTCTTTAACAATCCTATGTAATTTGAGGCTTTCAGAATGTACCTGCAAACCAATGACCCTGTTAAACGATGATGTGGGCAAACAGGAATTATATGCTCACTTTCTACAGGTGCAGAACTAAAAATCAACTCTCTCTGCTTCAGTGATATTAATGGCAGTTTGCAAAGGCTTCAGACTCCTCAATGGAAGTTTAACAAAAACAGTGGACAGCAAAGCCTTTTTGTGTCTGTCAAGGGAAAATCTTAAGTTTGGTGCTGCCATCACAGGGAGTTGAAACTACAG
>NW_017728931.1:49302431-49342354 GCF_001723895.1 Crocodylus porosus | reverse complement strand
ACCTTCCTTTGGGCTTGGAGGATTGTCTCCTTAAGGAGTGACCACTCTCTTTGGACACCTGGCTCCCCTCCCCTCCGGGACCTCAGCGCTTCTCCAACTATCCTCCTTAGCTCGTTGAAGTCTGCCCTCCTAAAATCTAGGGTCGCTGCCTTACTGCCTTACTTTCTCATCTTTTTGATCTTGGTTATGGGACTGTTTGGCTTTGATTTTGACTTCGGCTTACTTTGTTCTGGCTTCTCATCTCCGACCTCGGTTTATGGACTTTCTTTTGGACTGGCGTCATGACCCCGTTCCTTGATTCACTACGTTACAGTTTTTTGTTGTTTGTTATCCCGTTCATGAGCTGTTGACCAGCCCTGGGACTAGCTAGTGGGCAGCCGCACCTATCCCTCAGGGGGTAGAAAGCAAGGGCTCGCTAATGAACCCTGTGGGCCAACAGACCCCTTTGTTGTTCGCTATACTGTAACTGAAGAAATATCTGAGCCTCCGCTTCCCAAGCATGAGTAAATAAATCATCTTTGTTTGAACTTCCCGTACAGCTCACACTCCACCGCCACTAATCCCACCTGTTCGTATTCCAATTGCCACCCCAGCCCACCATGACCTTGTGGCCTGATTCACTCGGTGTTCGGTTACCCTGACAGTGTCCAGTAAAAAAAAAAAAAAGACAACAATAGAGAGTTAACATATTCCAAACAGCCTTAATGCCACCCCATATCAGGCTACCTTCTACTCAAATTCACAAGACCTCCTTAAACTTAGAGCCAGCCAGAAAATGTGGGATTTTCCCCCTTGCAGATAAAGGAAACCAATAAAATAAAATAAAACATATACCAAAGTACTGGTATTTTGTTTTTAAAATATCATAAATGCCATTGTGGTGTCACATAGGAGTGATGTCATCCCTTTCTAGAGGCCTGGCTCCTTTTCTCAGGTTGTGCTCACCCCTTATGAGAAGACATTTTTATCATGAAACACTTGTTGTGTAGATTTCATGGGAAATCTAGTCCAGCTGAGGAACATGGTCCACCAAGAAGAATCTGGACATGAAGAAACGAAACTACAGTTCCCAGGAGGCACCACAGAAGGCTATCTGAATCAAAATAGTTTGATTGGGGGCCGTTATGTATATTTGGCAAGAAGTTTTAAAAAATGTCTTTGTGGCATAACATGTATTTGTCAAAAAGCAAATTGCCCCTGAAGGCAGCTATTTTTCCCACAGAAGAAATGCAATGCCTTCCCTAAGAGTGACCTAGAGACTCCAGTAGCTAGACGGTACTTGTCTCTCTATTACCCTAACAGTTAAAGCTGCCCTACTGCTGGCTGCAGTTTAACATCATACCCAGGACCAAAACCCTAAATATCACTTGAAAAAAAGTATTCACCAGAAATTCATGACCAGCATCATTTACGCTTGACCATCAGGCTCAGCTTTTGTAACTCCCTTCAAGCACATTAATCTATTTGCAGCCAAATTGAAGAATGGAGGATGTGAAATGTATTAGAAGCTGTAAATCATATAAAAACTAAGTACTGTACCTAGAAAGTGTATGTACAGGAGAGAAGAAATGGAAGGGAAAATTAATATTGCTCAGGGTATTTGCATGTTACATTTTCACATTCTTTGATGTTTTTGTTAAAGCAAAAAACTAATTAGATACCTCATGGATTTTCAGTGTTTTCAGGGCTGTTTTTTTAAAGCTCTTTTAAGACATGTTATGATTTTCATTTACAAATTTAAAAACATTGACATATTGTCTTGTAGAATTATCTTAATTTTAAAAAAATTAAATTATTGAAGATTACACCCTGGATTACAGATATTTTTAGGATCCTTTTTTTGGTCTCCTGTTTGCTACAACTGCAATAGTCCAGCACAAAATATATGCTTATCTTCTCTGGAGGAGTAAGTTAATTAACCCAAATTTGTGTGATTGATGTTGTTTGATGTAAATGAAAGGGCAAACTCCTTGTCCTTGCACTAAGCAGCCTGATAGTTTCTAGATGGGACTGGGAAGGTTGACTGCAGTCTATGTGCAGGGTGAAAATGTTCACCTGTATTCAGTGGATTATGTATAGTAGAAAGCCAAACAACTGATTTCCAATCAACCACACATCCTATTAACTGCACACTCTTATAGAGAGTTCTATAAAGAGTTCTTGCCCCTTTTTAATCAGGAAACTTTTTGATTTTCTGTGAGAGTCCAGAGGAAAGCCACGTAAATGATTAGGGGGGAGCGTGGAGGGGGGTATATGGTAGGGTGGGGGAGAGGTTGTGAGGGGGTGTGGCTGTGTGTGTGGGGAAGCATAGGGTATGTTGGTGTGTATGTGTGTATATGTGTGGGGTTGTGGGGGCAGGTGTGGGTTGTGGGGTTTGTGGGGTGTGGGGCCCCCCACACTCCCCCACAGTGCAGCAGCAGGCAAGGGTGCTCAGGCTTATTGAAGTTGCAATAGTTGTGCTACATTTGGATCACTGCTCGAGTATGCAGGTATAATGGCTTTGTTGTACAGTTACTGATGAACTGCACAAGGGCCCAGCCCAGTTATTGCAGTTGTTTACTACAGTCCCAGGGAGCTCTAAGCAGGCATTACAAGTGCTAAGTTCTTTAACTCACCTTTAAGTATGTCTGTGTACTCATGGTTCATTGTGGTGGAGAACTGTGCATACGTGTGTGTATAGGTTAGTATGTAATGACACCTGTGCTGGAAAGAGACTGGAGTTCTTAACTGAGTGACAACGATTTTGGTGCAGTGGAAAACTTCTGCTTTTCTTGGAAAAATCCCACAGTCCACCCTACTATTCATTGACAACAGAAATCTCCTGTACCTGTGGGAAAATACATAAGATATACTGGATGTACCAGTTGGCCATTCTGATGTATCTTATTTCCAAACTACAATTCCTTTTTCATGCGAGGTAAAAGTGAATAGGATGTTTAAAAACAAACAAAACAAATCAGAAATTTCTAAGGGCTAAA
Organism: Crocodylus porosus; assembly: GCF_001723895.1. Taxonomy (NCBI): domain Eukaryota; kingdom Metazoa; phylum Chordata; order Crocodylia; family Crocodylidae; genus Crocodylus; species Crocodylus porosus. The sequence continues at coordinate 49,339,376 of NW_017728931.1, read as the reverse complement.
GCATATTTGAAGTATTCCTTGACATTTTTCATATGTGATTTACACCTAATTTTTCAAACTCTGCATTTCGGAATTAGTGCCTCTAATTACCTCTTGTAATTGTCCAAAAATAAGCTATATGTTTTCCAAAGATTTTATATATATAAAATCTATATTTTATATAGATAATATAATACACACACACATATTTTATATAGATAATATAATACACACACACATACACACACACATATATATAGCATTTAAAATGGTTAATGTCTGAACATGAAAAGAACATCTCTGTACATAAAGAGCAGGGAGCAAAATGAAAGCTCTTAGGTACTATGACAAGCACTACTGAATTACCCATACATTTTACCTAATCAAATGACATTCATTTAAAAGTAAACAGGTTTAAAATAAAAGAACACTGGTTACAACCTTAATTATGCAGAGGCTACTTCCATTGTGTAATCAAAATCCTAACTGAAGCCCTTTTTTTCACAAGAGGACATCAATAATCTAATTCCCTGCGTTGTCATAGGTAAGATGCTAACATTTCCTTCCTTTACTGCATTTAATGAAAATGTGTGCTAAGGAAACCCTTCTGAATACAGCTTTACAATTAAAGAAATCAATGCATACAGGGGGAAAATAAGTTTTTCTACAAAATGTGCTAGATTTGGTTAAGCAAGCTTCTCATTTCAAAGTAAAATGTTTATGATGCTGTGTTTTTGAAATTGTAACCCTGGAGCAAAAATATCTCAGTGCTTAGCTATAAATCTCCAGGGATGAGAGAATGAGAAAGATAACCCTCATGAGGTAGACAGAGGGGATGGGATCTTAAAGGAAGAGAGAGACATACATAGCCAGCTGTAGGAGGAATTTAAGGAGTGTGGAGAAAGGATGGGGGTGTTAGAGAGAGAAGTAAGCAAAGGAAAGCATTAGAAGAGAAATGGGGATTCTGAAGGAACAAGACAGAGCATTAGAAAGAATATGATTTCAGCTGCCTGCTTTGTGAAAATAATTTTGTCTTGATTGTGTTCAACGCTTTACTGAAACTTTGGGTAGTCTCACCACAACTGTTAAATTAATTTAACAGAGGCTGTGAGTACTATATTTCACCTTCTCAAGTCTGTGACAATGGGATAGCTTGGCAACTCTGGTCTAAATAAATCACCAATAAAACCACAAATAACCTCTCTCAGCTTTAAGTTAAAGTTACTACTCTTTGAGTAGGTTAATGGATATTACAATTATTTAAAAAAAAAACCCACTTAGAGTTTTAGACTCTAGACATGAATGGCTAAAGAGGAATATAAAATGGACAAATATTAAAATGTTTCCACAGGTCAAACATGTGACAAAAAAGGTACATATGTAGAAGAAGATCATATTACCTACTCCAGAAACAACCTCAACTCTGCCTTGTATCTCAGCCCAATCTCAGAAAAACCCTGACATCCATCTAACACATCTTATGCACATATGCAACATGGATTACAGCTTTTCACAAACCACGATCTACTTATCACACATGACCAACAGACCTTTCTCTAGTGCATCACACATTGTCAGCAAGAGGCACAGCCATCTTGGGGCCAAATCCTGAAGTGGTGTCAATCAATGGCTCCCTATTGAGTTGCTTACCCCAGCAAGGGGAACTGCCTCTTTACCCGCTGAACACAGATGATGGATTTGATCCTTCCCCAATCTCAAATACCTACTATGGTGAAGACATAAAATATAATACTAAACCATAACAGTCCACATTCACAATGGAAAAAAAAGCCTTTCTACCTATTCCATTATATTTTTCAGAAAAGGGGAGAAAGGCTGTTAGAGGGCATTCTGCAGAGAAATCAGTGCTTCAAACACAACAGTTACTAGATAAATTGGACAAATTACATCAAGGTCACATAAGAACTTTGATCCTCTAACTTCAAATATATATTTCTCTACTCACTTCACTCAACTTACGTTGCTTGAAATATAACTTTACCCCTACATTTTGCAAAACATACTCAAAACAGAAGAGTATAAGAGGATTCCCACTCAATTCTATTTCCCATTCAAAAGTTCCATTTCCAGTATACCACAGCTGGGATTTTCAAAGGGGTATACAGAGTGAAAATTCATAACTAGTAGCTGCTTTGAAAATCTCAAACCATTACACTAACTTATACCTCACTACACAATACATAGACAAACTCAGCTTCTACTCATAAATTAGTTGACACAACACAGAGTTAAACACCCAATCCTGCAAGATTTACATGCACTTACCTAGGAGACCACATTATTTATCCATTTCATACTATCATATGGATCAGTCATTTCAACGGTAAAAATATTTTTCTGATCCAACACACAATACTGTGAAAGATTATCAAACTCAGGCATAACTAAATGCAACCAGGGACTATATTCTTTTCAAAATCTTTACAACACATTTGATTAGCAATATATAACCTGGCAGTATAAATCTAATATTATATTTCTCATTGAGAACAAAACAAAGGACAAATTTGAGATTGTATGGGTTGTGAGAATTAAGTGGGGGAATGAGTGAATGATGTAGGATTGCATATCTGTTATGAACAGACTGGATTTTTAACTGTGCATTTCCAGGCATTCAGACTTTTTAAAGTATTGAACTAAGGCATTAGCTGGATTATCCTAATATGCACTTCAGCCTTAACTCTCCTTCAGAAAGTATTTTCTTTAAAGGAATATGTAAATTATCCTTATTATAGTTAGATGCATTACTTATTAATACCTTTGCAACAGTTAAAGCCAATTGTCTTTAAATACAATGCACGTGTGAGTTTTAAGGCAGTTTATCTGCTTGAGTAGGACTGAGTTATTTTGTTCTGGAGGGACACAAAGAAGGTTAGACAAGACAAGATTTCAAATCAGGGTAGTTTTAAAGATTCATTTCACCCAAGGGATTGATACTGTGTTTTGCTGAAGACTCCATCAAAGCATTTAAGCACATGCTTAATTTTAAGCATCGGAATAACTCATTCGCAGTCATAGCATGAGTGCTTTCCAGGGCCAATATGCTCAACACAGAGCAGGCATTAGTCCAATCACTATAGTATACCTAGCAATAAGATTTGCATAAAGATGTTGTGGTGGATGAATTTTCTTCCTATTTTGTAGAAAAATTCTCCTTTGCCTTTGGAATAAATGGCTTTCAGGGCAGACCAGGAGGAACAAGGGCTTTATGATTTAGAGAATGAGAGGGAGAGCTGAATCTGTCACAGTCTCCCTGCCTGACCTTAACAGAAATGCATGAGCCCCAATCCTATGCCATGTTCTGTGCCCACAAGAGCTCCAGTAAACTCAAAGGGAATCTCTATGTTAGTACAGTTCTCTGTAACACATGTCTTGGTAGAGGATTGGGACCTTAATCTAGCTGCCTTGGTTTCCCATTTACAAAATGTGGAAAAAAGTGTTGTATTTGATGTGAAAGGGTGAATAAATATGAGTGAAGTACTGAGACACTGTGGTGGTAATGGGCACTTTAGGAAAGCCCATAAAGAAGCATGCTTGTACTAGCCAACTGCCCATCAGGAATGACAGGGGTGGGCATGGGCTGCCACCACTGCCTTCCAGGAGTGGGTGGGGGATGGGGCTGGGGAGCAAGTTTGCCCCGCTGTCCCCTTGGCTAGCATCTTATGTTGATTGGTTGTTTCAGTAACCAATAAGAGTGCTCCAAGAGCATTACGGACAGACAGACTGATGGACTAAGCCCTTTATTATATTAGAATTTAGAGGAGAAAGTATTTTTGTTACCAAATGTTACCTGATAGTTAAAAATACTGCTCATAATGGAACTCAATTGTGATATTTACTTTGGAGCTACAGGTTTTGTACTATCTTTGATTTCTATGAAGAAGAATGGTCTGCTCTGAACTCCAGAGATGACAGATAGAAAAGGCAAGTGCCCCGATAGATGTGGTGTGGAATATTGCCTTTAAATGCAAAAGTAGAGAAAACCCATGGATAAAACCAAAGATTTTGGTGCTCCTTTCAACAGGGTCACTCATTCCTTGGCATGGGTTAGAAGTGGAGAAAAATTTCTGGGGAAAAATGACCAGAGTAAAACAGCAAGCACAGCGATGTATTTCCATACAGCTCACCCTCAAAGTTAACCTATGTAACATGCATGAGTGAAGTGTTTCACAGTCTGCATGTGCCAAGGAAGATCTATGTTCTTTTCAATTGTTTCTCTCTCTCTCATACAAGCAGCAGCATCTGTACATTAAACTATTACTTGTTTAATCTGGGATGGGACACAGTCAGTGCCTGCTCTCAAGGACAAAGGAAAGTGTACTGTGGGGGGAAAGAAGGCAAAACGCAATGGAGTTTGCTGCTCTCTAAAGCCAGGAAAAAGGCTGAGGATGGAACTGTGATCTCACATAACGGGAAAGTGAGCTAATGTCTCACAATGGCCCTAAAGGCTCCAGTTTGACCCCTGCCATGGACTCCTACCAATAGCAGCCTCCCGGTTAATGCAGCTACAAATGGATTTGTCATCTGGACCAAGGAACCAAAGACAGTCACACGACTTGTATGCTGCCAAGACAGAAAGTGGCATGCTTTTTTCTACATGTTAGCCCAGTGGGCCATTAGGCTCAATCAAACTATTCACCTTGACTTTTCTGGTCTTCTATGACAGAGGTGGCCCAGGTTCTGGGCTCTGGAACAAAAGGAGAATTCAGCAGAGATAAAGTTGTGTGGCCCATGATTGCAATGGGTGGTTAAGCAATGAGACTGCAGAGTTAGGGAAACCAGTCCCTCTGCCTCCCAAATTATACCCTGAAAAGTGTGACAAACAATCATTTTTGTCTTTTTCCATTTTTGGACTCTTATTTTCTCAAGGGTGCAGGGTAAAAATGACAGGAAAATATGACAGTTTATAAAAAGGGCCAGCTTCAGGAAATGTGTAGACAGGAGCATCTATCATAAAAACCTCAGCTGAGAGCAGCTGAAGGAGGGGGCTGCCTTGATGAGACTGAGCAGAACGGTACCTAGAAAGGAGTGGAATGGAGGCCCACCTGAATGGTTCTGACACTCTGAACGGATTCAGTACTTCCCGTGTGTTTCTTCATGTAACTTTCTATTTGATTTGAGGATTGTGTTGGGATGGGAGACACGCTGCTGTCATCCGAGGGAAAGATGATTCCATCACTGTCTGCCTCACCACATGCATGGTGACAGTGATGCCACTGAAGTGGAAACTGCGTAGCATCTTGTGTGATAGTCACCGAGACCAGAGGCAGTGACCTCTTGGCTGCAAAGGAAAAAACCCAGCTGCAAATGCCCCAAGACGCCTTAAGCCAACATAGAAGGGCAGAGACTGTGTACAGTTATGTGGGCAGAAGCCAACAGGAGCCAAGTACAGCTTGACTCTACAGTTAAGCAGCAAAAAGCAGGTTACAGGGATCTGCTGGTGCACATCTGCAGCACTCAAAATCATACAATGAAGTCAATGGACTGTTTGATAGGGATGAGGTTTCTTCTGCTCCAGGGGCACCAAGCTGGTTCTAACAGGCTATAGCTTAAGGAAACTGTTTCTGCTCTGGAAGGCACAAGGAGGGGTATTCAAGCCAGGAAAAGAAGCTCCTGTTCCCCAGAGTGCTCACAGCTTAGTTTGTGCAAGGGCCCCAAAGGGAAGTCAGAGCTGATGAAACACAGCGTTAATTGCCAGAACTGACAATGGTTAAAAGAGATAAAGAAGCGGCACTTTATATTAGAGCCTGTCTTTTCATATCTGTCCTGGCATAATGTGAGCTGACACCATGTCATCATCCAGCAGAACATGTCTAGCTAGGTGACTCCGACAGAATATGCAAACAAGCAGAGTGTCTTGCTTACATGGCCCCAGCCAGTTTGGGGCTTAAGTTGTGAGCAGCTACCAGAGACAGTACCACACAGACTGCATCTGATGGGGGAGGGAAGGGGGTGGGATAGCATGAGGACAAGGTGGCTGGGGACTGCCTTCTTCAATTGCAAAAAAAAGAACCCAAGTCTCATTCATTCTTAAGGAGGGATGGAAGTCCCCAGGGATGAAGAAATAAGAGACTCAACCAGATTTGTGGATCAAAACTAAACTAGGATGGGACTACACATCCCTGGGTATGTATTTCTCATTGTCAGATAGCATAGACAGATTGGCTATATGTAGTGTAAGTTATGTGTGAGCACAGGTACATTTGCTTAGGTAGATATATAGCTACCTATATGTGTATGTGTGTTCTTTTCTCTCATGCTTTCATTTATTTTGCATATTCATTCCAGAGTGGTTTTAATGCTGGTAGAAGCTCCTAGATACAGGCACTTCACAGGCAGAACCAATACAGCTTTACCCCTGGCTTACTAAAATTTATTAATTCATAAATACATAAACATGCTACACTGAGATATGTCCAGGTACCCTGCCATCCTGTCTCTCACACTGGTAGAACGTGGATGGTAAGGGAATGTATATTTATATAGGGTCTATCCCCCTACAGATTTCAGTATTTGACCCTAGGTTTGATAGGATCACTTCTGAAAGACAAGGAGCAATTGAGAGCTAAGAGCTGTGTTGAGATCAGCAACTCCATTTATATATGCCAATGATAAGCCATCCCACCTGCTTATGGGAGGGAAAGGTGGTCGTACTTACCACCCTTTATGAAGGGAGCTCTGCTGACCTGAGCTAACATGAAATGTTATCCCTAGTAGATTATACAGATGCTCAAAACATGAGCCTAACTCTGCTGGATTTCCTCTTCGCCAAACTCCTTCCTGACTGGGGGAAAACTAGTTAAGTGATCTCCCAGATCCACCCTCTGGGATACTGATTCACATAGGCCACTGGAAAAGCCAGTATGTGCAGTCCCAAGTAGGTCTCTATAAAGACTTTTTTTAAAGTCTCTATCCACCTAGATGGAGCCATGTAAGGAAAAGAGACAAGAGTCTGAATCTTACTGCCATTAACAGCTCCCCACCTTCCCTCCCCAATCCAAGGGTCTATTCTGCATTCATGTTATTCATTAGCATTTGCTTTGACAAATATTTTAGGTCTGTTGATTATATATAGGAGATTAATTCACTCCAGGTGTTGATTTTTGTTTCTAGTCACAAGAGTTTGCACCTGGTTGTTTCTCAGGGTTAATTGGAAGCTTTGACTGTGAAAAAAGCTCCTAAACATGATTGACTGTGGATTGTTTCTCATCTCTCACATCTTGGTTATCCCTAAGTCTGCACTCTGTATTATTTAAAAGGGGATGGGCCAGGGTTGAGAGAAGGCTCGAGGTTTCTATTGTTATAAGGTTGTACTTCCCTGAATCATATCTGTATTTTTGATAATAGCTGGGAAAAGATCGGGATTATAAACTGCTTGTTTTAGTTATCCTTTCTCTTTACCATGAATGGCAAGTGCCTCCTCAAAAACTCAGCATCTGGTTATAAATGGCAGTTTAATAAAAAGATATTTGCCTCCAAGTGGGTTATTTAATCTTTGGTGGAGAATTGAATAGATGGGGTACAGGAAATAGGCGGGTAATGATTTTAAAATAGCCCCATCAAATCAGTTATTGCCCTGAGGTGTTATAAATAAATGAAAATGAGCTGACTGTGTAATGATTATGTTTACTCTGGGCTTATTGTAACTGCACACAGCTCTTCTGAGCAGTGATTATCCATGTATTTACCTGTGCTCTGCTCGTGAGCCCTTTTTGGCCCGAACTCAGGGAAATAGTTGAACACATATTTAAAGCAAAGCAGGTACTTAAGACCTTCCCTGAATTGGACTTTTTATGAATAAGAGAAAATGAGGAGGAAATTAAAATGGCAATAGTGATAAAAAAGGGTTGCCCTACCATATGAACAAAAGATACAGCATATTGTTCTGGCTTCATACATATCTAAAGCAGTGCACCAGCAATCAGAGGGGGACCAGTGTTATAAATGCTGTGCTTCCTGAGTCTTTATGCCAAAGTTGCTTTTAGCAGGTGTAAGGGGCTCCTTACAGATCAGGTACACTGGCCAATATTCATTACTCTCATTAATACTCATTGCCGTTTGTTAACCAGGTGGGGTAGGGGCTAAGAGAATAGCAGTTGCAATAAAAAAAATCTGCAAGTCAAGATGCAATACCTTTACTACTTTAAAGCTAATTTCCTCCACTCTAAAAAACAATATGCATGATCAAGACCAATGAGTGATTATATTTAGAGTGAAAAGATGCAGATGGAATCCCAGTTCTTTTAGTCCTTACCCAAGCACAGCTGCAATGGATTAAGGATTGTTTAAAAATCCCTTAAGTGCTTTCCAAAAGTTGCACGTCATTAAAACCAATGGGTGTTTATCATTCCAGACATTGTTTGTGATAATGAAAATTGCAGTCTCGTAGGTGTCTGTGCTCCTCAAACAGAAGAGGACATGGCAAGTGTGGAATCTTTTTTCATTTGCTTGTAATGCATTAGGTCTTAGGGGCAATTTTCACCTGTATCTAGAATAATGTATATAGAAGTAAATTTGAAATATTACTACATTGACAGCCCTGGCAAACATACTGAGCTTTAGAATTCAGCCTAGTGAAGCTTCCACAAGATGAGTAGATTAGACTTTAGTATTGTTTTCCCCACCTGTTTAATTTTTCTTTTTTTTCCTTTTTGTCTTGCTTTTATTTTTTACAGTAAAAATGTCAAATTTCCTCAGAACTAGTTCTCAGAAATGGGCAGTTGTCACAAGTACAGACCATCACTTTTCCCTGTGAAAATATGTTCACTGGTGGAAATTGAGTTTCTTGTATTCAAAAAGATGAAGCGAAAATTGATAGCTTTGCAAAGTGGATTAGCAAAACAAAGATACAGGGCACTTGAGGAACTAGTAGTTAATACTCTTAAGCAGAAATTACAGTGTCTGTATGCAGTCAAACACTAGGCTTAGAGATTCAACAGTTTCCATTTTAACCTTCCCTTTTCACTTGATGAGAATTTTCCAAAACAGATGCTTTTAAAGCTGATCTTTTTTTCATTTCATACTTGGACTCAGAAGACAGAGAGTTTTCTGTTATGTTTAAAGGCAATCTGTTCAATTACTTGTGCATTATGTGTTTTATCCTCTTCATTTACTTCAGTGGGATTTGTATTGAGCCCCAATGCAAGGTTGAAAGGAACAATTCCCAGGGCAAAAAAAACCCCCTACCACACTTTCACAACTCCCAACACACTGCTAATTGAAAAAGCATACAAGTCTGTAATCTGATGTGTCAATAGTATGCCTTCATAAAGTGTATAACCACATGCAGGCTGCACAAAATTGGCCCCATAATAAAGTTTGAAAGACTTATAAAGTTACATGGAATCAGCTGGCATCCCCAAGATTTTTAACAGATTGATAGAACCATTTGTGACATCACAATGAATATCCTCTGTCCACAATAGTAGCTACTGGGACAATTTTGCATGAGAGACACGGAGGTACTCACAAGCCAGCAATCTCAACAGCTCCAGGCAGAGAAGCTTAAAACTTTTAATAATTCAGCATTTGTCATAGTATTTCCCTATTCTGTTTCCTTAAAATATGAATATTATGTACAAATAAAAAACACATAAAGGTTGATAAAATTATTCATATTGTTGTAGCAGCCGGAGGCCCTGATAAGGTGTTGGGTCTGTATGAAGAAGCACCAAAATGATATTTCCCACTCCAGAGATATTCAATTTAGTACTCTGACAAGACATAAGACAAACAGAGGTGAAATGGAGGGATAGATTACAGTAAAATAATGGGCATCAAATCCTCCGGGAAATTTCAATTTGTGCTCTGTGCATGTACGATTTGATACACTCACTTATTTTTTTAATTATACATTGTACTTAAAGATGATGTATTCATGACCAGAGCTACAGAAAACAGACCTCTTTCTTCTTCTGTGTATAGTATATCACGGAAGCCACATTTTTATTATTGTATTGGCCCCTCATAACCTAGTTGGTTGACAATAGTGTAGCTATGGTGGGATGAACAGGGCATTAGAACTGGGTACAGATTGGGGGGGGGGTGCCAAAATTGTTGGGAGCCCCTATAGGTTGGTAAGGAAAAACTACATTTAGGAAAAAAATGCAGACACAAGCTTTGGATCAGTTTTTCTAAGAACTGTCCAGAGCGAAATTTGCATGGGCAAAGTGGGTAGTTAAGAGAGATGAGCACCTGGCTGGTATTCACAGAGACCTCAGTACTACATTGTGACCTCCTATTTAAGATTCTTGTGGTGACAGGAGTTCTTAGGACTCCGCATTGGTGCAGGGATCTGCACTAGGTAAACTTGCTACAGGACTGGGGCCATATATCAAGTATAAAATCTCAAGAGGATGCAGGGTCAGGTCCATAATTTGCATGTTCAATCTGAGAGTCCTTTTGAAAATTCAGCCCTTGGACTCCATGGAAATCAGCACATCAGATGAACACAATGGAGATGCAGTAAACTGTGTTTATATGTTCTGATGGGAACATTTAAATCCTTAGTGGTCTCTTTGACATCTGCAAATTGAACATGGCACCCTACCTTATAGTTGCAAAGTAACAGAAGAATGAGCACAATGACGTTTATGTATTTTCCTACATTTAGTTAAAAATAAACTAAGGTCAAAATTTTTCCCTGCTTCATTGCCATTTTGATGGCAGGATATGAAGGAAGATTCTCCATTCAATTGGCAAGAGATGAACTTAAAGCAAGAACCAGGTATAAACTACTAACTGATACCATGTGACTGAAAAAGCTCTCTCTCACATATTCAGAAAAATACAGTAGCAAATACAACCAAGAAGCCAGGAGCTAGGACAATGCACTATATATGCACTGCACAGTTTTTATGGGACAATTGTTACTTCAGTTTTATCTACCAATACCAATTGATAGCTAGCCAATTTTTATTTGTGGTCTCTAGTAGCAGCAACATGAGCATCTTGTAGAATTGAAGAGGTTGTGAATTGTGGTTTTAGAATAGGAGGGCATTTATAGATGTACTCTGGGAGACAGGAGAGAGGGGGTGCTTTAATTAGTGATCCGTGCCAATTAAAAGCACCTGAGCATCACATGTAGCAGCATCCCCACACACAAAATGGTGGTGGGGCATTTTGAACTAAAACTCGTTCTGCGAGCTTTAGTTCAAAGCACCTTTGCCACCATTTTGCAGTGTGGGGACGCTGCTACATGTGATGCTGGATGCTGCTGAAGCATGTTAATTTCTGCGCTCCACAGACTCGATGAATCGAGTCTGCTCTGATTCACTGGATTTACAGTGTGTAGGAGCACCCTCCCTGCATGTGTGTAAGTGCCCAAAGAGTCTAGATTCTATCCCCCAGACTGTGCATGGATTTGAGATATGTATATATATAAAATTAGACATTTTTTTAAAAACTGAAATAAGTGGCTGCCATTAGTGGTTTATATTAAAGCTGGAATTCCATTTTGGCCAATATTAGGCTAAATATATATTTTTTGGTCCAATTTTTTTTTAACATAAGGATCCTAATAGACATCTTCATGCAACACTTTATACATTAAAATAATTTATTATCTATACCAAATAAACATTTGTTCACACTAATGCTAATCTGAGTTTCCTCATACGGGAGCTGACTATCATATTCATGCTAAACGTATATTTGAGTTGCATATATTTAAGAACTAGGCTCTGAGTAGAAACAGCTGGATGTTAAGCATAATTAAAAAGTCAAATATATTTTTTTAGGTAGCTATGTAAGGGCTCACAAACATCACTGCAAGCATTTATTTTTTAAGATCTTTGTGAGTCTATAATATGTATGTGCATACTGTAGCATTTGTGTGGATGCTATAGGAATGGTATGTGTATGTATTGTACATATTATTGTACTGACTGGGCTGACATGCACATTCTTCTTTGAAATAATTCCTCTAGAAGAGATGCTAAAACTTTTATTTTTGTGCTTGGATAAAAGAAAATCCAGGTGTTGTACCGTAACTCTGTCAGCCCCAGGGCTGTTTGCTGCACTTTTGCTCCTTTGATCTTAAAGAGCAGTATCTACAGGGACATTTCTTTTCCATATTGCAACTTTTCAGCATTAGATATAGGGCATGTTATGAACCTGCACAACCTTTTCAGTAGGATTTTTCTTTTGCCCAGAGGCACTTTTGGACAGATTTATCTCCACTGCTGTACTTGAGAACCTACAGCGGCAGCAGAGCTACTGAACTGTCACAGAGAGTCCCTTAAAGAAACATTGCCCCCCACTTTCCAAGTTTCCCTTTATTATATTTTCACAAAAATGATCTTGATTAGTTCAAAAGATGCAGTCAAGCAACTCAGTTTCAACAGTTTGCCTGCCTTTAAGATGCATTAAGAGAAAAGGCTGCTGCAGTTGTTGCTGTAGTATGCCCATTTACCAGAGCAGTAGATGTTCACCCTAGAAAAAAACACCCAAACCAAAAGATGGTTTATTATCATGTTTTTAATTATTATCATTATTATCATTATTTAAATGGACTAAGAAATTGTTCTGAAACAACAATGCAAAGCTTAATGCATACAATAGATTTCAGAGTAAATCTGCTTCTATCTTCAGGAACTGATATCTGAACCACCTGTCCCCATCATAATAGCAGCCAGAGCAAGTGAATCTCATCTTTCCCCTGATTACCCTTTTTTTTGACACAATGCATTCAAGAAGGCTTTTCTCTGCCAGTAAAGAGGCATGAAAGTTTCTGACAAACTCCACCAAACTCCAACCTGTTTGTTTCCAAAGACTATGCTGAGATCTCCTATAGGCCACTTCTGACATTCCCCCTAATACACAGAGCTTCATTAGGTTCCAGTAGCTGAATGTGCTTGAGGGGTATGGTGTTGTAATTCAGGATGACGCTGATCTAAAATGTGATGTCTGCCATTTAAGTAGCAAACTATAACAGGGCTCTAAGTAGCAAACTATAAAACATTATGGTATCTCCAGCTCTCACAATGTGTTTACAAAGGGTGTCCCTGTTGCATCAGAGAACAATTTCATGTGATCCAAGTAAAAAAGAAACAAATCTTGATGGAACCACCAGCTTTTCCACAAGTATTTCCAAGCTCAATGTACTAAGGAGTGTAACCTTAGTGGGAGAAAAGCAGAAAAGGAAAAACATAGTTCTGTACACTGACTTTACCATTCCATACGTCCTATATTTTCAATCAACATTTTTCCAGGTTCCTGAGGTTTCAGGGCATGGAGTTCCTCAAATAATAATTCTGAGACATTAGCCACATACTTTGGACCTGACAATGGAAAATGCAAGGAGTGGAGCAAAAGCTATATGCAGCTTTCAGGAACCCAAGCCATACAGTAATTATTCATTGAAAGCATGCAGTCCTGAACAGCCAGCCTATGCCAAACTTCTAGGGTGTAAGAGTCCAACATGAAGCCAGATTTGAGAGACAGTCTTACTTTCATGGAAGTACCCAGAACCTAAATGAAGAACAAATGGGTATGAGCTATCCGTGAATAAACTGAAACTGGAAATTAGGAGGAGGAATAATTTTCCAGAGCTTCCTGAAAACTCCTCCCAGTAAAAGTCCTGGGAGCAAAGAACCTAATTGTTTTAAGATGTGGACTGATACATTTATGAGCAGAAAGATATGGTTGACTGCAGTGACAGGGAACTAGATGTAATCACTCAGGAGGTCTATTCCAGTCTCAAGTCCTACGCTCCTAAGAGACAATGGCATCATACAATATCGTGGATGCATCAGAGCAGTGGGAATGCAGTTCTGACGGAAATGGACTTCTCAAGAGTCCAAGCACACTATGCTGGTCCCAGAAGGTGGGTCTTTTCTTGGCTTTGCTTTGTTTTAGCCCCTTCTCCATAGGAGAGGGACTGAGGCCAGACGGGGAACCAGCGGGCCAAATGACAGAAGGCTACTTGCATTCTCCATGCCATTTGCCTCTCTGCTCCTTCCAAAAACCATCTCTACTCCCCCTACCCCCTTGTATTATTCATTATCTCGCTTGTATTCTACATCAGCAATAGGGAAAATGTGAGGCATAACAGATTATAAGAGCAATTGTTTCCATTTTTAGGGACATCTTTGTGCTGATACATGGAGGATTCTATGTCCTAGCTCACAAATGCCTCTGACAAAAATTTATTGCATACCCAATAAGAAAAAAAGGCAACCACTTGTGTTCAGCCAAGTTTCATCAGCTCTGCCCTTACCAGTAGCTTCCCCTGTAGGAAAGACTGAAGCCTTTAAGTTCTGGGAATTATACAGTCACAAGACTCAGTGGGATAAACACAGAAGTTCCCTCTCAGAAGTCCTACTCACTGGTAGGACTGTCAACTAAGTAGACTAAGTAGGAGAATATAGCATGTAACTAAAAGTAGACAAAGAGATAAGCTCCAGCACTTGTTCATACCCAGTATCTCATTTCTGTGAATGATTGTTCCAAGAAGTTAGAGGGGAAAAAATGATGCACAGACTGAAAGAATGAATCAGAGGAATACAGGGAAAAAGATTTAAATTTTGGAAGGAAGGTAGTTGTTATTCAAAGGATCTGACTAGTTCAGAACTCTGCACTGCCACTTTTCTCACTCTATGCTGCTTTAAAAAAAGATATAAAGTGCCTTTAGCCTATTTTATGATTACTAAATTGACAGTGTTGGAGACTGAAGTCCTCAGTTTATCCTCAGACAAGTACAGAATAGGCAGCAGCTCTGCAGGCTGTCCCTTCTCCTGTCAAACCCAACCTTCATTGTCCATCCATTCTGTGTTTCTAGAACTAAATGATAGACCCACAAGGCATATTCTTCCCAGTGACTGAAGTACAATTTGGATCAAACCAGAAGCCTTTATGTTCCCTGGCCTTTCTGCTGAGTCTGTTAGTTGTGCTGGTTCACATAATGTCCACAATGTATTGGATGTAAATTTTTTCAAAGCTGTTTTTTAATGGAACACTGAGTTTTCAACTAAATGGCATTCCTCGAGATTGCCATCTGCTTTCTGTGGGAGTGAAGAGGGGGGAAATTCAAACTATTCTAATTGAAAACAAACGGTTTCCATTTTGATATGCCAGTTTGGTTCCCCATAGGAACTGTAGTTCAAATGCCTCATGCCCCAGTTTACTGTTATGGATCCAGTGTGTATTTACATTCATGTCTCATCCTCCATGGGAGCTACATGGCTGTCATGATGCATCAGGGTAGGTATAATTTAACCAGAGAAAAGAATAGGAACATAAGGCACCTACAACTCCATTGAGCCACTGTGGTGGCGTTTCCAAGTTAAAATGTTTTCGTTTTCAATCAGAACTATTGAGATTCTGATTTTTGTCATGAAGAATCTATTTTTTCCACAGAAAATGTTGGCATATTTTTTTCATGTACTCCAACATTTGCTGACCCCATGTTTCAACCAGCTCTACCTAGATGTAGCTCATCAACTCGTTTTATATGGGCCAGTAAGATCATAGGAACTTTCAAAGATCAGCTACCCAACTGGCATAGCCTATGCAGCAGCATCTTTTTGTCTCATGCTCAGGTAATATCAACCTGAATTAACAGGTACTCTCTGGAAATCTGTCTTTCACATGGCAGACAATAAGAAGATTCCATCTTAGGGTTCAGATATACTTACAGTTAACTTATGTTGGGTTGTATACAGATAAGCAGCTGTCTTGAGTACAAGTGTACCTAAGAAAGTGGAGACAAGTGGGGTACTAGCCCTGGCCACTAACTTGGGGAGGGGAAGAGATACAAAAATAGTACCATCTTCTGCACAGCACTGCTTCCACTGGCCCAGCCACTGTCCCAGCCATTTCCCCATGCACCACTGCTGCACAAGGCATAAAACTACCAGCTATGTTGTACTGAATTTTGATTATGGGGAGGCAGGGATGAAATAAACTGATCATTGAGGTTATTCCAGCCTCAAATCCAAAATGTATTAAATACTTAGGCAATACCAAAACAAAACTACAGTCTATAAAGGTATCTTTACATAGGCCTCCCAAACGATGAGATGACTGAGTTGGCCAGTTGGCCTGGCATTGCCACAGCACTAGGGGACACAATCACAGCAGCTGGGTATTGTTTGCTTCTCTGGCTTCCCAAGTGTTAAGCTTCTTCTTTGACTGTTTATACATCCTTACAACTTTTTTATCTTTCATGTGATTGACAAGGACTACAGGTTATATCACAGGTTCCCACCAATCACCTTTATAGCAACTATCCCCACAGGGGTACATGCTGTAAGGCCTAGCCCCTCTCTGACTTGGCAACTTCCTAGTGAATTACATCAGCATGTAGAGGGACTGATGTTATGCCCAGACACTCTCTGGTGTTATTATTCTTGCTTTGATCTTCTTTCAGATAGGAATCTAGTTACTGCTGGATCCCCTGGGTGATAAGACTGGGCCTATTAGAGGAATTGCTTCATGGGGCTCCACCACCCATACACCCCACCCTGACCACTTTCCAAATGTTAATTTGACTTCTTATTTTGGTGACTGACCCCTTGTGGCCAACTGGGGAAGGGGCCTTCCCTAGGCTGCTGGGATCTGGGTCAGGCCTCCAAATTGATCCCCTGGCAGTCATTCAGCAGGCCAGGCCTATTCTACCCCACTGTTCACCCAGGGCTTGTCTGCTTCATTAATGGACTAACAGCTTTCTAAGGCAACGCAACTTAAGTCAGTTTACCCAATTCACCAATCATTGCAAAGGTATATCAGCTGATGTCCCTTCATATATTCAGTCCAGAACTGAATGAAAGAAAATGAATTTAACTCTTCTTTTTCATCCGGGGTTGATCCCCTTCCACCCTTTTATCAGTTCATTTAAGGAGCCTCAACACAAACTGATGCATAATCAAGGAAAGCCTTTTCCTATCCTTCAGTCAGGGATCATCCTTCATCATCAGTTTACTCCACAACAGCCAAATCAATTTAGGAATGGCACTCCTATCTGCTGGCTCAAGTTGCCATGTTCCTGGCAGGCTGGGGGTCCCAAGCCATACACCTCCCATGTCCTCAAGTACCTGCTTTGCCCTGGGCTTCACTCCTGCACCCAGCAAGTTGCTCTACCCATCCACTGGGGAGTGTAATGTTCATGGGTGACTGTTGCTGTGTCACCTTCTCCCACAAATAGCTGCAGGCTGGCACTGACCAGAGAGTTTTCCAGCATCTTTGCTCTGCAGACGCTACCATCTTTCCCCAGCTGCCCTTCTCTGGGGCCGGAAGTATTGCCCTGAGCTCCCTGGCCACCAATCCAGATGGAGCACTCACTATGAAAGTGGGGCATGGTGCTCCTGGCTCTGACTCTGCTCTGTCTCCTGCCAGAGGTAAGTGCAGGGTAATTATTACCTCCAGGTTTTCCTTCATCCCTGGAGCCTTTCCTCATACACCCTATTACTTTGTTACCTACAGCCTGCCTCTCAGCTTTCTTATTGCTGGGTATGTCATTCTTATTAAGTAGGTCAGCTAAATAGGTCACTTCCCCCACCACCCTAAGCTGCTAAATGCTTGCCCCATATCCAGCTAGTGGCATCAATTATGTCAAGGCCTCAAAATGGTGGTTATGTCAAGGCCTACAGCCATACCTCTGCTCTTGAGGTAAATGCCTGCACCATGACTATGGGGTGTGGAACTAGTAATAGTTTGATTGCACTGAGCAAAGACAGCCCTGGAATGAAATTGCCAAGAGCAACGACAGACAGAACAATGTCACTTGTATTAGTATATAGTGATTCCTTACTGTCTCTGTGATAACTTTACTCTGGAGTATAGTGACTTACACTGATGCACAGCTGTACATCATGTGTCCACTCCATATTTCCACCATCATGAATGTCATATGTCTATATTCTTAGATAATCCATTTAGCTAAACTGTACACATTGAGCAGAAAATGTTAATTTAAACACCTTGGTTTTGTCTCTTGGTGATCCCTCACATCCTAATCTACAAACACACACAGAGAGACCTGCAAACCTCTTAACCCTGAAATGGATGGCTTTTAATCTTGGTCTTGATTCACTGCACAGTGAGAAACTGATTAAGAAGAAGCAGGGGTGTAGCAATTATAAACAACATGAACAATTCTGGGTTTTTCTATTTAAGCAAATGTTTGCTTGCTTTGCTCTTGTGGTTAGTCTTTGGTTTACAGAGAAAATACCGGGGCTGAAATTGGCCTAACTCTATTTTACTAATTTTTTTAAATTTCATTTTGAGCGCCAATGATACTCTCTGAACCACAGAGAATATACAGAAAAAAACAGATTCTTCTCAGATCTTAAAATGGATGGGCCTCAACCTGACAATCTCTACTGTCCTTGGTCAAGTTTATTGATCACAATGTGTTATTCATATGAGTAAGGAGAGCTTTAAGGATCTACCTGCCCATTCCAACAACTATGAGACTGCTACTACAAATTGCTTGATGGATGTGAGAACCTGAGCTTGTACTGAGCTTACTGAAGTCAACATGACTCTGCTCAGATGCAGCAAAGCACTGATACAGTTTATAGAATCAGGTCACATAGTAGTTGATAAAGGAGCAGATCCCATAAGTCTGTGCTCCCAGAGCTGTTTCTGTACTTCAGATGAGACAGGTGTTATTATACAATATGAACAAACAACCTTGGGGAAGAGACTGTAATGCAGGACTCCCTGCTTCCAAGCGAATGCTCTAACTACTGGGCTAGAAGGTCATGTTCATTCTTTCTGTGGTGATGTCTGAATTTTATCTGGCACAGCCTCAGCAGAGTGGGTGGAGCGCTGTGGTGTTGGGGTGGATGGAGCGTCCCACAGAAGCACAGGGGCCTCTCCAGCGTGCTCGGCAGCGAACCCACAAATGGACTAGAAGTGGTTCTGGTCCACTTCTGGGTCTGCTGCTGAGCGTGCATCTGCCCCAGCACTGCAGTGTTCAGTGCCCCTGCTGCCTAGAGGTATGTAGAAAAAACATTTAAAGCTGTATCTACGTTTGAATTGCCGAATCTCTCCAAATCTCTCGGCATTGATTTGGAGGGTTCCGAATTGGTTCAAAGAGATTAAAGGGTCCTCTGATTTGATTCAGATTTGGAGATTCAGCCACCAAATTGGGCTGAATCTCTGCCGAATTGAATCAGGGACCAAAGTTTCACACAGCCCTATTAACGATATAATTTTAGAAATAACCACACACACAAAAATCATGAAAATGAAACTTTCATTTCCAAACCGCATCAATCAGAGGGAGATTCTCTAAAGTGTAGAGTTTAGGGAAGTTAAGTACATAACCATCAGTTATGCCTTTGAAAACTACCTCCTGAACCAATAATGAGAAACCCTGAGTAAATCATGTGTGGATTATGTGTCACAAGAGAACCAAGGTAAGGAAGACCTCATCTATGACAGAGAGATCTTGCACTATAACCTCTCAAACTAAACTAAATGCTGCATTCAGGAGGATTTTTGTTTCATAGGTTCCATTTAAAATAAGGTTACAATCAAGAAACTGACTAAAAGTAGTATTTTGATACTTCATATAGTCACTTCTCCCCATCTCACCTACGGGCCTTATTTTACTGACACAAACAAAATCTTACTAGTGTCAGCATTGCAGTTAAGGAAAAGTGAGCTCTATTCCATGCTGCCACATCTGTCATGAAAACACTCACCACTTCCTTTTTGACCCCAGAATCATTATTGTTAGTGATGATGTATGAAGCAGAAAGAACACAGCTTGATTATGAAATATGACTTTGAACTTGTGTTTGCTGGCAGGTAAAAGCCTTATTTTGCATTTTAAACAGCATGTTTTATATGGAATGCACTGAGGAGAAATAAATAGGAAACACCAAGACTTCATTTTACAGAGTCACTTTTCAGACCATAACTGCACTTTAAAAAAGAAATTGGCGTGAATTTAAGCACTGATAAAAGGTTCCAAACTGACAGCCCTGCACAAAAAAGTTCTTTGTTTATCCCTAAAAGAGGTTCGATATAGGCAAAATAAGCTTTGCATATCACCTTGCTAATAAGATTCAACCCTCTAAGGGACCACTTCTAAGGATAAAAGGGGTGTTCATTCTCTATGACCCTTTTTGTCCTCATTCACTCTGAGACAGTCAACAAAAAGCAATTGTGATGATAGGTTTGGACGCAGGGACACGAGTCCACCAGGAACTGAGCCTATTAGTCAACTGCACCCCGCAACCGTGTATCCAATGAAAACAACTTCCAGTTTTTAAACATCATTCACTCCCCATCCCAAGCTAGTTTTGAACATGCAACTTTTAAACAACACAGCTTCTTGAGCTGTAACTATGCTTTATATCAGAGTTAGTCAAACACTTGACAATCAGCAGCTAAAGGGTGACATGCCATAAGCCAATGTTCTCAAGATACTGTACGTGAAATTGCAGCTGCTGCAGTGGGAGTTTCTTGTTAATTAATAATCAGATTCTCAAGTATCCATCACCATCAGGCTTATAGCCCTGATCATAATGCTGTCATATGCTCTGTACAGTCCAACAGGAGCAGAACTTAAAATGTTGACTAGCACCATATGACATTAAATATAGTCTTTGAACCTGCCATTGCTATCATATGTCCTCTAGATGTTTTGATTCCCAGTCTCAACATATTCAAGGCTTGCTGTGAGACTGACTTCTTAAGAAAAAAACCCAAAATCATTGTCACTGTTGTTCACATGTTAAGACTGTAATAACCGTTACCAATCAGACCTACCACACAACCAACCATTTGTCATGGTTAGGGACAAGTAGGCCAAGACATCACTACTAATTAACACGGTCATCCCTCTAGTTAACAAAGTGCAGCCACCATGAGAGAGAAGCTAAGAAGATACAGTGATCTGGCCATGGAAGTGAAAGCAATCTGGCATGCCAATAAGGTGAATGTGGCACCAGTAGAGCTGTGAACAGAGGTATAACGAAGGTGACTATGAAGGACTTTGGAAAACTGGAAATGATTCAGCTAAGTCCAAATGTTTCCTTCTTATGGATGGTGAGGTAATGCTAAAAATTCTCTCTCTCTGAGCAAACAGGGCTGCTTAGGTCATTCACAGCCTACGTTCTGTATATAGCATATGCTGTAAACTTGGACATAATAACACCACCACATGCCAATCAGAAATGGCTGCCTTGTGTGAAGGCATGGAGGGAAATCATCAAGCAGCACTCATTTGGGCTGACAGGCTACTCATTATTACTCCATAGATCTGGCCAGCAATTTATTTCATGTCGGGGAAAGCAGAGAAAGTATTTAATTTTCTGTCTGCCAGATTTACTTTTAGTTCTGTCTACTCAGCTTAGACTGTCAACTAGCAAGAACTGAAATGGTGTTTTTTATTGTGTGGACATCTTTCCACTAGGAACTAAGCTGAGACAATCAGCCAAATGTCTAAAGAATTTACATTGTGCTTATAAAACAAACAAAAAACAGGGGAAGGAAGATTCAAAGCTGTGCATAGTTTACAGTCTGTTGTATTTCCCAGGAAGGTGTTGCTGCCACAACATATTTCAAATTCCTCTAATAGGTAACTGTAATATAGCCAGAGATGCTGACTGTTCTGTGTTGCTTTCTGATTATACAGGGCACTTGGGTGATATCAAATACCAGAAGTTGTATCACGAGAGGAGACAAAATACAAAAAAGTGTCAGTTTAAGGTTGATACTTTGTCCGTGTCACAAGGTATGCAAGTCTAACAACTAAAAAAAGGCTTTGTACAGTAACATAATGCTTGATCGCTAGAAAATGGTATTTAGAGGTTTGTTTTTGAGAATTCACTTGTAGGTAAAGTAAATATGCATTAGAACAATGACCCAGGACAATGGCAAGGGTTAATTGATTTCTAAAAAGCCTGTTTTGTAAGAGAGTTTCCTCAAGGCCCACTATGTCTGACAGGCAAGCAGCAAGTAGACACACGGGATGGGAAATTAAAGACATGTACCACACTATTCCATAACATGAGATAAAGTGGCACCCAGTCACAGTGCCCAACTGCAGAGCCCTTGGGATTTCCAGTTTTGGGAAACAGACCAAATTAAGAGAAGACCAGTAAAGCTCAAATTAGGAAGTGTGTATGTGATAGTTTGTGAAACAAAGGAATGTGCTGACAGGACAGAATATGAACAGTATGACAACCAGAGAGAGCAATCAGCAATGGTTAGAGATGAAGAGTCATCACAGGAGGAGAAAAGAATATAAAAGGAGGGATTTCAGAGCAGCAAGGGTCCCTGAGTGGGGAACCTGAGGCCACCATGGACGGAAGACACACCACCAGCCCGTCTCACCCACCACACTGGGGAGTGGGGGGTCTCAGCCTCCAACCTCCAGGCTGCTGACATCTGCCATTCAAGAGAGAACCTCAGAGTGAAGCTCGCATACTAGCCAGACATACCTTGACTCTGTGCATCTCTAGGACTGGTAGATATATAATTGTTTGCATTATTCTTGTCTGCTATCACTGTGTATTAATAAAATTAACATATTATCAAATGGAGAGGTCATGGTCAGTCTGAGGGTTTGGGTCCACTCAGAACAAGGTATCTGGGTCACAAATCCAGTGCCAACAATGTTAACACCCCTTTCTACCCAATATGCCCCTCCCAGCCCCCAATATTGATAAAATACTTACCTTAAGCAGAGTTTTGACCCCAAAATAAGAGAAGTCTGTAGATTTTATGAAGACCAGTAGGGGGTTCTTTATTTATATTGATTTTTTTCTGGAAAGCTATCTGATACAACTGTGCTCGGTTGTTTCACAAAACCCAATGACAGCTAAATAGTCACCAGTAGTTAGATAAGTATTGTTAAAATATGGTTTAGAGGCAGACCCCTCTGACAGCTCTCGGGAGTGGGTACAATTCTCCTAAGAAAGGGATTTACACATTTGGTATTTAATCCTCCATGCCTGCTTATGCTCTGTGTTCTAAGCCAGTGGTTGCTGTATAGCATGATGCCATCTCTGCCATCATTTTCATTTCTTCAAGGGTCAAGTGCCATTGTTCTTCATCACTTTTTGATGAGAAATGTTACATAATTCCCAAAAGTTTGACAAAATAGTGTTTTCATATTTTGATTACTGGAGCAGAAAATGCCTCTCTCCCCTGTCACATTAGTTGCATAGTTTTCTTCTCTGGGTCTGGTCTGCATAGCTCATTTGTCACTTCTAGTTGATGGGCATTGATTCTTTATTTGGCGAGAGATTGTATTATTTTTGTACATTACACCATACAGAAGTAGTTTGCTACCACTATAGTTCCTCAGAGGGCTGTAAGGCAATCTATAGTTTTGATGTTTTCTTGCTTGTTCCCCATCACTTGTAGATTGTTGTCTTTTAAGCTCAGCACCACAACCATTTTTGCATTTTGATTGGAACTGTTTTCTTTGCTGGTCATAAGATTACAGCAGTTGCAACTCATAAGGAACAATAGTATGAAAGTGAGTAGATATTGTTTCATTTAGATTTAATTCATAAACCTTCAGTGCATTATGTAGCAAAACCCCCAGGATTTTCTTTTTTCTTTAACATAAAAATACATTCCCTCCCCTTCCCCAAGCATTTCTGATGTTCTCTCTGCCCTCTCTATCCCTTATAAGTAATTATAAATAGTCATAGGTAAGCTAAGTTCTTGTATGCTACTATTGTAATAAGCTCCTTTTTATATTGTGAATAGTGTTCTGTTATGTTTGTATTGATTTTTACTGTTTTATATTGTATTATATTGTATTCCTATAATTTTTGCATTGATTTTTTATTGTTTCATGTTAATATTGTATGGTTTAGGTCTCTGCCTATACAGTTAACCAAAGTAATGTCAAGTAATGTCAAGTTTCCATTTTGTAATGTCAAGCCTCCATTTTGTGTCCCCTGTCAGGGCATACCCTATAGTATAGTATGTTGCAACTGTGACTCATACCTACCCCTCCTACGTCAATTGGTTCCTGAATGAATGGGAATGAATGAGGCTGCTTGGGGCATAATGGTAGGCCAGAAGCACTGGCCTCCCCCATTCTGCTCCCTCCACGTAGCAACAATGGAGCGGAGAGGGGGGTAAAGCCACCAGAGCTGGCCTCGCCCCCACCCCTTACTCCTTGCAGGTGACAGCAGCAGTGGCACAGGGTTGGGAACAGGGTCAGGATGCCACGGGGGGGGGCGAGGCCATGGCTCTGGTCTTGGCCCGCCCCTCCCCCCTTCCATCATTACCGCCTGCAGGACCCAACGTGGAACAAAGTGGCGGCAGTGGGGGGGTGGAGTGGGCCCAATGTGGGTTGGGGCAATAATGGGCACACTGCAGCAGTGGTGGGGGGATGAGGAGAGGGGAAGAGTGGGCCCGAGCCCCATGCAGGGGGCAGGAGGACTGATCCCAAGTCAGGGAAGAACCCGGCCCACCATGGTGAAGGGACCAGTATGCTTGGGCTGACCCAGCGGCAGCTGGGGGAGGAGAAGATCAGGCTCAGAGCTGACGGGTGGGGAGGAGTGGGCCTGGGCCCAAGGTGGGGAAGAGGGTAGCTCTTCCCCTCCCCCAGCCACTGCTGTGTTGGCCCAGGCCCGCTGCTCCCTCACTCCCCCCACCAGCTTCTCCCCCGGCTCCGGCTTCGGCCTCCTCCCCCCGACCCCACCTTCCTCCCCACATCGGCTCCAAGCCTGCTCCTCCCATTCCCCTGCCACTGCCAGGTTGGCCTGGACCCACTGCTCCCCCTGCCATTGCAGGCTGGCTTCTCTGCCCCCTCAGGCCTGGTCCTCCCCTGCATTGGGCCCGAGCCAACTCCTCCCCTCCCCCTGCCACTGTGGCAGGGAATGGCAGAGTGGGCCTGGACCCCAAGCAGCAGAAGGTAAAGAGAGAGCATGCCTGGGCAGCGGGTGGCATGCTCTCCACCCCTGTAATTTCTGACAGGCAATTGGCTAGTAATAAAATAAAAGGGCCTAGAAGAAAGAAAAAGGTATTTTGGAATGCCACTTCCTAGGGTAGGAAATCATTCAATCAATGCTAGTAGTAGCCTTCACTGTCTAACACTCCTGAGCTGCTGGAAGACACAACTCATTAATTGTCAGACCCCAAGGCAGAAAGCAGGGCAGTTCAAACAATACTGCCTTTTATGCTGTTTTTCCATCCCACCCCCAGAGCACTGGGATTGGAAGGCACCTCAGGGAAGGACCACAGTCATTGGCCAACTACAGAGTCAATATGAGAGCAGTCCTTCCTCTTCTTCCCCCTCCCTCTCCTTATTTTCTGTTTCCCTGCAGGCAAGCCCAGCTTGAGCTTTGAAAATTGAAATGTTTTGAAACTTTCTTTCGACTGCCCTCGTTTCATTTTGAGGCTGTTTTGCAGCCCTTCATTTGGTTTCAATTTCACTGTTTTGAGCTTGAAATGAGTCAAAACAGTGTTGAAACGAAACAGCCAGCAAAATTTCACACAGCCCTAATGCATAAGCTTTTGTAAGCAGCAGCTTACTTCATCAGATGCTCAGGGAGTGTTAGAAGCAGAATTTCTAAATAGAAAGAAATGATTAGAATACAAAGGGTAAGGAAGTGGAGTGCGGAGGGAGTGTACTGCTAGGAAAGGCAAGGTGGGTAGGAGAAAAGGCAATTATTTAATTCAGTAAAAGAGATAAGTATCTGTAGTCTTGATTTAGACTTTACTTAACACAATTCAATCTGTAGATGATTTCTTGCTCCATAGTTTTGTTTTCAAGTAGGTTTTTTAACTTCTTTTGTGCAGGAACAGCTACTCTGAGAAAAGTCCCAGAAGGTTAAAATGTTCTGTCAGAGCCTTCTGTATCTTTCTGGAATTGGTGTTAAATTGGCTTTCATTCATTCTTTCATGTAGGAATCACCCCATCTGTCCCATGTAGACAGCAGAGGGGCACTGTAAGCAGGTGATGGTGTATATAATGTTGATAGAAGTTCAGGTGAATGAGCCTTGGATGTTATAATCTTGTGCCAGCCATCTCTGGCTCCAAGGGGTCATTATAAGAGCTGGGCATCCATGAGGTTCATGGATGCCTTAATTAAGTAACCTTGGCTCTTGCCAGGTTTCCTGCATAAGCTTGTAGGATGGCTGCACTGATAAAGTAGTGTAAAGCAGTCCAATGAGAGAACCAACTGATCCACACCATATTTATTTAGTATCTGGCATCAACAGACAGGCAGTATGGGAAACCAATAAAGAAGGATTCTGTCTGTGTTTATGTTCACTCCAAAGTACAAATGTAGAGCACACCAACCTGTCCTAGCTGAGTGAGGCTGAGAATGATTCTCCCCATTTTGATTTTGGATTGGCTGAGTGAGAGCCTTGGAGACCAATGGAAAGAGCTTCCTCTTCCCCAAAAAGTCATAATGTTTTGTCTTCATTACATCACAGTGATTGCTCTAGTATTGTCTTATTTTTGTTGACGACCTCCTTCAGCATCTTAATGAGTATCTAAGAGTGAAATATAGCATGTGTAAGAACACCATAGAAAAACTAACCCTTTCATATGCCCATGATGCTTCAAAGATGTTACTATTGAAGAGCACTGGATAACAGTAGGTCTGTTATCTGAGCCTGGCTAGCTTGACTCGGCTCAGTTAGTAGTGTTTAAAAAAATATGCCTCATGGCAGATGCCAGCTCCCTCACTATAGTAAAGTGAAAGTGGTCCAAATTACCTTGTTCCATGTTCCCCAGGATAACATCTACCTTACCAAATACCTTCTGAATTGGGAAGTGCCACAAATAAATTCTCTTTGAATGTTGATCAAGCTACCATGGAAAGGGAGCACTTGAAGATTAGAAGATGAGCAGCAGGAACAGCACTATGAATATTTACTTCATGATTGTGAATTTAGACAGATGGAGGATGAGTTTTTCCAAATGCTGGAAAGGGTTTAGCCAAATGACTTCCAGAAAAGTGAAATGAGAACTTGGGCAACTAGTGTTGGCAGCTTTGGGGTCAAAGCCAGATTCCACATGCACTTGAAATAAGCTGATTGCTCAAGTGGCAGAATATCCAGAGAGTCCAGTCATTGTTAGCCGCAATAGGATTAAGAACTGTTACTCAGTTGTGCTGAAAACATGTCTGACCAGAACTGGAGGGCTTTACTCAGGACATATGTGTTAATGCAGATCCTGTCATACCGTGTTGTACATTGCAGTGATAGCTGGATGGGGCACAAGCTTTCCATTACTATCCATTAACTTCAACCCTGTAAACTTGGCTCTGCTGGTCTTTGCTTTATATAAGCTGCATTGATAACCTTGCCTTCTGCTCCAAAACACAGCCTTTTAAACTGTGGTCCAAGGAGTCCTTTCGAGTGATCACCAGCAGCTGGCCAGTTACATGGTGCTTGGTCTTTTTCTCTAACTCCAGTTGCTATGTTGTCCACACTTACAGATACAGTAAGTGTTCTCCTAATATCAGTGCCATACCTAGACTCCAGGTGAACTTTTAGTGTTGCCCATCCCCCTTGCCAGAGGTAATGATTTTTTGGTTGCAAAAGTCTTCTTCACATCTGTGGCATCGATGTCTTTAAATAATTCATTCTCAGTTGATTGCCAGTCCCACATATGTGCAATATTAAAACTTTTTTTTTTGCAATTGTAATTTTTTTTCAGACCTCCTTTCTGTCTGACCTCCAGGCGGCTGCCTGGTTGGCCTATGGCCATGTCCAGGTCTACCTAATATTACTCTTCCACATGGACAGTGTTGTAGCCTCACCCACCAAGAAGAGACTTGTTTTCCAGGATGTTAGCAACACAAACTCAGCATGAGATCTGAGAGAGACATTGGGTCCATTCCTTATCACATAGCAACACTGTCAATGCTGATTTGGCATGCTTCAGTCACATCTGTGCAAACCCAAGATAATTCATGCAGTTTCTCTCTGTGCAGTCTTCAAGTGCTTTATAGTGAATGATACTAGAGGGACAGATCTTGTGCTATGCCAAAGAGTGTTCAAACCCATCTAGGAGGGAAGGTGCTATTTATGAATCTCTGAACTTGGCGTTTCTTTGGATTAGGCTCACTTCCTGATATAAAGGTTAGGAAAGCATTTGTCCTGTGCCAGATACCAACAGGCCCCAATTAATCATTAGGGTACCCAGAGATTGCAATGAAATAGGAATACCCCAGCCTTCCCTCTTCCTTTGGCCATACCTCTGTACTGCCCACATCAATTAAGGATGGTGTGAGAACCTTAACAGCAGTTGTACCCCATCATAGCCTCTGCAAGGAAAAGATACCCAGGGGACTTGATCCTCAGGTTCAGGGGAGGCTTTGTGCCAGTGAGATAGACCATATGCTTACTGCTGAGCTAAGGTGAGTGTCACCACTTAAAATTCTGCTTTGTGCATTTATAATGCTTTGTTTTTCCAGCAAAGTTTTCTCCTGGAGACCGGACAATTCCAGGAAACAGGAATCAGCTGCTTTAAATGTTATTTTTCAAATTAGAGAGTAACTAGATATCACTATTTATTTCACTTAAATAAATAAAATAAAATAAAAACCACAGCTCACTTTGTGATTACTGCCTTAGGCCCTTTTACTGGCCAAGAGCTTTGGTTATTGCTCAGTGCAAAGAATATAACTTTACTGAAGTCAACAGGAGCTTTGCTGGGGAAATCAATGGATCCAGGTTTTCCCTGAATTAATTTGCAGATTTATCATCAAGTGCTTATCTCAGTCCCCAAATGGACTGAATTAACAGGCAGGAGATGGAGAAACTCTTCATAATTGTCTTTCTTTCAAAAAGAGCCTTTTATATTAAAGGCTTAAGGGCTAGGTTCTGTTCCACCTATTAGGTGCCTAAGTGGAATTAGGTATATAGTGCGATCCTGTTCCCCCAGCATAATTCCCTGAGAAGCTGTGGATGTGTTTACACATCACCCTACAGTGATATAGCAATGCACCATGTCACCATATGATGTGCTACAATAACATAGTGATCACACGGGTCTACACGTGATCACTAGCTGCGTTGCCATAGTGGTGCGCTCCCTGCTTATAGCACTCTGATAGAGCAACATAGTGGGAAAATTTAAATGTGTGCCATTCATACAGCACAGTATGTGTAGTTACTGTGCCATATTTTAGTAATTCCAAAAGCAAGTACCAAAGCAAGATGCAGTAACAACATCACCATACAGCAATATGTAGGTCCACCCCACCCTGTGCAAGGCTGTCCCTAGGAGGGGCAAACTGAAGCAACCACCCCGGGTCCTGTGCTTTGGAGGCCCCACAGTCAGTACAGTATAGGCCCCACCATGGCTGCCATGCACTGCCAGCTCTGCCACTGCCACTGAGCACTGCCGGCTCTGGCCGCTTGCCATCCCCCTCCCCGGCTCCGCTGGCTTTGGCCACTTGCCCCTCTCCACCTGCTCACTCCCTCCTCCCCGGCTCTGGCCCTGTACAAGCTGATATGCCCTGGACTCTGCACACCCCCCGTGAGTACAAAAGATGGGCAGGACCTTCTTCTCACTGCTTTTTTGTGACTCAGGCTTAAGGGTAAAATGACAGTGAGCACATCTACGTGTGCAATTAATGCACTTGAATAAACTCTGGTGCAATCTGAGCGATAGTAAACTAATTTTGACATGGCCACCTACATGTGTGTTAAGCACAGTAATTTACTCTGCTGTCGGATAGTAACTGTGTCTGACAGCACTATCCTATGCTGGAGTAAATGAATCTACTGCACCGTAATTGTGTGCACATGTAGATGGTGACACCTTACTGCTCAGTAAATTAGTCTACTGCACAATACAGAACACGTGTAGATGTGTCCAGTGTGTTACATAAGTAGATGCACTAATGGCTTTTTCAGGGTTTGAACCAGGAAGAATAGGGTCAAACTTAGGCACCTAGCTCCACTTAGGTGTCTAATAAGTGGAATAGGATCTCTAGCCGTAAGTTCACAAATACTTTAGTAACATTCTCTTCCTGATCCTATCACTGAAGTCACTGTCTTCATGAAGTACAGAATCAGTATCATTGCTTGCAGCTGTCTAACATGAGACTACTGAGAGTTAATGCAGAACCTGAAGTGTGGGTCACTGCACAGGCTTGCTGAAGAGGTGGGTATTTAGCATGGAGCAGCATGCTTAGCACAGTCTAGATGGCTCTTTGAAAAGCTTTCATTATGCTTTGTTCCACTGTGCTTTTTTGTATTTTGCTAGCAGGCTCTGGAGACTAGGAAGCATATGTTTAAGCTATGTCCCTCATGTGTACAGTTCAGCTGCCACCAGTGTCACACTCTTATTCCCTGTGCAATATGCTAAACTCTATTAACAGGTGGCTATTAACAGGGGGAAATAGCTTCAAAGTTCAGCGGCCCTAAGGGGTAGCAAATGGTCCCAGTAGGAAGGTGTCAGTTGAACTTTATTTTCCATATGCAGCCTGCCTCTTCTCTTTCCAGCTACAAGTGAACTGCAGCCTCAGCAAATGCATGCTGCCCACAACAGGGGGTGTTCAGATTTGACTGGAAACCTTGGTTTGCATCTGGAAGAGTATTAAGAGCACTAGTTAAGCATCAGCTCTTCTGCTGGCAGCTTCACAATAAGGAAATCCCACATGGAACTGAATGACATAGTGATGAATACTCCCAATATCTCCATGTTTTGCCTCATCATTTGCTTTTTTTTTTGCAAAACTAGGGCCTAACACTAACCCCCGACCAGAAGTTTCCACTGATCTTTGGGAAAGTCCTAATCAAGTAGAGTGTTATACAAAACAATGCTCACTTAGCAATAGTATATCATTATGTCTACCATAAACATGAAGGGCAAAGCCTGCAGATAATGCAGACAGACATCTTCACAACATTTATTTAGTTGGCTGTCTGGAGAATGAAACCATTATAAAATTTGTCATGCTCATAATAGTGCTTTTAACAATATTGGCATCTAATGTAACAATGTAGCATGCTAAATTTTGTCTTAGCACTACCATTCTAGCATGTGTTTATATGCCTGATAATATTGTATTGTTGTTTTCCAGAAAATGCAGTTGTTTTTTCAAAATACAATGTATTTTTCTGGCAAATTAGGAAGACTGCAGGACACCAGCAGCTTCCTACCTATACAAGTGGAACAAAGCAAGTAAAAGGAGCAAAGGCCATGAATACTCTAAGCAAGAGAAAAAGTAGTGGTAACAGTGCAAGAAATATGTATTTCTGGAAATCCTTCTGACTCTTCCAAGGTCTCTAAAGTAAGGTGCCAAAAGAATGAGTCATATTCTAGTCATATTTGAAAAAGTAGGACACATAAGGATTTTCACGGTGTATCTCACTCCAAGGTGTTTAGTGATATCTGTGTTTGGAAAGAGAAATAAAAAAGAGCTCCTGAACACTTGTGGTAACTGAAAGTCCCATAGTGTTTCTGCAAGAAGAATTAGCCCCTAAATGCTGGCCAAATTCCATTTTGTGTAACTACATCCCAGCTAATTAAATTTCTCCTACAGTGTTATTAGATACAGCACCGTAGCATTTCCTCTGATATTGTTACATCTTCAATTTGTACTAACACCTTCTTGCAAAGCCAGAAGGCATTTAAACACAAGTTCAAATCCAGCAGTCTGGAATTGTGAAATATAGACAGAATATTTCCAAGATCACACACCTAAAATTCTGACATAAAAATAAAACATTACCATTAGAAATATAGCTACCCTGGAAAGAAAGGAAAAAGATTACCACATCCTCCTAGGCATCTCTATAGCAATGTAGGAATCAGGAGAAAAAACTTTGTAAACCTAGGATTTTATGTGGGATCCAGTCATCATATTAAATGAAACACACCTCTGAGTGAATACAAGCAAATTTTCTAATATTATATTCCCCACAATATATTGTGATGGAGAAATTTCCCAAAAGTAGCGATTTTCTCAACCTAAATAATTGCAGAGGTTCTTGTGTTAGGAGCTACATCACTACAGTATTGTGTAGCTTTGTACACAAAAGGATAAAAACAGTATCTGACCAGCAGCAACATAAACAAATATGAGTTAGTTTCCTTCCTACATCTTCACCCTTCAAATGGTAATTAACTTTAAAAAAAAGCTCTGGATCTGGCTCCCAAGATCAACTTCAAATGGCTAAAAAGTCCAATTGGTGAGCAAGCATGTGACCAATGCAATCACATGCAGGACAGAAAGAAAACAGTGCAGACACGTGCAAGCAAATTAAAAGACCAAAACAATTATGGAAGCTTAATCCTAGTCCCTTCAATTTATCCATCATGACAGGGCCAAAAGACCCTGAGCAGGCCATACCCAATAGATGCACTTGTTGTACCAAAGAAATGCCTCCTCAGAAAGATAGCTAATGGAAAATTACCAGCACACTGGGTGCATCTACACATGGAATTAGCATGTAGCAATAAACTCTGGTGCACTTCATGCTGGAGTTTATTGGTTCTGGGCACAGCATTTACATGTGTGCCTGAGACCACAGCACATCGAGTCAAGGCGGAGCAGGCCTGGGCTGACAGGAGGCCCTGGGGGCAGGAGATCCTTTACATAACCATTTCACTGTAGGATAATACTTGTCCTGGACTGTACTTTCCTACAGTGGAGTTAAAGAATTTACTGCATCCTAATATGGGTGCATGTGATGCTTTACTGTGGAGATAATTAGTTAGCTCTGTAGTAAAGTGCATGTGTAGATGCATCCACTGAAAGTCAAGTTTACAATGTAAAAGATTGTTCTATATTGTTAAAATGTTGCTAAAGGGAATGTGGCTAGGTTGAAAACTGCAATGAACATGACAGAAAATGTGCATGTGTGAATGTCCTTATGTAACCAATGTCAGGGCAAAGCAGAAGTGTCTAAACAGAGTAGATTTGACTAATATGTTCTTTCTGGACCATCTAATGGCAGTAAGTTTCGTACTGTACTTGACTTATGCTATAGCCTACAACACTGACCAATGTATGATCATATTGCATATTCTCACTAAAAGATATTTTCCCACCTGTTCCAAGAAATCCTTGTGATCAGATAAGTCCCCTTCCCTCAGGAAGTCAGACTCATAGCACTGTCAACCCAGCTGGAAGAACCTGTTCACCCAGAATAAAATTCTTGCTGTTTGCAGGTAATGCAGATATATTAGGTCACAGGAGACAAAAACAGAAATCATGATATG
The DNA here is from genome assembly GCF_001723895.1 of Crocodylus porosus. Lineage (NCBI taxonomy): Eukaryota > Metazoa > Chordata > Crocodylia > Crocodylidae > Crocodylus > Crocodylus porosus. Next base: position 49,306,255 of record NW_017728931.1, on the reverse strand, counting down.
TTGAGAAAAATGCATCAAAACTGACTAAAGTTTTTACTAAGAAGATGTGACTATGACATTGAGAATACCCTGAAATATATATACATAGGCTTCATAATAAAAACATCAGGGAGCCTCAGATTGACTTTGAAGGTATGACAAATAAGTCTTTGCTGCCCTTCACTCTATAAACAATCACTAGATAGGTATGACTACCCTGATACTACTTGCTGTAAGTGTTCGACAGTACAATATAACCTATCCATGGAAGTGAAGGCTGAGGTCCAAATATACCAGTTATGTTAGAGGAGATAAAACCCCAATAAAACCTTACACTTACAGTTTTGTAGGCAAAGAAATGTGAATGCCACAAACACAGGAACACCAGGATGAACTCCTTCAGGAAAAAAACTGTTTCAACGTACCTGGTAGGCAGCATGGCCAGATCTAGGATTTTGAAAAGTGGGGCGCTGATAATATGATATAATACAGCACATTTTTCTGCAGTTAAAAAGAAACTAGGAGCTTTACTAACAGGCTTGGGGTTATATTATTCAGTTTAAGACCCAAGCAATAATAAATATAACTTCATTGGAAGGTGCATCCATTTGCTACATCATATACTAAGTACAAAACCCAACAAACTAGGCAAAAATAATCAAGAGGCATTACATTAGTCTTTTAGTCATTATAATTAAATGTACATCTCTTTCAGATTCATAAAATAAAATCTACCTTCTTAAGTATTTTGACAGAGCATTCAGTGCTTCAGTGAAAGTTATTTTTACACCTGAGTTAATGTTTATAGCTAGAGTTAAAAACAGTCTGCAGGGCAGTGAAAGAGGTGTTACATTACCAGAGGGAGCAAACAGAAAAATTGCAGAACAAAGGATAGCTTGTGAACTGGAACTATTAAAGACCATTACAAAGGAGTGAGGGCTGTTAGCACCTGTGGAATGGACAGTTTAGAAGGATTCAGGTAGATTATAATGAGCCAGGACCTGAACTGCTCTGTCACTTCTGTCTGAAGAGAAATGTTACTGCCACTGCCAAGCAGTTGGTTTTAAACTTTGGGTGGAGTAGGAATCAAAGGAGAGGGAATGGTACAACTGCACCACTGTACCCTGTCCCCCCTGGATCCACCCCTGGTAGGCAGCACAAGAATATTGGAACTTCAACAGCTATATCAAAAAGAGCAGCAGTCTCCCATAAAGCTCTGCGAAATTTTGCCGGCTGTTTCATTTTGATGCTATTTCAACTCATTTTGAGCTCAAAACAGCAAAACTGAAATGAAATGAAGGCTTCAAAACAGCCTCAAAATGACACAAGGGCAGTTGAAGCATTTTGAAAGTTTCAAAACATTTTGAGTTTCAAAGCTCAAGCTGGGTTTGCCTGCAGGGAAACAGAAAGTAAGGAGAGGGAGGGGGAAGAGGGAAGAAGAACTTCTCATGTATTGACTATGTAGCTGGACAGTGACTGTCACCCTTCCCTGAGGTCCCTTCCAATCCCTATGCTCTGAGGGAGGGATGGAAAAACAGCATAAAAGGCAGCATTGTTTGAACTGGACTGCTGTCTGCCTTAGGGCCTGACAGTTACTGAGCTATCTTCCAGCATCTCAGGAACGTTAGACAATGAAGGCTGCTACTAGCATTGATTTGAATGATTTCCTACTTGCTAGCCTAGCAAGTGGTATTCCATATACTTTCCACAATGCCCCCCACAACTGAGATGCAGCCTCCTTCCTACAACTAGCAGGGATGAGGCTTCCAGAAGCAGCAAGGAGAGGGGAGCAGTGCCAATGCTACTGCTGTGCCTGAGTCTGCATCCCCTCCAAAGGCACCAGCCATAACCCCACCACCACCACCACCATCATGACAACAAGCAGCAGCACCACCACCAGCATGACAGTCTCCTCCACCCCCACAGTGCCATAGAAAGAGCTGGAGCTGGAGCTGGAGTTGGATCTGAATGCCCTAGCAAGGGAAATTCTGGGGAAGGATGGGGAATCAGCTGAGTTTGTGCTCCATACCCCTTAATTTTCTCCAAGGAACAGGTTTCCTTCCCCAGAAGGCACTACAGAGGAAGCTGAGGTAGAGGTTGTGGAGGCAAGTGGCTCAGCTGAGTCCACTTCTCCTGTTGCTGTGCCTCTGCCAGCTGAGGAGGGGAAATTGCAGCATCTACACATGCACCTACACCCCAGAAGTGAACTGGTAGTGTGGTCTGGGATCATTTTGAGCTGGCAGATGATCGCACATATGCTATCTGCCTGCACTGTCAAGCCAAAATCAGCCAGGGCAAGGGAGTGAAACACATGAGCACCATGGGGATGCATCTCAACAGGCACCACTCAGATCTTGGTGGTCCTTGCCCTTGCTCCTCCTCAGCCTGGTACCAGTGGGAGTGTGCCCAAAAAGAAGTCCCCCTCTTGCTCAAAAGCTCCATCCCCCTGAAGCCAAAGCAGCTGAAGCCCTGAAGCACCCTGGAACAGTGGGGGAAAGGCAGACAGAAAGGGCAACGTGTTGCAAGGGAGAGCGAGCTCACCCAGAGCACTGGGGAGATGCTTACTGTCGATGGCCAGCCCTATTCCTTAGTTGAGTGGCCAGGGTTCAGGCAGCTCATAGCACTCATGGTGTCGTCCTACCAAGTGCCCATATGCACCACCTTCAGCAGGATGGTGGTACCCTCCTTATATGGGGTATGCAGGAAGTACTTAAGGGAGGAGCTGTGCAAGGCAGGTCTTCAGGTGGTCTGACACTTCACTTCAGATATCTGGAGCATCTGGGGTGGAGATCAAGCCTACCTCTCCCTCACAGGGCACTGGTAACAACCAGTCAGAGGATCAGTGGGCTCTCCTTCAAGCCAAGGAGATGAATGAGTCCCACATGGCAACTGAGATCATGGGGGCCATGAACTGCTTGATGCAGGGGTGGCTTGTTGGGCACGGCAAGCTCATCCAAGGCTTCATGGTCACTGACAATAGGGCCAATATGGTCAAGGCAGTCTATGATGCCAACTTTGTGGGCATCCGCTGTGTGGCACGTAAGTTCCACCTCATTGCCAGGGATGCCTTAGAGGGGAACAGGGCTGCTGGTGATGGTGCCAGCACCACCAGCAAGCTCAATTCTAAATGCAGGAAGGTGGCAGGGTACTTCCACTGGAGCATCAAGGCGGGCAAGATGATGCAGGACAAACAGGCAGAGCTGAACATCCCACAGCACAAAATCATACAGGATGTGAAGACTTGGTGGAACTCCACATACCTGATGCTAGAAAGACTGGTAGAGCAACAGGAGGCCATCCATGAGATGGCCTTGCTTGGGGAGATTGGGATCAGTGGCCCCCTTAACAGAGCTAAGTGAGATGCTCTTTCTCAGATCTTGGTGGTCCTCAAGCCCTTCCTCAAGGCCACTGAGACCCTCAATGCTGCCAATGCCCTCCTTAGCCAGGTGATCCCCATAGTGAGGGAACTTCAGAGCCAAATGGACAGCTTCCAGGAGATCAGTGTTCCTGGCTGGGACAAGCCACTGTCACCAGATGTCCAAGCACTGGTGAGATGGCTGAAGGAGGGTATCAGAAAATGGCTTGATCCCTTGCAGTCCAGTACAGTCTACATGCTGGCTACCATGTGTGACCCGAGGGTGAAGGGCAGTGCATGCAGCAACCAAAGCCTGAATCAGTGGAGAAAGTTGCTGGTGAAGAAAGTCAGAGAGGCAGAATGGCGGAGGTGGGGGGACGTAGAAGAGGGGGATCCACTGTCCCATGCTAGCATGCCATCCACCAGCCAGTCTCCTCCTCCACCACAGGTGCTGCCATTATTGACCAAAGGCATGGCTTCCATGGTGGGG
>NW_017728931.1:49279644-49301821 GCF_001723895.1 Crocodylus porosus | reverse complement strand
GTGGAGTTGTGAGGCTCCAGGTGAGCTCAGCTTAGCTGCCTGGGATGCCAGCTTTCAGGTGGAAAAACCCTTTGTCAGGCCAAGGAAGCACCTGTAGTTGGTGGGCATGTGTGCTATTGCTGGATTGAAGGAATAGTAAAGAAGCCAGAGGCTGGCATGCAATGCAGGCAAGAAAGCCAGTCAGTGAAAATGGAAATGGAGGGAGAAGCTGCAATTGGTGGGAAAAAGGGCATGTAGCAGCACAGGTAAAAGTGGAGAGGTAAACCTGGGGAGTCAGATGTCTGGCAGGTTGTAGTGTGTCAGAATTCCACTGTCTATATCCAGTCCATGATTTTCTGTACCTACTACCTAGGAGGCTGATGAAGTGAAGTTCATAGGCCCGGCTGTGAAAAGTGGTCTGTAAAGTGTTCCCTCTCAGGATCAGGTGTGAGAGACTAGAGACAGAGTGTTTTTTTGGTGAGAAATGTGCTCCCGCAGGTAGTTGGGTATTCTTGTCTTTTATAGATTCTGGTCGCAGTTTGTGGGGGTACTAGAGATTGTTGACAGGTTTTGTGTTTTCAGCTGTAGAAAGTTGACTTCTGGTGATGTGGTTAGGTTAGCAAGGTTTGGCACTTGTTTGAATTTACAAAACACTTTTCACAACTGGGCCTATGACTTTGAAGTGCAGTTTCCCAGAAACCCCTCCACCTATCTCCTTGAAACCTGGCAGGATTCATGGCTTCAAAATGGGCTACCATCCCTGCAAGTTTTATCTGAATCAGACAAGAAATGACAAAAGTTATAGGCAATTTCCTGCTTCCCCATTTATAGCGTATGGGCAAAACAGCGAAATGGCGTTGAAACAGCAAAACAGTTTTGACGAAATGAAACAGAACAGCAGTTTTGAAATGAAACAAAACTCATAATGAAACACTGTCCCATCAAAACTTCAAAACAGAAGTCAAAACGGAATGGTGTTGTTTTGCACAACTCTATTATGCATCTCTGACCTATTTAGTTTATATGGTACAAATCTACCTTTCCTTCTGCAAATTAAACAGCCATCAAACTGAATGGCACAGAGTAGCTCCCAGCAGGGGTCATCCAAAATGACCTGAAATCCTCTTTTAGTCCATCTACTCTAGCTAGGCCTAGGCCACAGCTGAAAACCTGGGTATAAACTGTAGTGCAGCTGGAAACGCTGGGCGTGATCCTGCAGCATGCACTTGGGAAGCAATCACTCTTCTGTTAAGAGCAGTGGTGTCTCCTCCAAGAATATGAGGCTGAGCCCAGTCTTGCTGCTGGCCTGCAGATCCAGGGAGTAATTGAATTTAACATCTTCATGAAGCTTATGACAACCCCTACAAGGCATTTTGGGGAGGAGTCAGGAACACTAACCAAATAGAACAAAATTATAGCTCAGTTGTCAGATTGGCCTTCTTCGGACAGATAGCTCACTGAGGATCATTAAGCATTTAGGACATAGTTTTTTCCCCTCTTTTCTTTTTTTGGAATTAATTTCAAACCCAGTGATACAAAAATGAAACACCATTATGACAAAATAATATCCAATTTGTTTTCAGAAATTAGTACTTCAATATTGATGAGAAAGAGGAGACGTTGCTGGGGCTTAATATATTCAATAGCTCTGAGAATACATGGTTTGCTTGGTAGAGACACAATATCCTGTTACCATTTTTAAGTGTAGTATGCAAACAGTGTTCTTGATAATTATACACTAAAGCTGCTTTGCAAGTATAGGTGAAGATTTGGACTCAGATCAACCTGTCTGCGCAGAGAAAGAAAAGGTAGCAGCATTCCACCCCCTTCACTTTGACTTATTCCTTCCAGGTCTTAAGCCCAGGCTCCATGCAACAATCACATTTAGTTGCTGGTACATTCTTCTTATGATAAGTATATGGGGAAAGGTAGCAAATAGGCAATAAATACTTGGTTCTACCATAACCTCACTAACTTAACTGTTGTACTGTTTTTGTACTGATGTTTCTAATTCTGTTACAGGTTAATTTTTGCAATTAGAACAGCTTTACCAATACAGTCACTAGGGTGGGTGCAGTTATAACGGCATAAAAAATCCTTATGTTGGGAAAGTTTATTCCCATTCCACTCCATTGCTGCCACCACCACTGCCGATTTCACATCTGGCCACTTGCCTCTCCTGCCCCCATTGCCAACATCGGCTTCTTCACATCAGGAGGCCCCAAAACTATATTTTGCAATGAGCCCTAAAAAATTGTGGGCTGGCCCTGCCAAGGAGAGTTAAACAAGACATCCATTAACTTCAGTGATACCCAGTTATAATAGGCTCTTGGAGCCACAGGCATTTCCTGGGCTCACTATATGTTTCATTTTTTCTGTGACAGTTGTTTCAAACACCTACTCCAGGCTTCCTGGCTGTTTAGTCAAATGAATACATTTGTCCCTTCTTCAGCTAGAATGAAGTGGTGCTTTCTAGTCAAGGGTTGTGAAAGGGCATCAGTGAAAGGGTGCCAGTCCTCCAGCATCCTACAGTTGTCATCCCCACCTCCTGCCTACCCTCTCTCAAGAGCTCCAACCCCTACCATCCCCCAACACTCTCCAGAGCTTCACACAGGTGCACACATGTGAAAAAACACACCCCTTGCTCTCTGATGCATTGAGATGATTACAAAGTTATATGTTAATATGACTGTTTCCCCAAAGAGGAGTGATGCCAATTTAGTGACACTGATTTAGTAAAAAACGGTGCAAGGCTAATGTGTGGACTAGCCTTTCCTGATACATAGAAAGCAAGGAAGAAGCAGGGGAAGAATGGTGCCTAGAGTTGTTTGGGAAATGGTTTGTTTTGTTGGTCGCACACACACACATGTGCACGCACACACACATATACAATCATAAGAATGAACAACTTTAGATTTGGGGCAAGCTTTATCTTTAAAATGTTTTAGGGTTCAAAATACATAACACCCAATGCTGGCCAGGACTTGTCAGTGCTCATTTATTGTTTTTCAATGTCTCCCCCTGCATGTCCCCACTCAGCCTGAATTTTTATCAGGATCAAACTTTTCCCAGGGAAGCTTCTGTTGCAATGGGATAAACCACTTTTTGTCAAACCATTTTGAATGAGTTACTATCTCTAATAGTAACTCAGAGCTGTATCTCTGACTCACAATGCCTCCCGAGACAGTGAAGGTTATATACCAACCCTTGCTCAGAGTTGTGCCTAAGGCACAATCTAGCCCCTAGCAAGCAGTCCAAGTGATCAGTTATGTGCTTTCTCTGTACTGGATTTGGAGAAAATATGTGCTACACAGATACTAAACAGGAGTATCATTATTCATATACCACACAGTATTTATAGCAGCTACTTAGAAAGCTGCAGAATCTTCCTTCAGACAGTTATCCACCCATTTCTGCTGTGCAGCTGTCATCCATCAATGCTTCAATGAAGCTTCTCAAAGCCTAAGGCATATCCAACTGTAGTTCAGGGCTGAATAGATTTGGATCTACCACATAATGAAAGCTGGATTCCAACCTTTTGTTGGAATGTTTATGGAGATTCAAGAGTTGTCCAACAGGCACTTCTCTCCATCTGATAACTCCACCCTTCAGCAGATGTGTTCTTTTTATTGAGGCATGAGCAACTTGTATTGACCAAAAAACATGATGGAAGACTTAGCACAGCAGGAAACAGACCTTGTGTTGTCTCCAGTTCCCTGGGATCCAGAGCTTCATTTCTGATCTCTGCTACCACACACCATTGCCATGTATTGCACCAGCAGCGGTTTCACATTTCAGCCAGCACCCTGGGCTCTTGTCTTTTAACAGTTTCTCGGCTGAATGGACACTGAGTTCATCCCATAGGTTTCCAAAATCAAATTTAGCTCTTAAACTTTTGCAAACAAAACTGTATAAACAAGTGGTTCTCAATCTTTTTTAGACTCAAGGCACCCCTCGGAAAGTGTCTGTTTTTAGCTTTCACTCATTTTTTTTTGACTATGGAAAAATAATAGATCAATGCTTCTATTGTAAAGAAATAAGAAGGATCAAAACAAGTCAGAATGCTTTTGACACCATGGATTCCTGTTTTAAATGTCTGAGATCCCCTTGCCCCATGACATGTAGATGTTTGCACACCTAACTGCTAATATTGCATGGAACTCTGCATCACCCTTAAAAGGATCTTGTGGCAACCTGGTTGAGAATCACTGGTCTAAACACTTTCCTCTAGCCATCCAGCAATCATCTATGTGGACTACTATCTTGTACTCAATCTCTAACTGACTGCTGAGTTCAGGCCATCTGACTGCAAGGGTCAGATCCCTGGGCTAATTCCTTAATAGGCCCCTTTCTATGCTGGGAACACTGGGCACGTCTACATGAGATGCTTCCTGAACATTAGCTTAATAACACTGTGTATTAGCACGGTGGTTAAAAAAAGCATCACAGAACAACTGTGCACCAGTGCTACTGTGCAGTAATTCTGGTTACCGTGCATTCAATTACTACTTTATTAAGCAAGTACTAAACTAAATGCACAGAATCTAAGGTGCATTTATGAATGTGTAGACACACCCACACTGTGTAGTTAATACTCTGTCCTGGAGCATAGCAAAGAAAGTGCCTGGAGAAGCTGCCAATTACAGCTGCACAAAATTTTGCCATCCATTTTGTTTTGACACTGTTTCAACCAACTTCGAGGTCGAAACAGAAAAGTTGCAATGAAACAGAGGCCGTCAAAATAGCCTTGAAACAAAATGAGGCTGGTTGAAATGTTTTGAAAGTTAAAATGTTTCAACCATAGGCTGGGGATAGGAAGTCAGTCCAGCTGGGCTGCTTCCTGGTCACCCACACTAGATCATGCCTGGCCAGGAAACAGCCCAGCTGGGCTGCTACCCAGTTCCCCATGCTAGATCATGCTGGGAGCTAGAGGCAGCTCAGCTGGACTGCTTCCCCATCCCCTGCACCAGAGTGCACTGGGGGAAGCTGGAGGCAGCCTAGGAATACCTCCCACCCCAGGCGCGATCTAGGTGGGAGACCAGGAAGCAGCCCAGCTGGGCTGCCTTCCATCCCCCATGATCTAGCACTGGGGAAGGGATGTCAGCCCAGCTGGGCTGATATCCCATCCCCAGCAAAACACTGAAACAGCATTGAAACAGCCTGTTTCGACAGAATGGAATGGAACAGCTGTTTCCATTCAAAATGAAATTCGATACCAAACACTGTTCTGTCGAACCGTCGAAACTCAAGGCAAAATGGAATGGTGCCATTTCGCACAGTGCTACTGCCAATGCATAAGGCAGTGCCGACTCCTAGTATGCTGATTGTGGCAGAGCAGCCAGCTGCCTCTGCAACAGTAGCTACTTTTGTACCTTCCTACAAAGACAGCGGCCAGGGCTGCTTCCCTAATTCATCCCTCCCCCCAGGAGTTATGCTAGTCTTCTGTCCTGACAAAGAAAAAAAAGTTGACATTTTGATACAAGCAACAGCTTATATATGGGGAACAGCTAGTTCTGATGTCACTGCCCTGTTTGTGGTTAGTCGGCAGGTATCCAAAAGACACAAAAAGGCACCAAAATTAATTCTCCTCTCACTTACAGAATATTCACACAGTAATGGTATTACTCTTGATTTATACTGTTTTAAGTGATACCAGTATCAAACCTATTGCTTATAACTGAGGAGCACTCTTTATGGCCTTTACCACTTAGTTGTTCATAGGGGTGCTTTCAGAGTATTCATGTGTGCCTTGGCTGATCTCTCATTAGATACTGAAGTGCAATTACTAGCTTAGTCTTGTTCTCACACAATACCTCTCCACAACATTGCATTCCTCTCCCTGCTGTTTTGTTGCACTTGTAGAGGAAAACTGACAAGATGTCTGATAATTTTAAGAGTTGGACAAAAGCTCTTCAGATCTTAAGATGCTTGTAAATTTAGCTTTATCTCTGCCAACACACAAAATCGATTGCCATTGCAGTGCAATGCAACCAGGAGAAGGGGGGAAAAGAAACAAGCAAGAGGTAGGAGAGATAACAGCAGGGAAAAAGAAGAGACAAAACAGACTTGGACTTGTGGGGAGGTGAGAAATAAAAGATTCTCTAGGGAGAATTTCAGGATTTTATTACAAATCTTGTGAGCTCTGTGTGGGTGCAGATATTCAGAGGATTTTTTAAAAAAACAATTTGGAGCTGGCAAATGTGAGATAAAACCATTCTGTGTTGTTTGCAACATTTCCATTTTCTTACTTTCCATTTTTCTGGTATAGTGTAGACTTATGTACAATGCATCCTATAATTCCAGTCGCATTAAACAACATGTAAGACAGTCTCATATGATTGTCTCTTGCACTTCATAGGAGGAGAGACCCTCAGAGCACTGCCTAACATACTTCTAACTGCAACTTTGGAATTAAATGGTTGCTATAACAACATGATATACTTATATCTATATAGCTTTTCTTAACTTCTGTAAAAAAAATATCATTTTGAGAAGGTCCGTTGCCATAACAACAAAATGCAGCATCTTAAATGTAGCAGTTAGTGTATTGGTTCAGTATAATTACAGGAATAAGGCATGAGAGCTGGGTATGAATTGGGATGAATCCATTCCTACCACTGTGTTTCCAGGCATGAGACGCCCCAACCTCCACAACTAGAACTAGGTGTGAATTCAGATAATACCAGTCTTGCACTGAAATTTCCTCATGCAGTTAGAAATGTATTTAACTTTGCAATTGTCTGTTGTTAATTAAGTGTTGATGAGCCTTCTAAGTTATGAGTTATCAGCATGGTTCATTCCTTGGATCTTTTTCTGAGCTGTGCTTTCCTGTTAATTACAGTTGTGCCTCAGTTCCTATTAGCTAATCTGATCACTCTCATAGCAAAATGAGTTTCCAGAGTAGAGCTCTGGTTCTCACTGCTTTGTGCTACCATGATGATACAAAGCAGCCAGAAAGCTGCCTTTAAAGGAATCCCAGTGACTTCCCCTAATACAGCTGATAGGATGCTGCCCTGTTCTCCAGATCTGCATAGCAGGTATGTCATTGCAGAGAAAAGTGTACGCCAAGGGCTGGGACATAATGCAAGATACTCCACATGATCCCAAAGTGTTTTCTGGAGCTGGTATGACTTACAGCAGTGATTCTCAATCAGGGTGCCTCAAAATCATTTCAAGGTTGTCATGAGGTGCCACACAATGTTAGCAAGTGTTAGGTTTACAAACTGATTTACCAGATAAATCCAGAGCTGTCAAATAGAAAACCATAGTTGTGGCCTAAACGTTCATTAATGTGCCTTAATTATAGTGCAGTATGTTTAGTATCTGTAATAACTCATACTGAATGCACCATAATAAGCACTACTGCACAGTAATACCAGCACACACTTTTTTGTGACACTAATGTTCAGTAGACTAATTCTATTATTATTATTATTAATAACCATTAGCATGGTTTTTGCCTGCCATGCTAATATGCAGTAGAATTAGTCTACTACTCATATTTAGCATCCTATGTAGACATGCCCAAAGAGTACAAACTAAGACCTGGCACTTCAGAGGTGTGCCTTTAGTCTGTCCAAGGGTACTTTTGCTCCCAAAAGGTTGAGAACCACTGACTTAGAGGTACTGCAGTTTGAGACCCTGTCCAGCTCAGGATTAGGGAAGCAAAAAGTAACACTCCACATGTTCTTAGTGGTATCCCACTATCGTGCATCCTCATAGCTCTTTCAAAGAAGGCTAGGGGTAGGCACAATTTGAATTGGCAAGATGTCAACAAGTCCTGGTCTTAATATGTGCCACCCCCACCTGTTCACTGCAATATAAAAATATCAAAGATATGTGTATAAGATGTCCATTAGATTACATTTCTAAGCCCCTTCCAACAACTCCCTGTACCTGCACTTCTATCTACTCATTCCCCACGGTCCTCTATTTCCTGGAAGCTTCTTTCCACTTAATATCCCTCTGTTCAAGGTTAACTCCTTATGACCTTCTGTAGATGATGAGACATTGCTAACTTGTTGTCTGCTAAAACAAAGAATACCTGCCATCATGCAGCTAGAAGGCTATGGGAGTTCACCAGGATTCTTTCTAATCTTAGACGAGATGGTTCCCTATGAACATAATTTTATAGGACAGCCAGTGCTACCATGAAGCCTTTTCCAGGGAGCTGCTGGTGGTATTCAAATGCTAAAACAATGGTTCTCAACCTTTTTAGACACTAGTCATTCCTTTGAAAATGCCATTTTTTAGTTTTCACTCTTTTGTTCACACCCAAAAAAAAATAGAACATGTTGAGAATCAAGGTTGAGAATCATTGCAGGACAATATAGGTATAGATCAAGCACTTAAACCAGCTGTATTGGAAGGCTAAGGAAGAAAACTATAGATCTGCTATGTGCCCTTCCTGAAAACTCAAACAGTGTTTATCAGTGCTGAAAAACCCAGAGCCCAATGCTTTTAGCAGCTGACTAATGTTTAGGACACAGGCTGATGATATTAAGGAGGAATTCCAGGAAGAGACCACAATACTGGAAAGAACCCACTGAGCTGGATTACTGAGTGGGGCATCCTGGGTGTATTATTCAAGGGCCTATTTTAGAATGATTCCAGGGAGAGGCTGGAAAGGGAAGGAGATGCATAGGGACAAGGACAGACCATCCATATGTTAAAGGGTGCCTCCCAGGTTTATTTTCGCCTAGTGGGAAGTTATAGTACAAAGTTGTAGGCATTTTCTGGCTGAAAGCCAACACAGTTATTGTTTTGGAGGACACTTTGTATGGACTGGGGGATGTCTAGCTTTGGTTTAGGGCAAAAGCAAGAGGTTACTTTCTGTATCTCTCTTCTCTTCCTGACCCCTGTTTATAACCAATTTTAACATAGAAATACTGGTTGTTTCCTAATAGTTTTGCCATGTTTGACACAGAGCCTGACCAGCATAACAGTTATAAGTGCAGATTTTTGTAAATGCTGTTTTTAATAACACTGCCATGCTGATGTACTGCTCTTCATTTATGTTTGTTAGAAAAGCACTGACCTGGGCACCACCGATTATAGCTCCATGAGTTGTTTGATGCGCTGTCAATCCTCTGTGTCCTAGGTCAGCTAGGATTATAAATGCGCAGGAATATAAATTGGTGAACATGTTTGTACCAGTTGCAGATGACTCAAGTGATACCATCTACAATAATGGTTGCAAACTGGGGTCTTGATGCTGAAAATAAGATGGAGATAATCCTAATTTTTTTCACATGGCAAAAAAATGGTCTTCATTGCCTTGGCAGACACTTCAACATATTATGCACCAAATACTATGCCCCTAGGAAGCTATGTGAACATGATCCAATTGTGTAGTAAGAAGGCAGCAGTGGAAGACATGATGACAGAGATTCAGTGGAGGAAGGAAGCATATGAGGAGCTCCAGGGGGCAAAGAACCAGTGTGTCATGTAGAGGCTACAGAAACTGATGGGCAGATTCCTTGAGCAGAAGTGGACTCCAAGTGCTTCAGCATATGACTGTGAAGCAGCTGTTCAGCATGGGCTAAGTACAGACAGTCAAAAAGCCTAAGGCTGAATCAATTTAGTCTTTGCAGTGTAGTCTATACTGTAGAGATTAACCTGAGAAACAACTGGACTGACATTCACTTTTGATTCAGGATATGTAGCCACATACGTGCAGTAGCTCAGGTCAGAAGCCGGGGGCGCTAGAAGATGTCGGTTTGGCCTGTAGCCAGCATGGGCTGTGTGTTTGCTTCTTCTTCCTGCTGCCCCCAAGGTCTCTAAGATTTCCAGTTCAGAATTACAGTAGCAGGATTCTGCAGGGTTACTCATCACTTCCTGCTTCCAGTTACCTCTCAGATTTGTAGTCCACAGTTGCAGCCAGCAGTAAGTTTTTACTGGGGTAATGCAACTCTGTATTTGTGGGAAGGGAAGTTTAAGCCCTCTCCCTGGCCCCAGACCCCAGCCAGGGTATGCCTGAGGTGGGGGCAGTCCCTGCCTGCCCCCACCCAACCTTTCTTTGCTGGAGCAGACAGCACAGCCCAGCTCAGGGCTGGAAAGCATTATGGGATGCTGGAGGACTGTGATTTACTTGAAGGAGGAAGGGGTCTGAGAGAGAAGTTTCATAAATTGGTTTGACTCAAATGGGTTAAGTCTAATACTACATTGAACCAGGTTTATCTTAAACCAGTTTCAGCCACTTTGAAACTGGTTTGTGTGTAGTGAATTTCTGTTCTGTTAGTTTTAAAACAGCTTCTGATGACTTAAACCAGTTTAAGTGTAACTTCTGTCCCTAGCCATGGTGTTCAGTAGGGCTCAGCAGCCAGCTGCAATGCATTTTACAGTCATCTCCTTTGCAAGCTCCAGTGCCTATGCTAGCACCTGTGAACTACTGGGTGTGCAAACACCTTGTCAGAGCCTGTGCTGGCCTCATTACTATTCCAGTACCTGCATTTCCACTATACTACATATGCTAATTGGTGCAGGGTTTGGGAGTCTCTGGAGTTGCCTGAACAATGAACAATGTGATGAACTGTGGTGGATGGTTGCTGCCCATGCACTCAACCCTTGTACAACATACCTTTTATATAGCAATTTGTAACGTATGCAAGATATAATGCCAGAGAGGAAATAAACAAGATGCATCAGGCAACTGGTACCACTATCACTGAAGCTAATTGCAGGTTTTATACAAATTTTGTTCGTTTGGGATACATCAACTTACTTTTGAAGATATTGATTTTGAACCCTGAGGTACATTGTCACTGATCATCACAAGCACAATTCCAGTGGCTCTGCTCACAGCATGGAGTGCCAGGGATTAACCATGGTAACAGCATGGAACTGGGAAGCATGCTTCTCTGGGCTCCATGCTCTCACCATGCTCAGTGCTAGGCAGCCCTTTCCCCCTCCCCACACAGGAACATGGGAGGCTGAAGAGAGAGGCTATGATACCCCCACCAAATTCTCCTCTGAGGGGAGGGCTTCATGCCTAGCTCCTGGCCCAGGGGCCTGGATTGGGTCTCCTGGAGTCCTTGGAGCTTGCAGCATGGTGCTATATGGGCTGAGGTCACACCCACTGGGGGCAGGTTGTGGTGTTATCTTGAGGCCAGTATCATCCCCTGAGGAGCAGAACTTGGGAGGGTGAAAAGTCTATCAGGATAGAGGGCCTGGGAGCTGTGCATCCTGGGATACTGGATGACTGTAAATTAGTCACTTTATCTCCATGGAACAGACTAGTAATACCCTAGCTGGAGCTAGGTAGAATGGTTTAAAGAGAACTCTCTCCCAAAATGGTGTAAAGTGTAATTTTAAGATGCTTACAGGGTACTTAGCAGTTTTACACCTTTAAATGCATGGACACTGTCATTTTAAGCGCCTTTCAAATGGTTTAAAGGTAATCTGTAACATCACCTTTAGTTGCAATAGATTATCTGGTGCCAAGGAGCAAGGCAAGCTCCTCACACAGCTTCAAAGAGGCCTGCCTGCTTTCCTGGAAGATCTGGAGCCACTCCTGGTCATCCCAGGTTTGCAAGACCACATGATTCCACCATACCATGTTAGGTCTCCTGCTCATGTTTCTTAATGAAACCATGAAATGGAGATGTAGCACCTACGACACAGCATTCATTGTGTCTGTCCAAACTGCCATGCATACATCTCTGGCCCCAGAATCATGCTACATTTCATATTAGAGAAAAGGTTCCCAGAAGGCCATCAGGCATTTCCCATCATGCCTACCTCTCTGCTTAAACAACTGATATGGAAACAGGAACAATTACTCTAACGGCACTGATGGCTTGGCCTGCTGGTAGCAACAGACTGAAGTGAGGTATATGCTGAGCCAGAAAAGCTTCAGCTGAGTACGAATGGGTTGCACTTGGTGCCATAAAGAAAAGACAAATCTCTTATAATGCATCTAAAGCTAGTTTCTAAAAAGGCTCTGGTTTGCATGTCGTAAGATTGAGGCACGTGTCAGAATGAGGCTTGTGTGGTGTGGTGTGATGTGGATGTGAACATGCAGAGTGTAGCACAGGTCTGGCATTTCTGTTTGAACTGCTGGTGGCAGGCTGGTCTTGCTCAGGCTTGTGGGGGCACAAGCCAGGGCACATGCAATAAAATGAGAATATACCCTAGTTTAAGCTCAGGAGCATCTGGCCCATAATATATTCCTAGAAAGGAAGACTAAAGATATAAAAGCAGTAATGAAGCTGACAGATTGTGTAGTGTTATAACAACGGAGATAGAAAGGAGGAAGGAGGAATTTTTTTGACCCTGACTAGTGATCACTTGTGCCCTGGAACAAAAGGTGTATTATCCATTGTGATATAGTCTTTGACTTTGATTGAAAGTCTGGGCATAGTAAAGTTGTCTATACATTTGTTTATATGTTTGCTTCGTCTGTTTTTAGTTCCAAATAGCCTCTGTCCCTCAAGAATTTCTCTTAGCAATGTGTATCTGGGGTTGAGTATGGTGGCAGGGAGGTAACCATATATCTTCCTCCTGTTCTATAATGTTTGCTATTTCCTTTGTTTGCTTTGGGTTCTGCAAAGGAGAAAGGAGTCACGCTGAACAAACATCTGCTAGAAATGCAAGTTAAACTCTTCTCAGCAGAAAGAACAACTGAATACAGTTCTGCATGACAGAAATGTTACCTGTCACTCAGCTTGTTCTCTCCTTAGTCTGTGCAGGAAGAGAGGGAGAGGGGGTGGTGGGCTTTACTTTGTGGCTGATGAGATGAGAATGACCTTGACGTAATCCATATTCTGTTTCTTGCAATGCCACGTATCCCTTGGAGGTGGATTAGGTTTCCACTGACAGGCTCTGGGAGATAGAATTTCCATTAGAATTAGGGGAAGAATATCTATTAGATAGATACAGCTTCTTATCTCTGTTTTGTCTTCTCTTCAGACTGGCTGTGCACTATCTCTCTGTTTCCTACCCAGCTCTCCTGGTTCTTCAGCTCGTCAGATTTCTCTTGCTCTCTTCACCTCTCCTGGGCTCTTGCTGCAAAGATAAAAAAGTTGCTGCTTCTAGACCTGAAGTGCTGTTTGATTGTCCTTTCCCTTCTAACTTGAGCTTCCAAGCACATTATTTCTGCTTCTCTGTTGGGGGCTGAACCAAGCATCCCACAGAGTGCACAAGACCAGGGTGAGTATGATTTCTGGGGGGAACAAGAAATCAGCAGAGAAACTTGTTATGAGAAACTTTCACAGGCATCTGAACTTGGACCTGCTATCTACCCAGAGGCATCTTTGGAGTCTGGTGTACCCAGCCATACCACCTCTAACTGACTGGTGGTGCCATTTTGTGATATTTGTTCTGGGATGGCACATAATTTCAGCTCTTAGTACCTTACAAACACATAAAGAAAAGATGGTTCAGGCCACAGACAGTTTATCAGATGATTAGGACATATATAGCTTTCACTCTAGGATATTCTATACCTTGAAGATAATTGGCTGGCTCACTGATATCCTGCATTAAAATAGACTTTGTTGGTCAGTCATTGGGCATTACAGATATACTGCCCTACTGGTTTTGATTCAGTAAAATCAAATCATCTGATTTTGAGATTTTGTTTTACATTATATTTTTACAACATTCACTTGAAACATTGAAATAGTCAGTCATTTCAAAATGGAAAATCTAAGCTGTGCATTCAGAAAATGGAATGTTTCAAACTTATCAGAAGGCCTTGTTCCATTTTTTTAGATAAAATGTTGCCTAAATTGGAGTGGTTTGGGGTAATAGTTGACTTTGAAGGAATCGGTATTTTCCAAAGGGAAACCACTTCATTACAGAAGTTCTAGCTGGTTCCAGCTGAAATAGTTTTTGGAAATTGGGTGACACGTTCTGTGTACATGCACTCATGAAAGCTGGAGGGAGTTCTTTGGTGTTGTTGCTTGGCTCTGCTAAATCCTATCCTAAGCATCTAACACACCAAAATATTAGTCCTGACACAGGGATTCTCAACCAGGACACCATGGCACCCTGGGGTGCCATGAGACTCTTTCAAGGGTGCTGCAAGGTGCTACGCTGTGTTAGCATTGTTAGGTTTACAAATATGAGTCACAAGATTAAGCCAGAGAGTTGAAACAAAAATCCATAGTTGTGATCTTTTTGAGTTATTTTCAATAGAAAAACTGCCCTATAATATGTCTGTAGGCAAAGAAAGAGTGAAATCTAAGAGCTGGCATTTTCTAAGGGGTGTCTCAAGTCTAAAAAGGTTGTAAATCACTGACCTAGCAGAATGGAGTAGGGTGGAGGACAGGATAAGGGAAGTTAACAAGATATCTCTCATATGAAATGGAATTGCTCTTAAGGTAGAATATTTTTCAAAACATGCAGTAGGTGTCAGAAACCCTAAGCATAAGCAGTATTTACATGATTAGCATACCCTTCTACCTGAATGGTGGTTCTGACAATTGGGACTATCATTTTGCTTTGCTCTCCTCATGTAACCATTAACAAAAACATGGTTTCCACCCATTACATCAATATGTTGTCATGACTACACATCATGGTGGAGGAAATTATAGTTCCTCAGCCCCAGGCGTATTTGAGGACCATTTCACTATCCTCTCATATTCATTGTCCTGCTGGGACGGACCCTTCAAAACTGTAGCATCTCTGGGTAAAATCTGCAATTATGTTTTTGAAATACACCAATATGGGAAGGAAGAAATTCTCAGAATCTCGTGTACCCTGATGGGAGAGAGAATATTTGCAAAGATTCATGATCAGACTAGATATTGCATTTAATAAATGTGAATAAAGAAGCCTATCCAGACGTTAGCCATCTTGTATTGCCACAAGGTTTTCATCTTCTGGACAGCAGCACTTTATTCTCCATCAACATACATCAGAGCATTCATCAGAATGTTAGGAAAACATTTTGCTAGGAAATGTTCACTTCTCCCTCCTTATTGATATTCATTTTCTTTGCAATGAAAAGTGCTGCATTGGGTCTCCTTCTCGAGGCTCATACTGTCACTAAGACAAATGAACCTGCTGATTTATGTTTGTTCTCCAGTTAGTGAAGATGAGACCTCTGCAGTCATGGCAAAGCTTAAACATTCAGGCTGGGCCTGCCTTGCAAAGTAGGAATAAAGAAGTGTGGTCCTTCATACTACACATTTCTATTTCTGTGGAAGAAATACCGAGCAATTAGTTCATACTGCAAATACTGGTCATCAGCATGGGTATTCTATAAAGTTTCCTATCACTCTAATATTATTCCCAGTTTCACCACACACTACAATTTTCTATTTGTCATGAATAAATATGGAGTATACTGTTTGCATCAGCATGTGCAAATCCCAATTTAAAACGCAGCAAAAAAGGAAGGGAGCTGAGTCATGATATAACCCAGAGAACAGTATCAAAGATTGCTTGCAAGCCTTTCCAATGAAGCAGAGGATTTGTTTGTTCCACACTGGGAAGACAAAGATATCTCAGGATGAGTTTATTGATTTTTCTTTGCTTTGTGAGGAGCATGAGAGCTCACTGTGCTTCTTGGCCATTGCAGCTATGTTGCAATATGAGGGAAAACAGTTCATGTGCTTACTCAGCAGTGGATGGCTAAAGAAGAAACCTAACAGGATCCAGGGTGTTTGTGAGGTTGTATAAGGCAAACCTATCAGAGATGCCATCAGTGGCCTCATCCTTTGGCCCAGGGATTGGCTCCAATTTCTTTGCTGGACTCCAGAGATTGCCCCCACTCTCACAGTGACAATAGATTAGGGCACAACCAGGAATTTTGTTCAACATGCTTGGTATGTGTTCCAGTGGCTGTAAGGCATATTCTTATTCATGGGTTTACTACACAGATTCAATGAGCATCATAGCAAAGCAATAGAAAATGCATGACAAAGCTGCAAGTGGGAATCTGTCACTTGTGAGCGATGGGAGAGTCAGGTTAGAAGCAGCTCTAAGAATTATGGCCTAACACTATGACCTCATCTAGACTTATTTTAAAATGGAATCTAAAGCAACATTGGCAACTTGTCCTTTGTCAAGGAAAGAAGAAAATGAAAAGGACAGAGTGAGTGTGGTAGCTTGTATCAATGCAAAAGAGGCTGAAGAACATAAATCTGTCATTCTGTGTATGATGTTTGGGAAGACGTTTTACCCTTACAATCACCCAGGTTGGGATGATCACTGGAAAGCTTAGATGACTGATATAATTTTTGAGGCTGTTAAAAGTGTTTAAATGTATCGTACATATCTTAAAACACACAACAATTTGATTGCTGGGAAGTTCTCATTTCCACCTAATATTTCTAAAAACATTGACCAATCAACCAAATATTTTGCCATCAAATACCACCTCCCAGATTAGGCCACTAAATAGCAAAATACAAAATATGATGCCATAGTATCATTGCCAGATGTAGCATGATGAACAAGGGATCTGCTTCTTGTATAAGGGTAAGAAACTGAGCTTGAACTTCTTTCTATCAATCTATATTGCTCACTAAAATGCTTACAATAGTTCCCCGGATCCACCACTGTTAAATACCGATCTCGTGATGTTCTTAGTAATTTCCAGTTAGTGTTCAGATTCACTGTGCCCCTCTCATGGTGCAAAACAGTCATGAATTTGAGTTAGCTAGCCCGTTAACCTGAGTTAATGGTTGCCTTCCATTACTGGAGTAGCTTAAAGCAGCTACTAGAGTACATTAGTGACCTTTTTTTTTAAATCTGACCCACTTCTTTAAATCCATCTCTAATAGTTTACAATACTTTCCGACAATAAAGATAGAAGATAGTACTTTCTAGGCAGATCCCACTGATCCTGAACATCCACTACCACTGAAGGAATCTTCCAGCTCTCTGCAAACAGCTACTGATGGACAGCATCCTACATGGTCAAGGTAACAGCATTAACAGAACTTAATACAGACAGTTTGGCTTATAAGAATGGCAGCCTTGCAATCCACTTGGTCTGTTCAGCTTGAAAATAGTAAGTGATGCCAAAGCAATGAATAGATACATTCCCAATGGACTAAAATAATGTATTCAGGGCTGCAGTCCAATGTGTTGGTGTCTTGAATTGATTACAGTAAACCAGGTGTTCCAAATGTTTGGACCCTTCTTCAAACCACTTTTGCATTCCCTGATCCTGCAAATAGTGTGTGTCCATACCCGCACAGATCATTAGCTAGACCAGCCTCAGGTCTGGCTGACTGGGCAGGATTTTGAAGTAAAACTGATTTTTCTGTATCACAGAACATTTCAGAAGCTGCTTGTGTTTTAAACAAAAATTAACAAAAAATAATCATTTTTTTCTACAAAGCAAGATTCTGAAAAAAAGCTAATTGGGGCCATTTTACTTTTTGTTTTAAAGAAAAAGATTCAAAATGTTTTATCTTCAGTTTGACTTATTTTAAGCTTTTACTGCAAGTACTTGTATTGTTTTATCAATATAATAAAGATGACAATTTAACTTTTTTTTTTGTAAAAACAAATTTTCAAGGGGAAAGTGAGAAGCAGAAGACTTCCATTCCAAAAAGTGGAACAATTCGAACTTCTCAAAACTTTTCTTCCAACTTCCAAATGAAATTTTGCTTTGGCTGAGTCAGCACATTCTGATGGCAAAACAGTGCATCAGAAAACTGCTGATCAGCTCTGTTTGGTGATCTTTTAATACACACAGTTTTAGAGTGGCAGAGCCGAACTAAGGACAGCATCGCTAATTTAACACACATCAATGACCCTCTTAAACTCTGTTTCTGGCCCCTTTTTTGATACATGATCAGGGCTGCAGTGAAGCAGCTACATGGTTTAACTTCCAGGTTTTGACCCAGGCTGAGCAGGAGCTAGTACACAGGGTATGGCTGTTGGTGGCACTCCCAAGAGGCACCATGGAAGAGTGTGACCATGCCCTAAGACAGGGGTTGGCAACCTATGGCCTACAGGTTGCATTCAGCCTGCAAGGGTTTGTAACTGGGCTGTGGGCCAGGGACAGTGGCAGCAATTTGGAGGCAGGGTGGTTTGGCAGCACTTAGTGGCAGGTGAAATGTAGCAGCAACAAGCAGATTAGAAGCATGGCTAGCATTGGGTGGAAGGGGAATGCAGGGCATGGGGCAGCAAGCAGTGGGATGTGACAGCACTGGCTGTGTGCAAATGGTAGCCTGCTTTAGACGGAGCTTTTTAATTCAGTCTGCTGCTGCTCAAAGTTTGACAACGGCTATCCTGAGATCTTTTCTTTCGTTCATGGAGTGCTGTATCCCTATACTGGAGTCAGGAAGACAATTTAGATCTAGTCATCTCTCAATACCTCTATGAGTAGATTGTTTAAACAAGACACCATCTAACAGTATGGTTCACTCCTAGGACGTTTGCATTTTGGGGCCATGCACCCCAATCTAAACATTTTTGATTTGACCTAGCTAGGTTCTTCATATCACTTTGATGGAAAACTGCAGTAAAGAAAGCTAGGTATCAAACACATCAGGAATTAGGGGTGATGGGTTATAACTTATTCAAACAAAGTGCTCTGGACAAAACATTAGCAGAAAGTGACACCATTTCCATATTACACATCACAAAATTCCTGAGATTAATGATCTTCTTTATATGTCTCCTTAAGCGGCAGAGCAGAAAAAAATGTTATGTTAACTGATGTTTGCAGAACTGTGAAAGATTGATATTTTCAGGGGACTTGGCTATTGATGAGTTTGATTTTGCTCAATAAAGTTATAGAAAGGCTCCCAAACTGTGTGGAAGTCTCCTGTGTAATTATTTCTGGCATCAGTTAACTTTTTTATTATCAACACTTCCAGCATTCTTCCAAACTATTTTTCTAGACACAGGACTTCCCTGAATTTACAGTTCATTGCAGTTTCATGTGGTACTGCCACTAACAAATGTTAAATCAATTTTTCACTTTTCAGCCTATATTTTCCTTTTATTGGGACACCTAGCAAAACCAGTGTCATGTCAATGCTCATCTCCATGATTTCAAATCCAGAGTTCATTAAATATACTAATAGCTGTAGGAGTTGAGGGAAGTGTTAAATTGGGGATGGTGAAACAGATCAGAACATCATCTGTATGCAATCAAGTCTGATTAGTAATACTTAGGAGATTATTTCAGCATTTATCCAGATAATGGACTGAAAAGCAGACAAAGACTCTAAAGCTAGGTCAGACTAGGTTCAGAGATCCCAGGACTGAGCAAAGTATATTGGGGAGAGTGAACATCTCTGACATTAGCTGTCACTTGCAAGCTTTCTGGGGTCAGTTTTCTCCATGACCTCAGGAATCTTCCAAAAATGTAACTGTGTTAGAGGCAAACCTTATGGGAAAGGACATGGAAGCATGTTCGCTTCTGAGTCAAAACTTGTGCATAGGAAAACTTCCAATACTTACTAAATATTTCCTTTCCTTGGGACAGTATGCAAGAATACCTCTAGTCCCCAAGCTGTGTTAATTAAGGCCAGAAAGCAACATGTGAATTCAAACAAGAAATGTTTTGCTGTAGCACTACTGGTAATGGAAACAATATGCTGAACTATTAAATGATTCTAGTACACTTAATTTAGATACAGTGACTAAAAGAAGTATATGGCCAGATTCTATTCCACCTATTGGGCATCTAGGTGGATTTAGACAGCACCTAAGTATGATTCTCTTCCACTCAGTTCAAGTCCCTGCAAATGCACAGTGTACTTACTTTTACAATACACCATCATCTGACTCATAAGACAAAGTCATACAAAAACAATATGGAGGTGGAGGATCTACCCACCTTTAGCATTAACCTTTTTTAGAGATCCAAGAAGTGTGGGACAGCATCACGCCTAGGTGACTAAGTCCACTTAAGTGTCTAATAGGTGGAATGTGATGTCTTTTAATAAACCAACTGAGTAGTTGGGGGGAAAAAATTGGCAAGCTTTTGGGTGCAGTCACCCTTCTTCAGTCATGGGGAGTCAATGCTCTTCTGAGACTCCAAGAAATGAAAGAAGCTAAAAGTGTGGCAGGATGTCAGTGAAAATGTTATTTCTGGAGGTGCAGCTGTAAGATCCAGGAATGGTGATGGCTCTGTTGTGGGGTGTAGTTATAGTGGGGGTGGGGGTGGTGGAGACATGTTGACAGGTTTTGCATTTCTTGCCCTGGAATGGTCTGGATCTATTTGTCAATGTGGTTTGGGTCCTAGGGAGTTTGCTTCTGGTGATGAAGTTAGTGATGTTCAGTGACTGTTTGAAGGTTAGGATGGGTGGTCCTGGAAAGATCCCTTTAAGAACTGGGTCTTCTTCTAGTATGGGTTGCAATTATTTGAGGATTTTCTGTATAGGTTCCAGGGAAGGGTGTTATGATTAATGGTGTGTGATTTGTGAGAATTTTCTTTATGTACTGCAGTACATCTTCATGTGGTATCTTGGGTGGCTCTTTCAAAAGTGTGATCTATCTCTCTGGAGGAGTGTCCTTGTTGGCTGAAGGCCCTTTTGAGTGAGGTGGTGGTCATGGGTATTCCCTTTGCTGGAAATTCAGTGGTTTTGGAGAGCTTGGCTGTACATTACAGCTTTCTTGGTGTGTTTGGGGTGATTGCTGGTTCTGTGTAGATATGTACGTTAGTCTGTGGGTTTCTTATATATAGTAGTTTGAATTTTACCATCTTGGATATTGATCATGGTGTTCAAAAAGGAAATGCTGGTGTTAGAATACTCAAGTGCTAATTTGATGGAGGGGTGATGATTGTTAATTTTTGGTGGAAATCAATCAGAGACTGCAAGGTTTTGGTCCAAATGATGCAGTTGTCACCTATGTATCGCAGGTATATTAAGGGTTTGATGGTACAGTTCTTGAGGAAGTCTTTTTCTAGGTGGGACATAAAAAGGTTGGCATATTGTGGGGCCATTTTGGTGCCCATATCTGTGCCCATAGTCTGGAGCTAGTATTGGTTGTTGAAACTGAAGTTCTTGTGTGTGAGGATGGAGTACATGAGTTCAGTGATATCCTGAGGTCTGTATTCTGAGTTGTAATCTCATTCTTGTTGATATTTGAGGCAGGCTTGTATGCCCTCCTGGTGTGGGATGTTGGAGTATAGGCTAGTGATATCCATGGTGGCTAGGAGGATATTGCTGGGAATGTGGTCTATATTTTTAAGTTTTCTTGACTTCCTCAAGAACTGAAGACGAGCCTACAAACTTCACTTCATAAATCTGCTGGATACAAAAAATCATGGACTCAGTATAGACATTGGTTTTATGACACATTACAACCTGCCTGACATCTGATTCACCAGGTACCTGCCTGACAACTTCTTTTCTACCTTGTACTCTATCACCACACTGTCTCCCTTCAGCCTTTTTTCCCCTGCTCTCTTCCACCTCCCCACTCTGCTTCACCTTTCTGCCTCACCTTGTGTCTTTCTAATTCTACCTATATACATTTTCACTAACATCCTGCCACACTTTTAGCTTCTTTCATTTCTTGGAGTCTCAGAACAGCATTGACTCCCCATGCCTGAAGAAGGGTGACTGCACCTGAAAGCTTGCCAATTTTTTTCCCCTAACTACTCAGTTGGTCTAATAAAAGATATCACATCTACTCAAAGAACCCTGCCTGCCTATGTCCTTAGACCAACACAGCTACAACCAAAAATCCAACAATAGGTGGAAGAAAACCTAGCTCTTTATTTTTTCCAGGGGGAGAGAGAATCTTTTCCCTATCAGTATCTCAGTTTGACAGTTTTCTCTTCTAGGAAGCTTTCTTGATACTTACTAATCCTTTATACTGATCTGTCTTGGGGTCTTGTTTCTCCTCTGCCCTTTCTGGTTTTAGTGCTCAATCTTCTTTGTCATCCAAGGTGCTATAGAATCCTCTCTGTCTCTTTCTCTCCCACACATACTTCAACCTCCCACCAGGCTGAATTTCTTCTCCACTCTCATTCAGTATTGTATTCCCCTTTGCTCTTCCCCACATGTCCTTTACAAGGTAAATCTCGTTGGTGAATTTGTCAAGTCAGCCTCCTGAAGGTCTAAAGAAAAGAAACACTTTTGAAGAACCAGCTCACTCCTTCCTATTGTCTATCAGCTTACAGGGAAACTTTGTCTGCTTTTGAAGATGCAGGCATATACAAGTTCCAATATTCAACATTAATCGTGAATGTACTGTATTCAAAATATACATTACTGGCATATACCATGTCTGTTAAACTGACTACGAAATAATAGAAAGGAAGGGGAAA